>NC_056725.1:477933722-478156222 GCF_019279795.1 Protopterus annectens | reverse complement strand
TGGCACACTGATATGGCAGGGGGCAGGGTAACAGCCAGTAGATATGGGCCAAATAACTGGACATTCTGGACATTTCTGTACACTTGTGGGGGTATGATTCTGCATACAGCTTACTACCACTCCCAGGATTCGAACAATGGCTGTGTCTGCTAAAAATAAGACACCGTCCATCACAGTTGAATGTGCTATATAGGTATTGCTGTGTAGCTCTTGTCTGATTTCTGTCTATAATTCTCCTGTATTTACATTCTCACCTTGTAATTACAACACTCTTATACAGGATTTCCTAGATAGTTGTATTATGTAGTACAGTGTGGGTGACAGTGATGAGTAATACATTATTATTCTGAGCAACTGCAACACTAACAATGTCATACAATACCAGAGTAAACACTACCAGTACAGGATATCGATCTTTTATTTATAGGTACAGTGCTCATATCTGACAGACCTGTGGGAGCAATGTTTGTTAGCTCTTCCTGTTTGTTGCCACACAAATTACCAGTTTCCACATTAGTATTATGCACATACATCTCACTCTGTTACTGTACGCACTCTAGTCACTGCTTGACAACATGGGGTGGAGATGGGACATATTTGGCTACTTACTCTCATAAACATTTTGGGGGGGTCGCTATTGTTATAGATTTCTGACAATCAATTGTAAGCCTTGTTTGCTTCCTAAACATCTGGGATCATCCCACTGGTTTACCAGGGGGACAAGGGACAGGCCGCAGCTATGGGCCGATTTACTGGACATTCTGGGCATTTCTGTATACCTGTGGGGTATGATTCTGCATACAGCATACTACCACTCCCAGGATTCAAACCATGGCTGTGTGTGCAAAAAATCCAACAGCTCACATCACAGTTGAGTGTTCTATTTGGATTTTGTTGTTTGTCTTTTTAGTGTTTTCTGTCTAAGTCTCTCTCAGTTGTACTATTCGACCTCATGGGATTACAACAGTCATATACAGACATTCCTACACAATTTGCTTATGTAGCACAGCGTGGGTAACAGTGCTTACTACAACAGTACTATTAAGTGATTGCAACTCTACATTACCATATGTTATCAGAGTGAACTCATGCAGTCCAGCAGTTAGAACTTAATTGTCAGTCTATTATGCTTTTATTTACATACAACCTATATGAGACTCTTCCTGCCCTATTCTCTGGTGTATGCAGTACATGCCTTAAACAATACATGTTTTATATAGGCAATTAACTTACTACTACTTTTAGATTTATTTCCTATGACAGTATATGCAAGAGAATTACTAACCTGCCTTGTGTCACAACTGCTCCAATCTACAACCATGGGCCTCCTGGTCCATAGCCTGCTCACTTGTCGCTGTGAAAGACATAAGAGGAATATTTAGCCATACCTATCCATAATATACATGAGCTGGCAATTATTAAACAGGTAGTGGACTGATACTTACACATGGCTGGGACTTCCCCTGTCATCCTAGCCTCTTGGATCCACTTATCCAAGAGATCCCCCTTTTGCCACTTCAGGTCAGCATAGTGATGCCTGACCTGCTCACCAGTTCGGGGTATGCCAGTGGCACTGGTGAAGTCATGGGCGAAATGGTCCCAGGCTTCCACTTTGTATTGGGAACCCTGGTACTGGCCCTGCAGTAGTCTCATGTCATGTTCTTTACAAGGAGTCCTGCCATGACTCTGGACTCCTGGATGCCCCAGCGCTGCGCCCGAAAGTGCACACCCTCTCCCATTCCAGACATAGTGCCTACAAGAGGAAGCTACAACCAGTTATGAGATGTATTCCCGCCTGTTGGGTTTAAATAGGGTCAGTTTCCCACACTTTGCCATGATTGGATGGTTTTGAAAAGGCTAAGCTATGGGCAAACCTGCTTACCTAAAGTTGGCATTGCTTAAAGGGGTATACCAATGGGCAGACTCAATTAGCTGGCCTACACATTGCTTACACCTACTAAGCTGGGCTGTGCAATGCTTAGCATTGCTTAATAATTAAGTTGCATTATATTTGCATTGTGGCATTGATTTATTATTCATTACATGTTATATATGTGTTTGGTGCCCATGATTTATGTGTACATACACTCTATGGGGTCCTTGTGCTTATTAGGGTATGTCAACACTTTATTGCAATGACACCTCACATCTGGTCTTAATGCAGTACTCCAGTTCACATATTTATGTCCTGTAGCTGGTTATATAATATAAAACTGTATATAGATTCCTTTCACATGTTCAGTTTGTACTTTTTGGTGAGGATCTGTTTAGTGATACCTCAATGTTATTTACTGCTGTGATAGCTTAGTGGTTAACTGCTGTGACTATAGTGTGCAGGGTCCTCGTTTCAAGACCTGCAAAGGCTGTTTATTTTGTTTCTGGCCAGAACAGCGGCTGATGCATACAGAGTGATTAAGGCACTTTTAAGTAATTGTAAGCGGGTTTGCATGGGTTTGCGCGAAGGTAAGCAATGCTAACTTTGAGTTAAGTATGCATGCAGTGAGTTAGCTTCAATATTGCTTAACCTGTGTGTGCATTGCTTAACCCCAAGCAAACAGGCTTAAACCCGCTTACTACTGCTTAAATATGCTTACTCCTGAGTACTACTGTGTAACGATGCTTACTCTTACTTACTAGTTCTTACACCCGCTTACCACCACATTAATTTAGACAGTGATGTCTAATGGTTCTTGGGAAGGTGGTGGATTTGGCAACTGTAGTGATTTATCATTCATTACACATTTTACCTTCCATTTGTATCCCTGATTCCTGTGTACATATACTGTATGGGGCACTTCTGATTATCTGTGGACTTTGCAACATTATGACAATGACACCTCACATCTGCATTTAATGCAGTACTCCAGTTCACAAATATATGTTATGTCGTAGGTTATGCAACAAAATAAATTGAACATAAAGTGATTTGACATAGAAAATGGATTGTAATGGAGTGGGACTCGAGCCAGGAATGACTGTTCATAAGGTGACTGCTCTGCCCACTACACTATTGCTAGACTGCTTCATTTTCATATATCTTGCTTTTTATCCTCTTGTGCCATTTAAGCTGCATTAACCGTAGCTAAGCGATGGGCAAACCAGCACACCTATGGTTAAATTTGATCTGTTTCATAAAAAAATATTCTTTATATTTAAATGTTGTAACTATTGCTCTTGTACACTTGGGAGGATGTTGCAGGGGGTATGCGAACACCTATGAGTAGTCTTGCTCATTCTTACTCCTACAATGCTATTCTTGATTACAGGGGCATGTATATTCTGAGAGTTCTGCTCTCAGACATGCCCCCTGCACTCATACACGCTCCATGTCCATTTAGGAGCTCAGGCAGCATGCCCTCATTACTATGCATGGCGCGCTGCCGTCCTTCTCCTGAACGGTCGCTTCCTTGCAGGACTAAGCTAATCCTGCACAGAAGGGCAGTGAATCCGGTGGTATATCTTTTTGCTATTCTATGTCTTCCCATGTATTTTATTTATTTTGGAACAGTATGAATGTGGAAGTCATGGGTGAACCAGTACTTCTGAACAGCAGTAAACACACCACTGAATAACAGCATTAGAGTAATATAATGTAATATTAGCAGGAACAGTAAACTAAAGTAAAAAAAGTGAAAAACAGAGGCAAGAATCAATGTAAACAGCATGCACAATTCTGCATTGTTTGACTACAGATTAAGTTATGGGTACATAGACAATAAGTAAGTCCAATAGTTCTGCATCATGACCTGGTTGCCATTGTGCTACAATGTCATAGTGGTGACTCTTTTGGGTCATACTGCAAGTACAAATGTCATTGAGGTATTCACCTGCAGCAGAAGCTGGCTCAAGAACATAACTAATTGTTTATGCCATACTCAGAGGCATGAACATGCATCACAAAGCCTGTTGCACCCTCAGTCCCTTGAATGCCAGCAAGCATGTGTAGTGTTTTATCAGTATGTGTAGGGATACGTCTTAAGGGAAAATCTCTAATCCTCCTCATGGATGTTGGCACAGCTCTGAATACATTCAGCCATCACCCTATGGGAATGAATGAGTTATAGGCTTCTCACTGGGGGGAATGAACTGGCCATCAAAACAACCAGTGAGGTCAGATGAGGATCGAACCAGAAAAAAAAAAGTTTCTTAACACTGACTGCAAATTAAATAGTAAAATGTTGTAATTAAGGATAATGCATAATCTGACATATATTCTTAGTAAGGTCCAATAAACATGACCTTAAATGAGGTATAGTAAGAATGTGGTGCTTACCTTAGAAAACATATTAGAGATGTGGTGTTTACATTGGAGAATATTGTATATTAAGTGCTAGGAGTTTAGAGAAAAGATGGATGCTATCAGTTGATACTAGTAAGGCATTTAATAACATGAATCACACACACTAGGGGACATTTAATTATATGTGGCCTCATAAAACTGTATTATGCTGTTCAAAGGCAATGGGCTTGATTCAGAAGACTTTGGTTCATCTTGTAAGTGTGTTTGCCCAATAAGCAGCCACATACAGGATATGCACAATTCAGGCACATTAGACTCTATGACATGGACATTTAATTATATGTGGCTTCATGAAGCTGTATTATGCTGTGGGCAAGGACAATGGGCTTGATTCAGAAGGTTTTGCATCATTTTGAATTTGCCCAATATGCAGCTACATACAGGATATGCACAATTCAGGCACATTAGATTCCATGACATGGGCAGCTCAAGAAGCTCAGTGAGTCACAGTATATGTTAATGACCATACATGAGGTGCTGTGAATGATAATGAGGCAACACAAGGTGGCGCATTGAATCAGAAACATGTAACTGCCACACAGTTGTGCTGCACCCTCTGTGTATTTGAGCCCATATGAATGCTAATGTTCAGTTTGAGTAAGTTGCTAAATAATCTAAGAGGTTGCTGTAGCTTTAGTAAATGTCAATCTGCAATAGGCTTTTACTGCTGCTGCTGCCATGAATGACAGCATGTGACATTGTCACTGAGGTGCAGGGTCATCTCACTGTGCTTAACATTTCATGAACTCCATGACATGGATATTATGAACCTCTACCATGTTGGTAGGGGTACCATTCAAGAACTTGTGAGCATATCCCTGCCTCATCTGTAACCCCATGGAAATGGTGTACCTGTCCCAGTGGATACCAAGCCACGTGTGAGGTTATGTAATTTAGATACAGGGACCTTTCAGCAACCTACTGAGGAAACAATGGGGTATCTCAGGCTTTGCCATGAAAATACTTCACTGGTTCCTCAGTACCATGCTTTAGCATGTAGGGGAGCATAACTGGTCTCTACATACCCTAGAGGAGACAGCCATCACCATGCATGATTTCTATGATGCAGGCCACGTTGCTGATATTCTGGGGGCAATAGACTGACACTGACATAAAGGCCCCTCATGGTGAACCAAGAAGGAAGTACGTGAACAACTAGCAGGTCATGGTCACAACGTGACACTTCATCCCTGTAAAGAGATGCATCATTCCATCAACTGCCAAGTGATTTGTAAGGCACAAGGCATCATCTGCAGTTTGTGGGCAGGGCTCCACAGGCAATAATAACTCCCACATATGGCTCACTTATGATCTGTGCCAACAGTCTGGGAGGGGTGACTTCCCACAGGAACATCTCATTGATGGTGCTGGATATGGTCTGGAACACTGGCTCATGACACCCTTAAGAAATTGAGGAAATCAAACAGACCATGGGTACAACCACACACACACAGTTGCTAACAAGAAACATTATTGCACACATATTTGGGCAGCTAAAGGCATGTTTTAACTGTCTTGATTCATCTAGTGGTGCCTTGCAGTATGACCCTGGTACATGTGCAAAAAAAAGTGTCCAGGAGTGCAATATTACACAATATTATACTTAAGGTGCAATTACAGCAGGGTGGGCAATGGCAGAGGCAGCAGTTTCCAGCACAACAGGAAGCAGAACCAGAGAGTCGGATGAGGAGTTGGTGGAAAAGCTAACTAGCAGGGGATGACCTTGTCAGATGGAGGCAGATATGGTATGTCATGGTAATAGCAAAGAGGCAGCAACTTATACTAGAGCACAGTACACAAAAGTTAAGCACTTACATTACAGTAAAATGATGTATGCAAAATCAACACCAGGCATACCTCTCAAAGCAAAAAATCTGGACAAACCCTAACATAATGGGGGGACAAAGGCCCAGAAATAGGGACAGGTTTTAAATCTTGCTCTTATAAGCTTAGAAAGAAGATAGAATAACAGGATTTAATATAGTTTGTGTTACCATGCATTTTCTGAAGGACATAAACTCTGAAATTCAAATTTATGTTATCATTTAGTGATCTAAATCCTCAGTGATTTTCCAGAAAAGCATACATTTCATGAAGAACATACTAAAAATTTGAGATAAAAATCTGGACATTCTGCGAAAATCTGGACAGTTGAGAGGTAGTCACCAGGTTGTACTTATCCATGCACAGACAATGCTGTGCGCCAGATGTAGTTGTCCTAAGTAACAATTTACATAGGGCAGTGTACAGTTATGATTCTTTGCACAGATGCTGAAGGAAGGACAAGAGTGTGTGCCTATCACAGGGAAATGTGGGAATGTGAGTGCTAAGGCTTATGAAAGTAAAAAGTACTTTCATGTGAAATGTTAGTACTGGGGGTGTTTAATGTTGAGATGGGTGCTATCACTGGAGGTGTGTGATGTACTGGGGCTGTGGTAATATGAGTGTGGGTCTGCAGGGGCACAGACTCAACAGTAGTTGCACCATTGTGGTTTGGTCTACTGGACAGGTCCAGGGCATACATAGCAAAGGGCTCAGTGTGTCATGAATGGCCCTGACAATAGGAGATGGCTCTGCCAGGAGTTATACTGTATGTACCATGATCCTAGCTAGATACTGGTGACGTGTGTGACCTTGAATGACATCTGCTAGGAAACTTGAGATGTATCACTATGACAATAGCCATGAACTCATGGATGGCCTGATGTTGTGGAAGAACTGGCATTGCAAGAGCATGACATTTCTCATCCATGGCCATATTGGCTAACATCTGTGGATATAGCAGATGACCAGCTCCATGGATAGTCCTTGGCCCTAGCCGGTGAGCCAGAAAAGACATTGCACATTCAAGTTCTGCGTGATTCAATCCATCCAAGAAATCACACATGAAGAACATGAACTCCTATAGGTTGTCATTCACACTCTGTACCACCAACACTGTCTCCACTATGACTGTGACCATACTAGCCTGTGCCTGTATGATGGTTCTGCACATACATTTAGTTGCAGCTGCTTACACACCATCCTCAGAAGAAGGGTGGTAGATATGTCTCCAGTGAGTATCATTACCAACCTTCCTGTGTGACCCTCTCTGCCTATGAGTGCTAGGCCAGATTCAGACATCTATCTACTGGGGGCCAGCAGACTTCCCTGATTATAGTATCCCCATCAACCTGTCCTCTTTGTAATGTCTAGGTGGCCTGAGTATCTGCAGGCATAGAAGTTGTGCCCATGGTCTGCCTTGAGAGATGTGGTGATCACATTCCTTGTGTCCAACACACACACTGTATGCCTGGACTGTATCAGCTCATCCTTCCCATGATTATTAGAAGCTGATTATCCTCCATCATCAGGCAGGGGCAGTTCCCCAGTTCAGGTGCCAGATAAAAACAAATCACCTCTGTGTACACCAAAGCACAAAATGTCTAGTGTAAGTATTACCCGGCATCACTAACATCTAGTGTAAGTATTACCCAGCACCACAGCTATACAAGCAACTTAGAGTCTTGTAAACCTGACAAGAAACAATACCTCATGAGCATGCCTATTTCAGATGGATGTGGTGGTTGAATCTTCAGTATACTTATATGCCCTATGTCAAACAGCTTTAATGAACTTTTATAGTGATTAAGGGGTACAGAGGACTTGCATGTGTTGATACACAGAAGTAGGCCTACATACCTGATGTATTTTCAGTGCATAATCTGCAGGGTCTGTTCAATTCTACCCCAACAACCAGCACTGTACTGTGGGACTCTGTGGAAGTGTCACTCCCTTTAAGTAATGCCAGGAATTCCTCCATCTTTTTGAGAGAAGGTACACTCAATGGCCTTCCCCAGTTATAACCCTATGTTTCCGTACCAGAAGTTATGCCCCTGGTTGAGCACCCTCTTATCATATTGGTGGCCCTGCAATGATCATCTCATAACTGCAGTCCTGTCCACTAAATGCATTCACATTAATTACAGTGCATTGCTAAATACTGTCACAGCAGGGCTGGTCAGCTGCATGTAGGCTAATCAGCCATCAGACATGGAAAAGGAGGACCTGGAGTAGCACCTCATTCTTTGTATCAGAGAATTTTACTTCATCTGTGAGTAATGATTTCACAGCAGATGCAGTACTCTGTTTCTGATTGGACTGTTTTTAGGGATTGCTCTCTTGGTTTGGAGAACATTCCTTAATAGACCCTTCAAATCTTAACATCACTGGTATCTCCTTGGCTACATAGCGTGCAGTTTCTATGAATGGCCGTTATATATATGTATGTATACTCTCTAATTAATCACAACAGCCACTTCCAAAGTATCCGTGGAGTTCTTGGCAGAACTTCTAATATGTACTTTCAGTTACAACGACCAAAAAACACTTGTAATAACTGCAAGCATGAAATGCAATCAACGACTCTAAGAACTTCCGTACTGATCAAAACTAGTTTATTTTAACACGTTAGCGCTTTCACCTATTGGCTTCTTCAGACGTACAAAAAAACACTACAAATCCAACATTTAAATAGTAACCCTATAAATCCTATTGGATTAGCCAGAAAACATATTTAAAGGTGTACAGACACTAAACATGAAAACTCACACTCCATCGGTATATAAATATAAAACTCATACACATATCAACAATACACTCAACTTTAAAACAGTATATGCAAGAGCAAATACACTCAATCAATCTGTTTATATTATATATTAAAATATTAAAAAACATATATGAATCTGCTTCATTAAAAATCTGTGTGATATATGAAATCTGTTTCATATAAAAAATCCGTATGATATAAAAAAACATCATATGCATTGCGACTGAAAGTCTCAATTAAAAATACTACAATGTATATATATCTCACATATAAAATAAGTGCAAATATAACTTCATAGGTGTACACATACCCATGAAAAACTATCTTGATTCATAATAATATAAAAAGTATACATATATGTGAATATATATATGCAAATATGAACTCTTTAAGTTGGCTGTAGTATGAAAAATAACATCAACACATACAATCTACTAACTGTCTCACAGTTATTTCACTATCAGCACATAGGTTTCTTAGGTTTCCTACACCTCTTCTTCCTCAATACTGGTCTAATATTCACTCTCTCATTCAGACCTGGTGACTTATCAGATTTACATCTGATAATCCATTTCATTTCACATTCTAATGTGTCATTGATCAGGTCCCCCCCTCTAGGGTTCTCATGCACTACTTGCATAACAAAAAACATAAACGTATGCAACGGCCCATTATTTTTGACATGTTTAGCTAATGCGTTGGTTTCTGTACCCATTCTAATGTGATAAAGATGTTCCCTAACTCGTTCACGCAATGCTCTGTTAGTTTTTCCTATATAATATGAGCTACATGCTGAACATCTCGCTAAATAAATCACATTCTTACTTGTACAGTCTATACCTGTATTAAACTTATACATATAATTACTAACCGGATGTACAAATGTAGTGCTGGTATCAATAGCATGGCATTGATTGCATTTGCCGCAAGGGAGAGTATTAGACCCACTGTCCCCATTCCTCAACTCTCTCTTCAGCAAGGTTTTATAACATAACATGTTCCTCAGATTGGGTTTGTTTTTATAAACAACCTTGGGTTCAGAACCCACCAACTCGATGATACGTTCATCTAACCTCAATACATCCCAGTGTTTAACTAATGATTCTCTGATGTATACAGAGTCTCTAGTATAATACAAAGGGGCTCTCACAACAGGTATTAATGACATATTGTTACGTGTCTCGTCAAAATGTCGTTCAGAGAAATATGGTTTAGCCACTGTACCTCTAAGTGGATGAACCTGGTTCAACGCATGTGCGAACACACCATCACTATAACCTCTATCATGAAACATGTGTCTAAGTCGGGCTATCTCATCATTATACCCCTCCATACTTGGATTTAACCTAGATGCTCTCATTAGTTGACTCTTCAAAATATTGTCAAACACATACTTGGGGTGCATACTCTGCCTGTGTAATAAGGTATTCCTATAACAGGGTTTCCTGTGAATGGATGTGTTTACTAGTCCAGTTGGTAATTTTACAATGTTAACATCCAAAAAGGAAATAGATTCAGGCGAATGACTAACTGTGAATTCTAAAAAGTTAGTCGAGTTGTTAATCTCATCAACAAATAATAACAACTGACTAATGTCCCCAAGCCATATAAAAAAGAGGTCATCTACAAACCTCTTATAACATCTAACATAATTCTTGAATCCATCTGTATTAAAAAGGAAATCCATTTCCCATTGTGCCATTACAATGTTGGCGTAGCTATTGGCACACGGAGTGCCCATAGCTACGCCATCTTTTTGCAAGAACAGTTCTTCCCCAAACATAAATACATTATTTGTCAAAATAGTTTCCATAAATAGACATATAACATCCACTATATTCTCAGTATAGGAAGACTGCATACTCAAAAACTTCTGCATATATACTATCCCTGTGTCATTAGGTATTTTAGTGAAAAGGCTCACTACGTCTAGCGTAACTAGGACATATTCACAAGAATCGCCTACAAACTTCAATTCTTCATACAATTCTATTAGGAATTGCTTGCTATCTCTAAGGATATGCGGAACTATATTCACCAAGGGCCTAGTATAATATTCAACATATATAGACAGGGGTTCAGTTAACCAACCTTGGCCTGCAACTATAGGTCTCATCGGCGGCCTCTCCAAAGACTTGTGCACCTTCGGTAAACCTTGAATTATAGGTATTCTGGGGTTGAACACTTTCAAATAATTATGCAAACTTAATGGTATAATCTCAGATGACAATAATTCGTCCAGCATATTATATACCCCCATCATCAACTCAGTAACTCTAACCATAGTGATACGTAGATAAAACAATTCATCATATAAGAACTCAGTCATGATATCCATGTATCCTTCAACATCCATGACCACTATCGGGCCACCTTTATCCGCTGGTCTTATGACAATAGAATTATCCATCTTCAGTGTATTAAGGGCCTGTCTCTGCTGATAATTCAAATTATATCTACATTTCGGTCTATCAGGTTTTTCAAAATATGTATATATGTCCTCTTCTACTAACTTAGAGAAGACATCTAAGAGTGGATGCAATTGTGGTACATATATACTATTTGTTTTAAACTCATTATCAACAACTCGTGTCTCACTCATACCAAATTCCAATTTCAGTTGGATATTTCTTACATATGCCTTTATATCTATTATAGAATCTACCAAGTTGCTATTGCTAGTTGGAATAAAATTCAAACCTCTAGCAAGGACCTGTTCTTCATGTTGTGTAAGAACTCTGTTGGATATATTCACAACTAACGTACTCCTGTCCGTTCCCACATTTTCTTTATGGTTGGGCCTTGCTGTTCCCAATCTGTACCTTTCCTCTTCTGTCGACCCCTGCTCTTGGATCTTTCCCTCCCCACAGAGTGTGACTGTGCTATGGGGAAAGGGGTACAAACAGCTTTGGTAGCGGAAATATTACTTAAAGCGCCTACAGATGTAGCATTCAAGGGTACAGCATTGTTATGTGTTTTTTTCCTCACCACAACATCTGCATAAACATGCTGTCCTACGTTCTTATTATTAAATACATTCTTATCTGACTCTACCACCTCACTACTATCTCTCACTGAGGTCACAGGACTTTCAGATATAACATCATTAGCAACAAATACATTACATTCAACGTCTCCAGAAACCTTATTAGTCGTATTGTCAGACCTCACAGTACAACTATTACGACTACTACTCCTATTTACAAGGTTAGAATCAACATCCACATTCTCAGTTCTATTAATATGTCTAACAGGTTCTGCCTGATTTACAATTTTAGGCCACATAAACACATTATTATTTTTGAAATCTTTAGAGTCTCTAAATATTTTAGACTTTTTTTGTTCTATCAAACGTCTCTCAAATAAAGATACGTTATCAAGAACTCTGTCCAGTCTTGTATTTATAATGCCTTGGTCATATTTACTTTTTATGTTATCATATAGTTCATTAACTGACCTCCTCAAATCATCTTCCTCTGACTGATGGTGTTGAATCAATAGCCGCATGTAATTAAAACTCAACTCCAAGTTGAGTTGCTGCCATTTGTAGAGTAATTCAGGGAAAGTATTGCCAGAAGTGGGCATTTTCAGCACCCGCAGCCCTCGCGGAACAATCTTTTTAGCCAAGCATACTTCAAAATGCTGGCGTTGCAGCTGCAGTCTCTTAAGTTTAATAAAGTCCATTTCGAGTTGGTTTAATTCCTCCGTACAGCACACAGTGTCCGTTATCCCAGCTCCTTCTTCCGAACAGTCCAAATTAGGTTCATACTGCATCAAAACGTTGTCATCTCCTACAATACACTTCGCGAACCTCTCACCCTTCCGATTGGCCAAATCCATCGTAGTCGGAACATACGGCAACTCTACATTGCTGTCAAGTTTGTCTGCCATTCTCCTGGGCCGGTGCGTAAATAATAACTTAATGTATAGCACACAAACAAGTGCACCAAGCCAACGGAGCACGGACTCCACGGAATAAAGTAAATTAATCACAACAGCCACTTCCAAAGTATCCGTGGAGTTCTTGGCAGAACTTCTAATATGTACTTTCAGTTACAACGACCAAAAAACACTTGTAATAACTGCAAGCATGAAATGCAATCAAATATAATATTAAAAAACATATATGAATCTGCTTCATTAGGGAACAGCTCATATTATATAGGAAAAACTAACAGAGCATTGCATGAACGAGTTAGGGAACATCTTTATCACATTAGAATGGGTACAGAAACCAACGCATTAGCTAAACATGTCAAAAATAATGGGCCGTTGCATACGTTTATGTTTTTTGTTATGCAAGTAGTGCATGAGAACCCTAGAGGGGGGGACCTGATCAATGACACATTAGAATGTGAAATGAAATGGATTATCAGATGTAAATCTGATAAGTCACCAGGTCTGAATGAGAGAGTGAATATTAGACCAGTATTGAGGAAGAAGAGGTGTAGGAAACCTAAGAAACCTATGTGCTGATAGTGAAATAACTGTGAGACAGTTAGTAGATTGTATGTGTTGATGTTATTTTTCATACTACAGCCAACTTAAAGAGTTCATATTTGCATATATATATTCACATATATGTATACTTTTTATATTATTATGAATCTAGATAGTTTTTCATGGGTATGTGTACACCTATGAAGTTATATTTGCACTTATTTTATATGTGAGATATATATATATTTTAGTATTTTTAAATGTGACTTTTAGTCTCAATGCATATGATGTTTTTTATATTATACAGATTTTTTTACATGACACAGATTTCATATATCATATAGAATTTTAATGGAGCAGATTAATGAAGCAGATTTATATATGTTTTTTAGTATCTTTTATAATATATAATATAAACAGATTGATTGAGTGTATTTGCTCCTGCATATACTGTTTTAAAGTTGAGCATATTGTTGATATGTGTATGAGTTTTGTATTTATATACCGATGCAGTGTGAGTTTTCATGTTTAGTGTCTGTACACCTTTAAATATGTTTTCTGGCTAATCCAATAGGATTTATAGGGTTACTATTTAAATGTTGGATTTGTAGTGTTTTTTTGTACGTCTGAAGAAGCCAATAGGTGAAAACGCTAACGTGTTAAAATAAACTAGTTTTGATCAGTACGGAAGTTCTTAGAGTCGTTGATTGCATTTCATGCTTGCAGTTATTACAAGTGTTTTTTGGTCGTTGTAACTGAAAGTACATATTAGAAGTTCTGCCAAGAACTCCACGGATACTTTGGAAGTGGCTGTTGTGATTAATTTACTTTATTCCGTGGAGTCCGTGCTCCGTTGGCTTGGTGCACTTGTTTGTGTGCTACTCTCTAATTAATGTCAGACCTCAGTTTACTGAGCACATATATATAACATTTTCAGTTTCACAACCTGCATAAACAGAGAGAATTTTTTTTTTAATATAATGGAAGGATACATTTCTTATCTCTATAAATACATTTGCAAAAATGACATTTATAACATGTTTATGTCCTTTTTCTTTGGCTGGATCTTATACAGCTTGTGTGTTTCTGTTCCTTATAGCAAAACCATTGTTTTACAGACTTATGCTCCCTGTAACCAAAGTACAATCTTACAGGAATCATATTTTCTCTTATTTTAACAGTAGAGAGGACATGCCAATGTTTTTCTGTAATTTGTTTCACATCTTTCAATAATTTATTAAATGTCAAAATATATTTAGTATGTGTATTTTGTGACTTAACTGAAATAGCCTGACCAATGAACTCCCTAAAAAGAGAACTTTCTCCATTGTATCTGGTGAATTTCACCAATTGTTTCACTTCTTCCACCTCTAAAGGAGAATGACCTCTGTCCAAAAACTCTAAAACCATAATATCTAATTATTGTTCAGATATATCATTTTGTGTATTTAAGCGATTAACCACTAGCATTTGACTCTTTTAAAATATTATTGAACATAAAATTAGGATGCATGCTTCACCTATGTAAATATGCATTCTTTTTAATATCTTAAAATCAAAATATCTAATATTCTATTCTCATCTTTTAATAGCTTAATATCAAAAAAATCAATCTTCTGTTCTGAGACTGTTAAATCTTAAAAATCAATGGTTTGTCATATATTCCAGAAATATGTTCAAATCTAATTCAATAACTCAATGCCCCCACAGCATAAAATGTCATCAACAAATCTCTTATTAAACAGAAATCTAGATAAAAAACAATTCTTGTCACTATAAATATGTTCATCTTCCCACACTCTAATAATGAAGATCACATAAGTATTTGGCACAGGTGTTCGAATAGCTACTCCTTGTTTCTGCAAATAATAATTACCTATATACATTGTTAGATATACTTATATTTAGTAAATAATGCACAGTCTTAATAAATTTTGCATCTTTGTCAGTTCTACAAGTTAAAAACATTCTTATTGCCTCTATCTCATGCAAGCTTGGTATTACCATAAACAATCACACCACTGAATATATAGATTTTTCCTTATTTTCATGATACCATAAACTTAATTATCTTAGAAAATTTCTACTGTCCTTTATAAAACTTGGCTTCATAATTAACACATCTTTCAATACTATCTCCAAATAGATAGATAAAGAGTCAGTAATCCAACCTCTTGATGAAGCAATCAGTCTCACAGAAGGGTTTTGCATATCCTTATGCATTTTTGTAGGCCATAGTACATAGGAAAAATTGGACAGTGTACATACAAATATTGCATCACCTCATAGATAATCAAGCCATCACACTGCATTTCATAAACTTCCTTATTCACATTTTTATAATAAAAAGTACATCTATGTCCCTATACTGAACACATGCACAAGTATTAGAGATATTCAATAACACTTTAATGGCATTAATATAATGAAAGTAATCCATCATTTCTAACATCCTACATCAGCACATTTAATAAATATATCCTTATACTCAGTCTAAGGCTTGTTTTTCCATAGATGTCAAATTCACACCATATTTCTTATCATTAACAAATGAATTGTAAATAACTTCCATAGAAATCTTTTCAAATGCCTCTAAAACAGGGTTAGAAATGGGAACAAATATACTTGGTTTATGTAACACATTAGTTAAGTCTTGCTCTAGAAAGATTACGTTCAAATGTAATTGTTTAACAAATAGTTGCAGTTCAATAGCAGCATCTACTATATCCCCTTTTCATGCAGGTACAAAAGTCCTGCCTTTCTCCAACACTGTTAAATCATAAAGATCAAATTCTCAATGTGAAATATTACAAACAATAGCTTTACTTAAGTTCTTTGCTGTCTCAACTTGCTTCGAGTCATCAGAGTTCTTGAATTCTTCTCTTTTCCTCCTCCTCATCCTCTTTCACCTGTTCCTCCCTCATTGTACTATGAAGGAATAGGCAGAGGAACATTCTGTGGAAGAGGGAGGCCTTGTAAAGGATCTAGTCCTGCCATATTATTTGCATCGATTTTAGCTGATGTTCCAGTTACTGACTATGGTTCCAGTGACTGCTGTTCAGTAATGGATGTCGTAGCTGAGCATGCAGTTGTATATTATGCTGCAAACGCATTATAGGCCAATAAAAAGCTTGCCCTGAATCAATGTCCTTAATATCTCATTTTAGTTTTCACTTTTTGGTGGAGATCAATCTCTGCTTGATTAATAAAACTTTATCAAGCATGTCATTAAATTTATTCTGTTACTATGAGAATAGGGCATGCTCAACAATTCTTTGTTAAAGTGAAGTGATATCTACTAAGAGACAATTCTAGAGGGAGAACAACTCATTCTTCAACTACATAAATACATATAGTTCAGCTCCAACTTTGAATTTAGGGCTTGCCATTCACATCCACTCATACTTTGATTAATAACTCATAGTAATCTAAAACAATGTTGTTCTCCCTCCTTTTTAATGTGATTACTCAATGAATTTTTCATTTTTCTTACTTCCCTTCCTAATGTCGCACTGATGCTGAGAAATCCTTTCCTTTAACTTCCTATTAGTTTTGCCTATGGAAAATTCTGTACAGACTTCAAATGAGGCAAGGTATATAACATTTTCAGTGTCACAATCCACATAAACAGAGAGAATAAAAAAGTTAAATATAGCAGGTGTATAAATTCCTCATCCCTATAAATACATTTGCAGAAATTATACTTATAACGGGGTTATATCCCTTATCTTGGCTGGATCTTATACATTTATGTTGAAAAGTCTTTTTCAGAACAAGAAATGTTGCTTTGATTTCCTACCTCATCAGAAGTTCTGCTTCATTAGGCCTATTATTGATGAAGGGGTATATCTGTAGCATTTAACATCAGGTAAAGGAGTGTTATACATGTGTATTTGCTTCAGGATATGCAATATACTTTCTTATTAATCACCACTTTGAGTTTTGTGAAGACTGTAACATTTCTTATTTCCCTAATGATGTTTGGAAGAGAAACAGACAAAAAAATGATGATTGACTTTTCTGGTGGCCAACTACTAGTGATGGAATTTTCAGGTGACATGTATTTCCAACTGGAAATGACCTTTCCTCTTCAAGTTATGTAACATTATATTTTACAGGAACTAGAAAAGATGCTTAAAGCTGAGATGGTTTCAAAGCTCGTTACTATGGAAACCAGGCCCATTATCTCTCACAACTTCTTTTGAAATTCCAAAATGAGCAAAAGTTGCTTTTTCGCTTATAATAAAATTACATGTTTACTAAAGTGGCTAATTTTGTAATGCCCTTAATTTTGGTTATTAAATTTGTTTGTTGTGCTCTTCATTTTAGTACTATTTATTGCTTATTGAAATTTTAATGTTATCTATGCTCACATAATTTCGGGGATATTTGTTTCCAAGGCAAAAAGAAAATGGAGTTGTTATTAAGGTTTTTTTTCTTTTTCTTTTGTGTGTGTGTGTGTGTGTGTGTGTGTGTGTGTGTGTGTGTGTGTGTGCATGTGCTCGCGCACACATGCGCTAACGCATGCGTGTGTATGTAAGTGATTTGTGCTCTCAATCCAAAATGTGAGCAGTTCATTTCTCATTTCAAAGAAATATTTAATTATAAATAGTACTTTACTCATATGTTTTGAATATGCATCTCAAAATGATGAGGCCCTGTAACATTCATCAATAGCTTTTCTGATGTAATCTTCTTCTTTGTTCATAGGTTAACAGGTTCATAGGTAGGTACTAGGCTACTGGCTCTAGGGCCTATATAAGCCTAATCAAAAAGGTACCCTGGCTTTTGCCACCCAAGAAAATTATTTTCCTGTGCCCCTGTCTAGCAGAGCCACAGAAGTGATCCCCGGAGTGAATTTCCTATTTCCCATCTAATCGTCAAGATTTTTCTTGAAGAGTGCTAATGAGGAGCTTTGTTTAATATAGATAGGTAGTTTGTTCCAGAGTATGGGAAGTCTCTGGTACAGGAATCTATCCCTCCAGCATGTTCTATTTATTGTGGTGACAAGGTTTAGGTCCCTAGAGAGTGTAGCTCGGAGGGATGGAGATTTCTTTAAGTGGAGCATGTCCAACAGCTCTGGGTTTGACATAGCTTTGTATGTTAGGCAGAGATTGCCTCTGAGTGGGGGATATGCCAACAGAGTAAAGATGGAGTTTTTTGAGAAGGCCTGCATAGGGCATCTGTTTGAGGAAGGTAATCCTCTTTGTGAGATATTTCTGCGGCCTTTTCAGTTGTTGTAGATGTCTCGTGAGGTACATACTAAAGGGGGAGCTGTACTCTATAATGGGTCTAATGAGTGACGAGTAGAGGGGAACAATGACCTCTTTTTTCCTGGATGAGAAACCTTTTTTGATTAGGTGTGCCATGTAGAAGGATGTCCTGACTACTTTGGTGATGTGATTATCAAAGGAGAGACTACTGTCCACCTGTGTCCCAAGGTCTCTTATCATACTTTTGGTATTAAGTAAATTACCGCCTATGTGATATTTCATGGGTACAGAGTTTTTACCAAAGGGGATGACAATGCACTTTTTGGCATTGAGCTTGAGGCCATGGCTTTGACACCAGGCATCTGTCTCAGTGAAGCCCTTTTGTAGGATGTCCACATCATTAGGAGTTTTGATTATGGCTCCTAGTTTGCAGTCATCTGCGAACTTAATTGGGCAAAGACCTTCTGTGTTAGCCTGTACTTCAGAGAAGTAGATACCAAACAGGAGAGGACCCAGGACTGAACCCTGTGCTACTCCATTTGTCACTGGTCTGAAGTCGGATTTGGAGTCTACTACTTTTACAGTGTAGGTTTTTAGTGAACCAGTTGGCAACTCATTATGTGACATAGGGATTTATACCTAGGTTAGTGAGTTTATCTATAATGTCAGAGTGGGGGATGGTGTTGAAAGCCTTGGTGAGATCTAGATAGGCTGTGTGAACCACCTTACCCTCATCTATAGCTTTGGTGACTGCTTCAAAGAAGTCTATCAGGTTTAAAAGACATGATCTGCCTTTTACGAACCCGAACTGGGTGGGGTCCGGAGTTTGGAGATTACCAATGTCTTTGTTTACAAGTTCCATGATGATATGTTCCATGGCCTTGCAGACCAGGATCGTCAGGCTAATGGGATGGTAGTCCCTAAGGTCTGTGGTGGCTCCCCCTTTGTGGAGTGGGATCACTGTCACTGTGCACCATTCAGTGGACACAAAGCCTGAGGTGAGGCTATGATTGAACATGGTACTTAGGTGGGGTGCCAGTTCATTTTGTAGTTCATGTAGAATGCAGCCTGGGATGTTGGCAGGTCCCATGGATGCTGTGTTCTAAGCTTTGGAGAGTGTAGTTTTTACCTGTGCAGCCATGATTACAGGAATTTTACATTCTTCCGGTATATAGATCGGCCCTTTTTGGGGTGAGAGGGCCGTAAAGTTAGCACTGAACCTATCTGCCAGGATATTGGCAATATCAGTTGGTTCTGTATATTTAGTGACATTATGCTGTAACTCATAGCAGATCTGAGTGCTGCCATTGAAATTTTTGACATAGCTATAAAATGCTTTGTGGTTGTCTTTAGAATCAGTGGTGATTTTGTTTTCGTAACTAGCTTTGGAGGATCTTATAAGGGATCTCAGCTTCATACTGAGCCTGACCAGGGAGCTCCTCCACTCATGGGATTTTACTCTTTTTTGCAACAGTTTCTATCTTTTGATGTAGAGTTTGTTTATGGCAGGGGACCATCAGATTGGTTTCCGTTTTTTGGAGGATAGAATCTTAGTTCTGTTAGTGACAGCACAATCCATGCACTTGTGTAAGTGCTAATAAAGTGCATTTGTGTAGGATTCAACACTCGTACCTCTATTGTCCATCTGCATGGGTGTCGTGAAATTTGACACTTCTGTCTTGAGAAGCGTGGAGTTGGCTTTGGAGAAATTTTTTACGGTGGTTTCCCTAATGGGGGTGGGGGTGGGGACAGGATGGGGATGTCTAGAGTGATTAGCTTGTGGTTAGATCTGACCAATGAGGAATTGACCTCTGGTGTGGAACACCAGTCACCCATGTTGGTAATGACCGGGTCTAGGATATTGCTGCCCCTGGTGGGGGTGTGGATAAGTTGATCCAAGGCACTGGAATTTATGAATTCCAGAAAACATTGAGCAAAAGAGTTGGTACATGAGTATTTTTCCCAGTTAATGGTGGGGTAGTTGAAATTGCTTATTATTAATGTGCTGGGTTGTACCCTAATATTTTCCAGTGTATCAAGAAATGAGGAATGGGAATCCTAGAGCATGGTGGGGGATGTGTAGCAAGCTACAGTTTGGACTGGGGTCTTGCTCAGAGTTAGTTGCACTTGGATAATCTCGGATGCATATGCTGAGCAACTAGCCTGGAGGTGTGGATATCCTTAATGAATATGGACACACCTCCGCCTTTCATGTTTTGGTCCAGGTTACATGACCAAAAGGTGTGTTATGAATTATAGCCTGATAATGCAGGGGTGCTCTCTGGAGCCTTGAACCAGGTCTCTCTCACTGCAGAGATTTCGATGTTCTCCATTTTAAGGAGTGCCTCAAGTGAGTGCATTTTGAGGTTTAGACTTCTAACATTGAGTAGCATTACCGTCAGATTTTGCTTGCTTGTACCTTTTACAGTGGTGAATTTGTCATTTGAACCTTGCCTAAAAAAGGCACTATAGGGGTGGCAAAAGCCTTAGCCAGTATCCGGAATCCCAAGGGCGACAGGTGAAAGCCATCTCTGGCAAAGCATTGTGGTCTGTCGATCATGTCATCCCAGGCAGACAGATACTGGATTCCCTTAGAATGACACCAGAATCTTAGCCATTTGTTAAAGCCAATCATTTTGTCCTTGTAGTGTGGTATCATTATGGGTGATGGCAGGATGCTACTCAGGGCTAGGTTCATTCCTGCCTGGGCTACAAGATTGGAGAGCTCCTCCATGTCTCTTTTCATGTAGTCCAGGGAGGTACATCTCAGGTCATTCACACATACATGGACAATGACAGAGTCATATTTGTACTTGTTGTGGAGTGAACTGAGTGTGTGTGTTATGTGGTGGATCCTGGCACCCGACAGGCAGCTGACAGTAACTTTCTCCTTGTTTAGCCTGGTGAGTGGAACATCAACGTGCCTGACTATAGAGTCACCTATGACTAGCGTGTTGGGTACATTGTTATGCCTTATGGGCTGTGGTTGAGTGGCACACTGAGTTTGTGGGCTATGTGTCATTTGGGTTGTGTTGGGGGGGTGGAAGTTGCTTGCATTTCTGCTTTGGAGGTCTCTGTTGCTTGAGAAGATTTTTACTGAGAGTGTCTGTGAATGTAGGTGTGTGTTTTGTGTTTCTATGTGTGTGCTTTGGTGGTGTAGGTTTTGAGGGACTATGCGATGAGTGTGGTGTGGTGCAAGTGTTTACCTTCTCCTCCTGACTGTCTAGTCCAGTCTTGGGTGAAGAGAGCTTTGCTTCCAGTTTAGCTATATAAGTGCATCTCGCACAGGTTGTAGTGCTGGGTGGTAGGAAGAGAGGGTTGCCTGTGTACATGAGGCAATTGCTGCATTGCCTCGAGATGCCCAGATTCATCAGGTAGACATGAGAATGCCTAGGTAGATGCTTATTTATTAAGTACTAAAAACTGTTTTCCTCTGGACTAGTGAGGAAAGTTGAGTGCTGTAGTAATTTGTAGTTTATTTAGTGCTTACAATGAGTTCTGAACAAGTGCTGAGCTCAACGAAATAGATTTGAATGCTAAAAACTAAAAAGCTGGCTAGTTCTAAGGGAAAATTTGAAGAGCAGACTTTATGGTGCCGGGAATATTTTAACCTTAGCTAAGCGGCGATGCATAAAGTTTTTTTTTTTTAATAACATTAGCAAATGAGCAAGCTGATTTAAACAAATTAACCAATTAACCAATAAAAATCTAAAAAAACTTAGCCCTGTTCCAGCAGTCTTTGATCAGACAAGTTCTAACTGCACCCTCCTGCCACTAAGATGCAGGGAAACCTTCTCCAAAAAAAGATGGCCTGGATTAGTGCTCAAGTTATACAAACAAAGCTAGATTCAGCAGGTCTAAATCTAGTCTATGCTACAGCAAACAAGGCATACCAATTTCAGAAAGAAACAGTTTAAATAAGCAGGCACAATAAGCCTTTAACCAGAAGCTCCCAGCTCAGAAGGGCAAATACTACCCTCTCCTCCCATAAGTATGCAGAACACACCTTCTTAATGTAAAATAACTGGCCCAAAGCCCAAGTGCTTAAACCAGAAGTAATACACTTTTAGAATAGCAGACAGTAAGCCTTCAATCAGCAACTTCCAACTTAGAAGGATGTAAGCTACCTGTCCTGCCACAACAGTGCAGACCACAAACCTTCTTAATGTAAAACAACTGGTCTGAAGCCCAAGTACTTAAAACCAAAGGCTTAGAATAACAGTTACAATTCAATCAGGCTACTAACATGCAGTAATAAATGCAGCAGAATAAATGAAATTAAGTACTTTTAAGAACACGCAGCAAAAGCAAAATAAAGTAATAAAGTAGGAAGAAGCACAAATACAGTAAAAGCAGATGAATAAAGTGCAATTTTTTTTATATAACAATAGAAAATGAGCAAACCGATTTAAACAAATTACCCAATTAACCAGCAAAAAAGCTCAAAACTGAGCCTTGTTCCAGCAGTTTTCAATCAGACAAGTTCTAACTACACACTCCTGCCACTAGGGTACAGGGGAACCTTCTCCAAAAAAGATGGCCTGGATTAGTGCTCAAGTTATACAAACAAAGCTACATTCAGTAGGCCTGAATCTAGTCTATGCTACAGCAAACAAAGAGCACCAGTTTTAGAAAGAAACAGTTCAAATAAGCAGGCACAATAAGCCTTTAACCAGAATTTTTGTGCAGCGTTATGCCTTCCACAATAGCTGCTGTACAGTACTTTACATCTAAATAAATATCAGACTCCTTTGTGTTCCATATTGAGACAAAAGACACAATGTGTTTGACAGAGCACTTAATCTGCATGTGACTTATCTGCTGTATATTCTACTGTTTGTTTAACTCCCATGAGCCACCCTTTGCAGTTAACTAATGATGTCAGTGGCTTATGGATTGGATACATTTTGAAACAATAAGCAGAAATATTTCTCATATTTTTCACAGCCCTATACAGACAGTAGGCATCACTTTTCCATCTGAGTACACCAGGTTTTGGTTTCTGTGAACCTCTTGGATCAACACGCTACCACTTTCCAGTCTTCCACATGGAGGTGAAGAAGGACACTTCCAGGCACCCACTGAAGCAGTAATAGCTCTGTCAGAGTCATATGAAGAAAGGGCAGATACAATTGTTAAAACAGTTTTTCCCCAAGTGCTCAGGCGCAGTTAACTAAATTCATGGATTTACTGTGATAAATTATTTTCCATTGTCCTTTTTGCACATATTACATGAAGACCTAACAACAAAACAAGTCTCTGTTTTATGCTTTATAGTCACATTTCTTTTAATTTGTATCAAGAGCATTTATCATGTCATCTTCTAGACTTCCTTGCCAGTATAAGGACTATCGGTGTGCTCATCAGAACTCTGGAATGGTGTATATGGCTTTGGCATGAAGGACTTCTTAATGTCCAGTCTAATTTGACTGTTACATTTTCTAAATTGTTGTTTCTGCTATTCGACATTATTTACAGGACCAGTTGAAAATCAGAGCACCAAAAGTGTGAGTCTTGATGCTGTGAACTACAAGTGTAAATGAAGATGTATTTTGTTAAGTCTGAGGATATAATAAGGTAAGTCTGACATTATAGCATTCCTTCTACTCTAATGGATTGTGATCAGTTAGTTAATATATGCTTGCAACAGGATGGTAGGGGGTGCAACTGTCATGTTGGGAGAGGGAGATCAGGATATAAAGTTCCCAAGCCTCTTCTTCAACCAACATGCTTGAAAGAATAAACATTGTGTTTTACAGTTGACTAGTGTTCTGTTTAATTCATAGCATATTTTTGAAGTGTCTGTACTCATGCTGTCATGCCTTTCACTTTGGATAGGGTGCTACTAATTCCAGGTTGTGAAAGCCTTCTTAATATAACATGCTTAACACAATGCAGTTGTCACTGTTCTCCTGACATTTCACACCAAAGTCATAATGTGCCAAAACCTTTTTACCTGGCTTTTGAATTTGTGGATGATAACAAGAACACTAGTGTATTGCATTTCATTTAGTGCAGAAATGATCAGATTTGTGTTATACCATAGCAAAGTTTGCCTCTTTATCCTCGATTTCATATCTGAAGCATATTAAAAACATTCTCACTTCACTCCCTATTGTGCATATTAAGCAAGTTCCTTTGTCAAGTTTTATTACAGACCTGAATCTCACAAACTTCTGATTCTAATCCAGATATTCATTTAGCATCTCAAAATAGGAGCTCATGGGTGGAGTAAATTTCTACAGTCTTCAGTTTTCTCATGTATCTCAGGTATCCCTTACTCAAATCACTTTCAGTGTCATTTCTATGGATTCCATGTCTGATACCATGTCAGAAAAAAATAAACAACATTTGACAGAGTAGGCAAGCTTTATACATATGGAACACAGAGTTATTATAATACAGAGTTGTTATAAACTTCTTTATTTCCAGGAGCCATTACTCTCTAAGTTTTTTACAGCAAGCAGCCATACAATGCACATGCTGCATACAGTCTTCTGCTAGCTGCTCCTATTTACTGACATTAGCACATGTGCACCCATACATGATGGAATATTAACAGTTTGCTCAGTCTGGATTCTCAGCTCAGGCTTCTCTAACCTATCTAGAAGATGTAGGAGGCAGGTATATCACTAGTTAAGTCTTTCTCTGCCTTTTATTGATTTTGGACCCCTTTCCAAATCATTGGGACAGGTATATAACTTTAAAAAGGTACTTACCAAGGATCTTTTTACTCATTTGACGATCTCATTTTGCTTATTGGCTTAATCTCACTTCAGATAAGGGGCACTACAAGAGCCTCCAGCTCAAGTAAACCTGTAAACAAAACTATTAAGATAGCAGACAATGTAAGCCATACCTTCCTTCCCCTCAATGTCATTTAGACCTATGGGTTGGGTAAGCAAGGCTTTTACAGATGAGATCGTGGAAGGTGGACAAGGAGAGAGAGAGAGAGACACCTATGAATAATAACTAATTGACTGACTAACTAACTAATCAATTAACTGACTGAGTGACTAACTTACTAAAAAGCTACAGAGCAGATATATCTTACATTGGACAAAAATGCTTTTGCAAATTAAATAAAAAAATTGTATAAATATCCATTGAGCGATGTGGTGGTGAAAAAAGTCTGCTTGAAGGCAATTTCAGCCACATAATATAGTGGTGCATGCTTTACCTCACTAAAGCACTTTAGTTGAAATTAGACATTTTCTACTGTATATTTTTGTAGGGTCTGCTTTATGAATTCAGAATGAAAAGAGATCATAAATGTCATAAAGTATGCGGATGTTGTCTTAACAAACAAGATGAAGGCACATACAAAATTTCTAGTGAAAATAGATACAAGGAAGTGAATCTCACCTGTGCTGCCACATGCCGTTCTGATTTTCTGGTAAATCACTGATAATTAAAGTCAGTGAATTATGTCAGTTTCCTACTTGTTATTGCTCAGAAAATGTGTGTTGGTGTAAAACCTGTTGTTCTGTTAACATTTTAAGTAAAGCTGAGCAATTAAAAAGTTGTCCCTGATTTTGGTCTTTGTCTCCCTGCCATTTTTGGCTTTTGTCCAGCATAGTTGAGCAAAGAAAATGAGCGGTAAGTTATCACATCTTTAATAAGATCTCACTTATTACAGTAGTAATAATTGAAGTGATTACGAAAAGTACAGGAAATGAAAATGTGTCCGACAAAATATAATGCATAGTATATGGTCTGGCTTTTTGCTGGCTGCACTTTAGAAGGCACCAATTTACTTTAGTAAAAATAGTTCTCGAGGCAACATAGAGAAGAAAAGAATGAAAACAAATGCTGTATGGATGGTAGAAGGTATGTGACCTGCTTGCTTTAAGTGTATTTATCAAATACTCTTACAAGGGTGTGCAACAACAGACAAAATGTACCTCTAACCATCACTCCTAATGTAGTACCTCTGATATGACCATCGCTGATCACTTATGGTCTTAACTATTTCTCTGTGTATTATAGGGTCATCACTTTTAAGAAGAAAAAAGCACCATGTGGCTCATGAAGTATTTTTGGATGGTCACTTAGAAAATTAAAGAAATCTGACTGCAGTATTTATAGAAACTGACAGAAGGCACTGCAGAGGTTTCTATCTCCTTGCAGTGCTACTAGAATGATGCAACTTGATTATTTTTGGCAAGCACTCACCTCTTTCACTAAACACATCTGGTGAAACTGCATGTCCAGGCATTGAACTGCTCAGATTATCCTTAGCAGTATAGCTGTTAAAACTAATAAGAAGTGCTTAAATGCCAGTGAGAAGGATGGGCAATAAGCAGATTGCAGATTCTGTGTGCGTTTTTTTTTTTTTTTACTGAAATCTCACATTATTTCATTCTGGTATTTTTCACTGCATTGTCTTTATCAAAGAGGCATACTCTTTTTCTATTTACTCAGTCTGTAGTAGGGGTACTTTCTATCTAAGATATCTGCATTATTAAGAAAGCAGCTCAATAGAATACTGATTTCATCTACATTTTAAACATCTATTTAAAAACTTATAGGTAGTGGTTTACTGGGAAAAATGCCAAATTTGTAGCTGTGAGCATTCAATCAAAAATGAATGGATTCTCACTTTATTCAGAAACTGTGGCTGTATACCAGGGAATGCAGTTATAAGGAGAGGAAAAGCAACTAAAATACCTGCTGTTTAAAGCATAACAGTGAAACAAAACAGTGACTAAGAAAGGTAAAGATTACTTCTGGCTTTTCCTGGTCAGGGGTCACCACAGTGGATCATCTGTCTGCTCATGACTGGCAGTGGAGTTTTACAGTGTTGAGTTGCCAGCCTGGTGCCCAACCTTCCACAGAAGGCACACACATGCACACACTCACACCTAGGGCCAATTTAGAGTGTCCAATCCACCTACTGCATGTCTTTGGGATGTGGGAGGAAACTGGAGCACCTGGAGAAAACCCACATGACCACAGGGATGACATGCAGACTCCACACAGAAGGCACCCCAGCTGAGAATTGTACCAGGGAACCTCTTGCTGTGAGGCAGCAATGCTAACTGCTGCACCACCGTGGCCGCCCCAAAAGTTAAAGACTACTACTGAAACAATAAACTGAATGTATTGTCAGAAGTAATCAAAGGAGATGGGTCATTATGGGTATTGCCACCATGCATGAATAAAGGGACATAATAATATGTATAGTATGTTCCTCTCATACAGGCTTATGGGGACATGTAGAGTATTCCAGGAAGACAAAGCTTTTGCTGTGAAATGAAATCACATCAGACTATTAGCCTGTTTGGAACATTTTGGGGTGCAATAAATTAAATGATAACACTGACTGCTTATAGTAATACAGACATTATTTTATCTATCCTTTGTTGACCACTTTAGTGCCACGAGGCTAGTAGTCTCTTTTCATGGAACTACTATAATGATATTTGCAATATTAGGGAAAATGTGTCTAGGGCATCAAGGAACTTTCCCTATTCTTTTCAATAGGTGCTACGGGATGTTTTATATCCACTTTATCTGCCACCAACTCCAACAGATGGGGCCTCAGTTAAACATCTCATCCAAAGGACAGCACCCTCTCATGTTGCACTGCAGTATTAATAATTGATCTACCTGGTTCGGGAATAGAACCAAAGCCTTTTGCACCAAAGGTGAGTGTGCTACCTGTTGCACCACTGACACTGTGAGCATTATTGTAGAGGAGTTCAAGCTAGCATGGAAAATGTAGACTTTGTTTTAGTTTTTACTTACTATTGTCTTTTAAGCAATTATGCAACAGAAGGTTTGTAATCCTTGTCACAAGGTTTCTTTAAACAGGAAAAGTCATGAAATAATGTCCCTGTATAACAAGCCAATACTGTGGGTGGGGTCTGCATGCCCCTCATACCTCTCAACTGTACAGATTTTCTCAAAATGTCCAGAATTTTGAGAAATATTTTTGGTCTGTCTTTCATAAAATTGTGATTTTTTTAGGGCAAAGTATTATCATATTATTAATGGTCGACGTTAAAACATAATGACAGGCATTTAAGTTTTAGGCTTCATACCCTTCAGAAAAGTTATGCTAATGCAAAAACAGCTATTTTATCAACATTGTAAGTTTGTAAGAGCAATATTTAAAAATTGTCCCTATTTTTGGGCCTTTGTTCCCCTTTTATTTATGGCTTTGTCTAGATTTCTTGCTTTTTAAGAGGTTAAGAGGTATGATGCCTCTATTGACCAGTGTGTATGTGTGTGCTTGCATAAAGACCAGCAGACTCGGGTCAGTAAGCTACTGGCTGGATGGTGTCCAACTATCCTGACTGAGTTACATGAGATAACTATGTTAAATGAAAGCTGGATATAAAACCAAGTCACCTACCAAACACGAAGTAAGGATTGCTATACTGCATGCCAGTTCATTGATGGGATACAGTTTAGAAATAGATAACATGATTGTAAGAACAAGACCAGATATTCTTCATATTTTAGAGACAAGGTGGAAGGGCAGTGCAGCAACTTTTCCTGGTTTGGGTCCAGAGTCTAGTATGCTGCAAGACAACAAGAGAGAGACTTCTAAAGACAGTGATTGATGTCATCAGAGTCAAGGGCAGACTCACTGTGGTCAGACGGCACCATAAAGAGAGGGCAGTCTTCATGGTTTTACCCATTGCTCCATGGCAGGGCTGTGATGTTGATTAAAAGATATCTTTCCGGTAACAGTTACAGGATCTTCTTGATAAAAGAGGCAATACGTGTTGGACAAATGAGTTGGACTTGGCTTTGATAATAGGAGACCTGAATGCTCATACTGGGACAGATAGAACCGCATACACATATAAGGATTGTGTGAGTCCACAAAGTAGGAAATAATGAGGGTGAGTCCATTCTATACTTATATCTGGCAAGCAGCTTAAAGGTGGCCAACAGATGATTAACTAAGAGAAACAGTCACAAGATCACTTGCAAGAGTATTTAGCATGCAACTCAAGTTGATGTTCTTCTAGTAAGGAAACAGCTTTAGGATCATATGACTGTTTGTAAAGTCATCCCCAGTGAAACAGTTGGCTTGGCCACCACCATAAAACAGTGAAGGCTACAATCATCTGCAAATACTGGTCAGAGAAAACTCCAAGGTCAACAGAGATTAGGCTGGAGATCAGAAATTTGGAGCAAAAAGTCAGGTGTTCAAGGAAATGCACATGGATCTGGCACCTCAGGAGGAAGAAGACATAGGTGGAGTCAAAGGGGAAAGGCAATGTCTTAAAATAGCATGTGTGAAGATCACAGAACAGATATACAGCTGAGATAGGAATGGAAAATAGATAAATAAGGGAAGCTGGTGGTGAATTCAGCAGTCCAGGAAGTTATCAAAAGAAAGAAGTAGTGTAGGCAGAAGTAGAAGAGAAAATATAAATCTGACTAAGTGGGAATACTGGTTAACTAAGAAAAAGGCTAAAGATACAGTAGTCATGACAAGGGACAAGGCACCAAAGTAACTCTACCAGCTTCTAGAACGTGACTCAGCAGATGGCACAAAAAGGGTCTGTCATTTGCAAGGCAATGACAGAAAGGTAAAGAAGATTGTCAACAGACACCATTCATAAGGAACACCAGCCATAATCTGTCATAAATCCAGAGGACATCAAGGGCAGATAAAAGGAGTAATTCATGTAACTTCTTGATGAAAAAAAAACAGTATAGAGGTTATACATCTGCTTGCACAGCCTACAATGAAAAAAAGGATTACCCACGCTAGAAGAAGTGCAAAGTATACTGTGAAAGATGAAGTCAAGAAAAATGTCAGAATGAGATGAGGCCAAGGCAGATATGATTAAACTCTTAGGCACAGTAAGGAAAAATGGCTGCTAAAGGTACTCATTATGGTATAGACAGAGAGAGAAGCTTATCCCAGATGACCAAAGAATAAGCATTTCAGTTCCAAAGTACAATATCAAAGGGGATATTCATGACTGAGGGCAGTACAGGGGTATTAATCTCCTGTCACACTACATGTCAGTGCTGGAGAGGGTGACTGAAAAATGAATACTTGGAGTAGCAGAAGGTTAAATGGGAGATGAGTAGTTCAGATTCATTTCAGACTGTAGCATAACTGACTCAATGTTTTCAATAAAAAAAAATAGTGGAATATAAGCTGGAGATGAGGAACGAGTCTTACTGGGGTTTCATAGATTTGGAGAAAGTATGTAACACAACTGGTTTTAGTAGTCCTATGATAGTCCAAAGTCCCAGAAACACTGGTAAAATTAGTGCATGTTATGTACAGGAATTTAATAACAAAAGTAAGAACAGTGTTTGAACTCACAGTTCCTTGTGGGAGTGAGTGTGCTGACTTCTAAGCCAGCTGCTGTTCATGCTGCTGATAGATGATATTAACAGAAAGGTTGGAGGACGATGTGGTAATTAAAGCAGACTCTGAACACAAACAAGACCATCAACAAATAATAGGGCCTGGAATGCAAAAGTGAAAGCACATGGGATGAAGTTGAGTATAGGCAAGACAGTGGTTATAGCAGCAAATGGAAGAAGTCAGAAGAAGCTTAAAACTATGGCAGAAGGGAAAGCAGTGGAATGGGTTAACAACTTAAAATAGCTAGGAGGTGTGGTTGAGGAGTACGGAAGTCTGAATGAGGCAGCCAAGCCTGAAATTAGAGGCACTGAAGCCAGCTAGCACAAAGCATTAGGGGTAGTGTGTGACAGAAGAATGCCAAAGAAGTTGAAATGTGAGGTATACAAAACAGCGAAGTATCCAAGCCGTCTGTGTAGCACAAAAACATGGATAGCAAAAGGTATGTAACTAAGGAAGCTTGAGATGATAAATATGAAGTGTACAGGCTGTACAGCTTGGAATACATGAAGGAGTGTGGAAACCAGAGAAGAAACCAAAGTAGCCCCAAATTCAGACACATTCAAGGGGTGCAAATTACAATGGTTCAATTACATGTGTAGGCACACATCTGGCAAAGAAGTCAAGGGAAAGACAGGAAGAAGGTGAAAGAATACTAGGGCATCCAGACAGCAGATGAATGCATTGTATGACAGAAGACTTGTGAAAAGCAGCAGTACAAAGTACAATAATAAGGATGTTCTGGAAGAAAATAGGCATCTAGATACTACTTTTGGTTTGAAATATAAAGTTGAGTATTGACTAGGCTTGATACATCTTTGGCAGGTGAAAGGTTGAATGCAAAAAATTGTAAAACAAGTCTTGAAGTGATTCAAACTGTCTTAAGAATATAAATGTAAATTATTATTTCTTCTAGGATGCAAGCAGGAAGAGACTAGGAACACTAGTTGTGATTGTAAAGTTTGAGAAGTACATTTTAATGAGAGTATGTTTGTTAACAGGCTTGTACCAAGTAATTAGTCAGGTTAAATCCATTCTGTGGTTTTTAGGTATTATCTTGTGTGTTAATACCTGCTGGTCATATAACTTTTTATTTCTTAAGCCCATATAGGGATAAAAATTAGTCAGTTCTGCAGCAGCACTACTGTTTTTCTGACAAATGCTTATTAAGATCCTCCATGGCTAGGATACCTGGTATATGGTGTCAGAAAAAAAGATGTTATGGCACATGTTGTACTTGTTTTGCAGCTAATTTCCCTTACCAGTGTGCAATGCATTCTTTGAAAGAAAGTCCATTGGCTGATGATGATCCCAAGGTATTTTAAGCTCTTTACTTGCTTAACTGGGCCAAGACTGCGGTGGTGGTGCTGCAGTAGCATTATCGCCTCACAGTAATACGTTGTCCTGTTCAATTCTCAGCTAGAGCGTCTTCTGTGTGGAGACATGCGTGAATGGGCGTACCTTCATTGAAGGTTGTGCGTCAGGGCCAGCAACTCGGCACGTAAAAATCTACTGCCATTCATTAGCGGACCAGAGTTCTGCTGTGGTGACCCCTAACTGGGAAAAGCCGAAAGACACAACAACAACAACAACAACTTGCTTAATTGGGCTAATTATTTTTTTAACTATTCTTGGGCTGGCTGTGAGCACAACATCAAGAGCTGGCTTACATCACTAGATGACTTCAGTTTTCTTTTCATCAATAATCAGCCTTTGATGGTAATCCAATCTATGAGGGGGATCTAACCCAATACTCTGTTTATACACAGTTTAACCATGCTGTCAGCACAGCAAGTAAATAGTCATCCACATTCTGGGCTGGTTGCAATCCCTACATGTGTAGCTGTATCTCATTAATAAATACTGAGAAGTGGAAGGGGTCTAGACTAGACTTGTGGGGAACTCCTATGCTAAACACATGTGGGATTGATAGAATATCCTCCCATGCCACAAAATGTAACTATTCTAGTAATAGTGAGTAACATCCTTTTAGATAACCAGCTATCAGTCTGTGATCAATAAGATTGAACAGTTTGAAGAATTAAAATAAGGTGGCTACTCTACAAAGGCCTTTAACTGAATTTGTAGAGACATTGCTTACATGCTTAGTAAAGGTGGTGTGGATACTGCATCCAGTACTAAACCAAGTAACATTTTTGATATTTAGTTGTTTTCTGCAAGGTAGTAGGAGAAAAGTCGATTTGCCACTTTCTGTAGTATCATAGCTAGATGACTAAGAATTACTGATGGAAAAGTAGTCCTTATCTTTGTGTCCATCACCACTCCTGTAGAAAGAGATGAACAAATAAAGTCCTACCACAAGAACACATGGGTCCAAATGGAGAGATGATAAAATCAGCAAAAGGTGAGAAATATTGCTGGAATTTAATTCATTCTCAAGTCTTGGTGAGTACCTTCATGAGGTGGACCCTGTTTTTCAGAAAATCTCACCAAGACAACACTGATATATAAACTGAATTTTATATAGCATATATCATGGACAGAAGTAGGTTAAAAAAATAAGAAAGATAGCTGGGTGCACAAGTCCCTGGATAAAAAAGTGCTCAACCCTGGTAGGCATACTTTTACCAGGAGTGGAGAAAATGAGAGCGTAGAATCCTCAAGACATGGAAATATTCCTACAATGGGGCTAGGCCAGGCCCAGAAGGAGGATGGCCCCCCTGTTATAGAAGGAAGTAGCAGTCAACAAAAATCACAAAAACTGATAGCCCAAAAAAGAGCCATACAGATAATAGAGTGGACTATTGAGGATAGGAAAGAAATTATGTATTATTACTGTTATGCAAAAAGCCCAGAATTTCCAGACAAAAGATATATGAAAAGATTAAGAGAGAAATTAGAGGAAAGAAAAATACTTCCACAAGAAAAATTGTCAGAAGCTTCACATAAAAGTTTGTGTTCATTAATACAGCGGATCCATGAAAAACACTATATAGACCAAGAAACCTTGTGCTGTTTAGAAAAAAAAGTAACTGAGGAAGTGCAGAAACTTAAAGAATGACATTTAGAGACATTTGAAGGGTATAAAAAAGAAATATGGACATGGGAAAGAAAGTGAGATTGATATGGGGCAACATTTATGCAAAGGAGAAAGGCAAATTAATCAACACAAAAAGGCAACTCCAAAGATATTCCAAGAGAAATATAGGCAAAGGCATCCAGATATGGAAAATTTCACAACAAAAAAAAAAAAATATGATCACAAAGAGGGAATGTAGAACAGAAGATTAGTCAAGTAGAAATTAGAAAAAATAGAAGCTGAAGTTATAGAATATTTGCAAAGTGAAGGATTCAGTGTAGAAAGTCTAACACAAGTCATATCACAGTACAATGGAACAACTAGTCCCCAAAGTAAGGAGAAACAAGAGGAGCAGGAGACATCTGATGAAGAAATATGGACGGGGAAAGAAAGAGAGATTTAACATGGTGCAATATTTATACAAAGGAGAAAGCAAAACTAATTGATGCAAAAACAGCAGCACCAAAGATATTTGAAGAGAAATCCAGGCAAAGACATCCAGATATGGAAAATTTTACAATACAAAAAATAAGATGGAGAAGTTAAAGAAATAGAAACTGAGGTTATGGACTACCTGCAAAGTGCAGGATTTAGTGTAAAAATTTTAACTCAGATAACAACACGATAGAGTAATGGACACCCACATTAAGGAGAAACCAGTGGAGCAGGATGCATCTAATCAGTTGACATATGAAGATACTTTGGAGGCTCCCATAGGAAACCAGTACAAAGGTTCAGCTGGAGCTATACAGCAAGGCAAAGAACAGGAAACTGTGGCAACTTTGACACAGTCAATGTCATGGAGTGATAGGCCAGTGAGTTCCCATATGAAAGAGCAAAGGATGACACTGAACAGAATGTGGCACAAGAGGAAGCTCTGGGACATTCTATAGAATGCCCGCAGGAAATAGCAAACAAAGAATGTGCCCTCAGTTTAGAAGAGCTGCTTGATGTAATAGAGATGGATAGACATATTAAGATCAATGGAAGAAATAGACTGCAGAAGGCCAATAAAACCCCAAAAGTCAAAAGTCTGATAAACAAATGAACACAATATTTGGGACTGTCCTCAGAGATTCATGTAATATAACAGAAGTAAATAGGACACATTACTGTGCAGCCAAATTAATAACAGATAATGTCCTACCACAAGGACACAGGCTAGTAAGGGAAAGGATGGGGAGAAATCAAATGCAATTGTGGAAATATGAAATGGAGAAAACTATAAAACAAATAAAACAAGAAGTGTCACTTTTAGAAGAGTATAAGAAGAGGGAACGGATCAACAAAAATACTCAGAATAATAGATGTGATAAAAGCAATGTGCAGCATTATAATGAATCATGATTTATCATGCACTATTGCAAATAATGAACTAAACATATCAGCACAGCTAGAAAAACATAGACAATATAGAGATAAATACAAAGGAAAAGCACAAAATAAGCAATTGATTGATGACCTAAAAAGTTTTATAGAGAATTAGGAAACAAGATAGAAGGAATTGAAACACCACCAAAAAAGAAGAAAGATATACATTTCAGAGAAATATTTATGAAGATCCCGTGGAACATAACAAAATGCCAAATGGACAGAAGAAGTAAAAGAAAGAATAAAAAGTTGGAATGTACAGGATATGAAATGGAGTTTAGTAATGGCAAGAGAGATTGAAGCGAAGTTAAGATAAGCCTCTAAATGGAAAACCCCAGGCCCAGGTGCAGTACCTAACTTCTGGCTAAAAGTATTAACATCTTTGCTTTTTAGCAATGAGTAAGAACTATTTATATGTGCACACCAAACAGATACCAGCCTGGTTAACAACAAGAAAAACAATGCTCCTTCTTAAGAGTCAACCTGCAAGCTACCGTAAAATCTATAGACCAATAACTTGCCTTGCAATGACATATAAACTATACACTGGAATTTATGCCAACAGAGTTTATAGTCATTTAGAAGAAAACTCAATTATGGCAGTAGAACAAAGGGGCAATAAAAGAAAGTCATATGGAACAAAGAATCATTTGTTGTTAAATAAAGTCATAATGGAGAACTGTAAAAAAGGGGAAGAATCTAAGTATGGCATGGATATACTACAAAAAAAGCATTTGACAGTATCCCACATTCACTGATAAAAGAGTGCTTAAAATGTATAAGATACACTCTACACTCATTGACTATATTACAGTGACCATGAAACAGTGTCAAACCACTTTGCAGTTAAGCCACAATAATGAACAAATTATTATTCCAGGGATAAAAATCCAAAGGAGAATATTCCAGTGTGACTCTGTTAGAGCTACTCTTTTTTCTTGCCCTTAACCCATTAAGCTGTCTGCTTAACAGATTAGGTCATGGCTATAATTTGGCTCCTAGAAAGCAAAAAAGTGAAAAGACTTTTCATCTTCTCTTTGTTGATGATTTAAAACTGTATAGCTCATCAGATGAGGAACTAAAAGCACGACTGCAAGTAGTCAAATATTTTTTCGGATGATATAAGAATGTCATTTGGTCTTGATAAGTGTGCAAAAGCAACCTTTAAAGCAAGAAAGCGGTAGCACCAAGAAAACACCAGTTTGGGACAAGAATGTAATATAAAATAACTTGAGCAAGAGGGACTGTATAAATATTTGGGAATTGATGGAGGATCAACAATAAAACATGAACAAATGCGAATAAAACTCAGGAATATTTGAGAAGACTTAAATTAATCCTGAAAACAGTGTTGACATTTAGGAACAAAGTTCAAGCTATAAACCAATTTACTCTTTCTGTCCTAACTTAAAGTTTTGGAGCAACTGACTAGGCCCAAAAGGTGTTGGATAGATTATACAGGAAAACAAGAAGGATGCTTCATGCTCATCAAATGATTTATAAAACATAGTGCATAACAAGATTATATATTTCCCATTCAGAAAGAGGTATAGGCCTCCTTGAAAGTGATTACATATATAGATCTGCAATCTTGGGACTGCATACATATCTGCTGACCTTACAAGATCCAAACATAGTGCAAGTTTTGAAACATGAAGAGAATAAATCTAAGATCACTTCCCTGCTTAGTCTAGCAGAAGCATATCAGAGTTAAGCGGGAATGAAAATGAAACCAGAGGTAGATAAAGAAAAGGAAGCAACTCAATGTGCCAAAAAACAAAAAGAATATAAGGCAAAGGATCAGATGAGAAGGCAAGAAATGTGGAAAATGTACAAATATAGTTGCAAATACAGAAAACTCCTGGAACAACCTAAGGTTGATCAGGATGGAATGCAGGAATGATTAAGCAAAGTTGAATTAAAACCAAAATATGAAAGGTTATATTGCTGGCCCAAGATAGTGGACTATGTACACGTTGATTTACAATGTCCATTCAATATATGGGAGAAACAGACAAATGTAAGTTTTGTAAGACAAAATTTTAACAGTTGCACACTTTGCTGCTGTTGTGACATACTAATGGCAGAAGGACTGTATACTGAAAGGCATAATAACGTAGCAAGACTGTTGCATTGGGGATTGTGAAAGCATTATAATATTGAAAAAACTGAAAAACACTGGAAACATGAGCCACAAAGCATCATAGAAAATGATGAAGTTTATATCACATGGGATCATCCATTACCAACAGTTCAAAATATAAATGCAAGAAAACTAGATATAGTAGTCCATGAAAAGAAGACAAAAGTAGCATTGATTATTGAAATCGCTACACCCAACAACTATGGTGTCTTATGTACAGAGAGAGACACAAAGTCATAAAGTACCAGGATTTGCAGGCAGAAATGAGGCAATGTGGAAGAACGATACCCAAACAGTTCTAGTAGTAGTAGAAGCAATGGGTCTTATAAAAAAGAATGTACAATTGTATTCAGGTATGCTACCAATATATGTAACTCTGTACAAATTGCAGAAGGCGCCATTACTGGGCACATTGTAGGTGCTGTGAAGAGCACTTCTGGCTAACATCAAAGACTGAAACAATACTAATTTCATGAGCTTTAATCATACCCTGACTTAAGAATGGGCTCCATTCCTGGCATGGTATTAGAAACCCAAAACACTTGGAGAAATTGAAAAAGATATGAGTAAGACATGAGATAATGTTGCCCAATGGATATCTAGCTGGCTCACTGATAGGATATGAGAAATCAGAATAGGGGAATCCACCTCCACAAAGTGGATGGTCACTAGTGGAGTCCCACAGGGATTGGTGCTGGGGTCTCTCCCATGGCATTCTTTCAGATTTCTAGCACCACCTTCTTTTTGAATTTTATTTATTAACGTAGTTAAATGCATTCTAATAATGTATGTGATTTGTCTAAGAAAAGCTTCCAGGAGGTAATAGATAACACTCTGTATTTTTTTGTTTTTTATAACTGAACAGATTGCAAATGGTTTGAGTATTACTTGTTATTACAGTTGTCTTCTGAGAGGAGTAGATTTGCAAGGCTTTATGTCACTATCTGAAACTGTTGTAAAGTTTTATTTCAACATGTTTTCTTTTGTAGTATGAGTTAAGGTGCAGTGGTCTTCTTTTGTGTAGTAAATTTTCTGAAGTATGCTATTTCCATTCTTCCCAAAATTAGACTTTCTGAAAGGTACTATAGTAGACATCCTTTGCTTGCCAAATTGTCTCCATATATGGTTTTAATTTTGTCACTCTCACTGTCTTTGTTCTCACCCTTTCTCTCTATCGCCCTCTTTTTGCCCATATACTATTCCAAGCTGCCATGGATTCCATAGACAAACAAATGGAGCTGGTGGTCCATGATACCTTGTTACTCTTAATTCTAATCAGCCTTTGTGGTGCATATTTGTTTAATGTATTGATGAGGAAATTTTTAAAGGAAATTCTATGGTTGCTTTGAGGGCTTTGAGACAACTCATTTTGAACCAATAGCATAACTCATGATCATGACCTATCTTATCTGTGGGCAAATTCTTGAAGCTCCTTAAATGACTATTCTTGTGGTAATCGACAGGCTACCATCTATCCATATGACATACACTGACAGATGGTCACTCAAGTGACTGGTAAAGTGACTAACATGTTTATATCTTACAGGTTTTGTGTTAAAAATGTCAAAGATATTTACTATTCCCCCTTCCTTGTCCATTCTTGCAGCTTCTGTAACTGTCTGTATGAAGCCCATTGTTGGGAAATCAGTGATAGCTTTTCTGTTATAGAGCTGTTCCCATGCAATATTAATGTTAACATTTTGTGGTAGTTTTCCTTTATGTAAACTTTTCATAGCAACTTAACATTGAGGATATTAACTTTACTACTTTAGATTAATACATGCATATTCCAGGTTTAGACATTTTCTGTAGCCCTACTTGGAGAGAGGATATATGCCTGTTCATTTAGATGTTATAGCATTCTGGATGAATACTGTCTTACTATTATTTCATTTCATTATACCATACACTCTGGTGTGCAAAACTCTACATCTTGTATAAAAGGCTTGAGCCGTTTTCTGACACTGCGAGTATTTGAGGTTTGAGAGAGCCAAATAAAACCTGAGAGTCAGGAATTTTACTTCATACACATCTCACATTCTGGTGCAATGTTAAATCCTTTTTAGTTAAACTGATTATTGAGTCTTGACAGGAAAGGACATTTATGTTATGTGGTCTAGAGTTACTTTCAGTGTCTTCCAAATGTAATAGATTTAAACATCACTATAGAAAACTTTCATTAGAGAAATTTAGGATGTACTAAAAGTATATAGGATGTACAGAAAGTATGTAGTTTCTGGCTCAACAGACTCTTATGGGTACGTGAAACCACTGGGTGCCCAAACTTATGTAGATGGTCTGTTACTTCACAGCATTAAACAGTGAAGCCTGCAGATATCCTTAAATGTTGTGCTTTTTGGAAAATATGCCATATTTTTTGGTGGTAAAGTAGTACCCAATTAAGGATACATTAATGCTAGATCTTTAATAATGGCAAGAACATTTCTATTAATTTTCGTGAAGGTTTATCCCAAGTCTCAACAGGAATATATTTTTAAAATATCATGTACTAAATATGAACATGCATATGATATGTCATGTTTAGTTATTTTTTGCATTGTTCTGAGTGCTGCATGGTCCAAAACAATTTTAGTTGCCCCTACAGTTGTTTGCCATTTGATATACTGAAGAACTCCCATGTGATCCTCTGCTATGACATTATTTTGCTTATTTTCAAAGTGACACAGTTGGTAATTGAAGAAAAAAAGGAGGAAAGTGTTGTAAATGTTATGAAAGTATTTAGCTACTATATTTAATGAATGATGCGAATGCTATTCTAAAATTATACAGCACAGGTCTTTTGTGATTTTAATAACAAATTGGTGTTATATTCTGCTGTGTGCGAATGAGGTTATAGCACTGGAATCTAGAAAGTCAATGGTTACATGGAACTTGTGTAAGTGTGGCTTTGTATAATTACTTATTTATATGCATATTTATTTAATTATTTGCTCAGTTATTGTTTTTTAATTTGTGTATTTATTTTACAGAAAAGTTAAGTGAACCATGATGGCCCTTTTCTGATACAGCCAGCATACAACAAAAGTGATGGCAATAGATAATGTTACCAAATGGATATCCAGCTGGCTAACTGATAAGGTAGAAGAAATCAGAATAGGGGAATCCACTTCCATAAAGTGGACAGTCACCACTGGAGTCCCACAGGGATTGGTGCTGGGGTCTGTCCTGTTTGTCATCTACTTCTCTGTAGTCAAGGGAAATGTCATGGGTCTCTGACTCACTAAATCTACAGATGATGTCAAACTAGGTAATTGAATCTCCAATAGATACGGGTACTATTCAAGAGGGCTTGATGCAGACAAATTATAGGTGGCAGAGCCATGGACTTAACCTCAATACATAAAAATGCATAATAATACCATTTGGAAAGAACACATGTAGACAGTTACCTGACCTTTGACCATTGCATGTGTCTACTGTGGTGAGAAAATCATTCTGTGTTGCATAACATATAGGTAAGGGCATGGTGTCTAGGTCAAAGGAGGTCATCATTCCACTGTTCTCAGCATGTGCCTGACCAAAGACTTGAAATAGCTTGAGAGACCACAGAGATTCCTCCCAAAAAGAATACAGGGAGTATGCAGACAATCACAAAGCCTTATCCCTATAACTGGTCTCCTACAAACTGTTACATGGTGATTTATGCCTATCCTACAAGGCATCCTCTGATCCTATACTTATGGAACTGCTACATATCTGCAAAACAAAAAAAAACATCAGAAATACCCATTCTAAGAATCGTAACCTTCCACAAGGAAGAGTAAACCTGTCTGGTGGACATCTGCAATAAATAAACTGTATAACAAAAGAAAACAATTGCTGTCCGGGACCAAGAAGGAGCAGGTGCCCAATTGGAAGCAATCTCTCCTTAGCCTAAACAAGCAAATAAGAGCACTAATGAAATCATCCAGAGGAAACTTTGAGTCCAAATTGCCAACATCTACTAGAGACAATCATAAGGCCTTCTTCACATATGTCCGTAATCTCAAAGGTAGCACCCAGATCTATTCAGAACTGGTGGTCAAGGACACTACATATACAATTGTCATAGATATAGCAAACTTGCTGGCTGACAGATTCAGTAAAAATTGCAGCCCCCCCCGTCCCACCCATCAGTAAATCAGGACATTCCCAGTAGCTGCCCCCTTCTCCTTATATCTAGGGATCAGGTCATCACTGCTCTCTCAAAGGCAAAAAATACAGCCTCCATGGGACCTGATAACATCCCAGGCTGCATTCTACATGAACTCAGGCAGGAACTTGCAGCACCATGAGGCACCCTATTCAACCAAAGTCTGAGTACCGTCTTTGTCCCAGCTAATGGAGGACAGCCACTGTCATCCCTTTGTACAAAGGTGGAGCGTCCACCGATCTGCAAAATTATAGACCCATAGGTTCATAGGTTCATTGGTTGTTACTAGGCTATTGACCCTAGGGGCTATACAAGCCTAGCCATAACAATTCCCTGGCTATTTCTTCCCACAGTATTTACTTCCCTGGACCCCTGTCTAGCAGGGTGACTGATGAGATCTCCAGGGTGAATTTCCTATCCGATCTCCCATCCAATCATCAAGGTTCCTTTTGAAGAGGGCCAAAGAGGCACTCTGCTTGACATGTATGGGCAGTCTATTCCAGAGTCTGGGGAGTCTCTGGGTAAGGAACCTATCTCGCCAGCATGTTTTGTTCATTGTGATGACAAGGTTTAGATCCCTGGAGCATGTGTCTCTGAGGGATTGGGATTTCTTTAAATGTAGAATGTCCAACAGCTCTGGGTTTGACATGGCCTTGTATGTTAAGCAGAGATCGTCTCTGAGTAGACGATATGTGACAGAGTATAGGTGGATTTTTTTTAGATGGAGAGCATAGGCATCTGCTTTAGGCCTTTGATTCTTTTAGTGAGGTATTTCTGCGGCTTTTCTAGTTGTTGCAGTTGTCTTGAGAGATACATAGCAAATGGGGCATTGTATTATATAATGGGTCTAATGAGGGATGAGTACAGTGGGACAATGACCTCCTTTTTTCTGGATGAAAAGCCCTTAGTGATGAGGTGTGCCACATAGAAGGATTTCCTGACTGTTGTGGCAATGTGGTTATTGAAGGTGAGACCACTGTCCACCTGTGTCCCTAAGTCTCTTATCACACTTTTGGTGTTTAGTGTACTGCCACCTATGTGGTAATTCACGGGTACATGTTTTTTCCCAAAGGGGATAACTATACATTTCTTGGCATTGAGCTTGAGCCCATGGCTCTGGCACCAAGCATCTGTTTCTGTAAGGCCCTTTCGTAGAATATCCACATCATTTGGGGATTCAATAATTGCTCCTAGATTTCAGTCATCTGCAAACTTTGTTAGCCAGAGTCCCTTAGTGTCAGCCTGTACTTCAAAGAAGTAGATGCCAAACAAGAGCGGTCCCAAGACTGAACCCTGAGGTACTCCACTTGTCACTTGTCTGGAGCTGGATTTGGAGTCAACTACTTTTACAGTGTGGGTTCTGTTAGTACGCTAGTTGGCAACCCATCGAGTGACGTAGGGATTAATGCCCAGCTTAGTAAGTTTATCTATGATTCCAGAGTGGGAGATGGTGTCGAAGGCCTTGGTGAGGTCCAGATAGGCTGTGTGGACCACCTTACCCTTGTCCACAATTCTGGAGACTGATTCAAAGCAGTCGATCAGGTTCAGGAGACAAGATCGGCCCTTCACGAACCCAAACTGCGCGGGTTCCAGTGTTTGAAAGTTGCCAATGTCTTTGTTTATAAGTTCCATGATAATACATTCCATGGCCTTGCAGATCAGGCTCGTCAGTCTGATGGGGTGGTAGTTCCCGGGATCCAAGGTGGATCCCCCCTTGTGGAGTGGGATAACTGTAGCTGTGCACCACTCAATGGACACAAAGCCTGAGGTGATGCTATGATTAAACATGACACTTAGGTGAAGTGCCAGTTAATTTTGTAATTCATGTAGTACACAGCCTGGGATGTCATCTGGTCCCATGGAAGTTGTATTCTTAGCTTTGGAGAGTGCGTTTTTACCTGTATGGCCATTATTACCAGAATTTGGCAATCTGTCTGTATTGAGATGGGCCCATTAGGGGGTGAGAGTGGGGTGAGGTTTGCACTGAATCAATCTGCCAGGATATTGGCAATATCCTTGGGATCAGTATATTTAATGGCATTCTGTTATAGCTCTGAGCTGATCTGAGCATTGCCATTTAGATTCTTGACATAGCTATAGAATGCCTTGTGGCTGTCTTTGGAATCTTCGGTAATTTTATTTTCGTAACTAGCTTTGGAGGATTTAATGAGGGATCTCAGCTTTTTACTGAGGCTGGTGAGGGAGTTTTTTTGCATCCTGGGATTTTCCTCTTTTCTGCAACAGTTTCTTCCTTTTGTTGTAAAGTTTGTTTATGGCAAGGGACCACCAGACTGGCTTCCTTTTTTTGGAGGAGACCATCTTGGTTCTATTGGGAATGGCACAATTCATGCACGAGTGGATGTGCTCATACAGTGCCTTAGTGTAGGATTCAGCAGACAAACTTGAAGCTCCTGTCTGCATGGGTGTCATGAAGTTTGTCACCTCTGACTTGAGTAGCATGAAGTTGGCTTTGGATAAGTTTTTTACAGAGGTGTGCTTACTGATCTGAAAGACCATGGAACGATTATCATGGACCTCATTAACAAGGACATTGGCAACCTCCAAACACACAATCCCACACAGTTTGGCTTCGTCAAGGGGAGGTCATGTCTGTTAAATTTGGTCGACTTTTTTGAGACAGTCACCAAAGCCATGGATGAGGGGAAGACAGTGCACACCACCTAACTTGACCTTGTCAAAGTCTTCTACACTATTCCCACTCAGGCATAATAGACAAACTCTTTCAACTAGGCATCAGTCCATATGTTACCAGATGGGTAGCTAACTTACTCACTGATGGAACCCACCTAGTCAAAATAGGGGAAGCCACCGCAAGCAGTAGACCCGTATCAAATGGTGTACCCCAGGGTTCGGTCTTGGGGCCTCTATTATTTGGGATATACTTTTCTGAGGTGAAGGCCAAAACCAGTGGGCTATGGCTGAGCAAGTTGCAGATGACTGCAAGCTGGGAGCTGTCATCAATTCCCCTAGTGACCTGTACATCCTCCAGGAGGGTCTCACCCAAACAAATGACTGGTGCAAGAAACATGGCCTCAAGCTGAGTACAAAAAAATGCATCATCATTCCCTTTGGAAAGAGTGATATCTCCACAAATAATCACATTAATAGCAATGTCCTAAGCACGCAGTCAGTCGTGAGGGATTTGGGCACCCAGATTGACAGCAACTTGACTTTTGACCACCATGTTGCGTCCATTGTACGGAAAGCTTTCTACATGGCCCACCTCATAAGTAAAGGTATTTCAATCAGGGACAAGGAGGTCATAACATTCCTGTATTCTTCCCTTATAAGGCCCATTATTGAGTACAATGCTCCATTTGGCATGTACTTTGCAAAGCACATGCAGTAGCTGGAGAGACCACAAAGGTTCCTCACCAGGAGAATTCAGAACCTCAAAAATCTTTCATATACAGATAGGCTGAAAGCCCTATCCCTCTACTCTGTTTCATACAGACTCCTCAGAGGTGACCTCTGTCTGACATACAAGGTGATCTTGGACCCTGCCTTGATGTGACTGCTGCATATCCAGAAGTCAAGCTTCACTTGAGTAACCTGCACATGCAGCCTCAACTTGGTCTGTGACATCAGTAGGACTTGTTGGCAGGACAGATTTGTGTCCCAGAGACTCCCCCTTCTATGGAATAGACTCCCTCTCCACATCAAGCAGAGTACCTCTTTACCCCTTTTTAAGCGCAACCTGGATAACTGGATGGGAAATTGAAAATACATCCCTGAGATTCAATCCATGTCCCTGCTGGACAGGGGCATTGGGTGCTGATTTGTCTATGCATGGGCAAAACTCTTGGCAAGGCTTATAAGGACCTCAGGGCCAATAGCCTAGTAACTTCCTATGATTCTATGAACCTCATCTGTGACATAAACCGGTCAAGTTAGAGGGATAGTTATGTTTCTAAAAGATTATTCCTTCTCTGGAACATGCTTCCCAATCATGCGAAGCAAAGCTTATCCCTAACCCTATTTAAATGTAGCTGAGACCAATGGATGGGATTTATATCCTTAATGGACAAGGGCAGTCTGTGAATAAGTACTGAGTGCAAAGTCTGTTGAAAAGTGGTAAACATGTACTTATATGGAAGTGTATCCAATTTTCAACAGACTTTGCACTCAGTACTTTTCCACTACATGCAAGCTGTCACATACTCAGTTCCTTCTTGAACACATACTTTTAACCCTTTATACTTTACAGTCCCCCAATTGATGCTGTATAAGCATCATCATTTAATCTATCATACATTTTTCCATAGTTTATCATTACCATAACGTCAGAACATTCCTCATCATCAAACACTTTTGTCTCCCCACCTTTACTGTTTTCCTTGTTTGTGGCTGGTACATAGAAATTAGGCACTTTTGTTTATCTTTTTAAATCTCAACTGAGTCATCGAGAGGGTCATTAGCAGGAGGAGTCAGTGAAGAGGCCTGTTAATGACCACGTCCTGCCATATCTGGGGAAGCTGCAGCTTCCCTGGAGGTGAAATCTGGAGCCTCCTATTGAGGAGGTGCCTGTTCTACACGGACTCCCCTTTGCTGCTGGGGTGAGGGCTGCTGGTCAATTTGGTTCAGGGGGTATGTGCATAGGCTGGTGGTGCCAATGGAGGAGTAAAAACATAATCATCTTCTGATGATTCTGTCATATTCAATTGACTTAATTCGGCAACCAGGTAAAACCCTTTAAATGGCGATTGTTTAAGTGGTTCTCCATTAACAAAGTTCATTTTATTAGCAATTTGATTCAACGCTCTGAGTTGCCCTTTTAGCTTATCCTGACTAAGTTTAAGGCTTGTGACTACTGAGTCCTTTTCCCTGTCTTTGCACTCAGTACTTTTCCAATACATGCAAGCTGTTACATACTTAGTTCCTTCTTGAACACATACTTTTAACCCTTTATACTTTGCAGCTTGATATCTACAAGTTTATATCATAACTGTAAAATTGTATGGAGTACTGACACGTCAGCAATATTTTGGCAAATTTGGGGTAGACCTGTCTAGGCTTAAAATGGCTCTTGGGCCAATAGCCTAGTAACCACCTATGAACCTATGCACCTATAATACGAAATAATACAAAATAAAATAATGCAACAACAAGAACTGTGAAACAGTTTAATGTTGTTTTTTTGTTGTTTACTTTTCCTTTTCTAAATGGAACATAACATGAACACAAAAAGGCTACTAAGAAAAAGACAGATACTGAATACAGTGACTCATATGTGCCATCTAAGTTTGCAGATGTTAAAAAACAACTGCTACACTGGCTTGAAAAAATATACTGCATGCCTGTAGGGACAGTGATGTATGTGGTTTAAAAAATACTTCTCTAAGTTCCTTCTGTTGTATCTGAGATGTCATTTGTAGCAATTGACAATATTTGCTTCAATAACAGTATAAACCCACTTGTCTAGTGTGTGATCAGACATGCAATTGCCTTTTCATTTCCCTAGTGGGTTATATTTTACATACTTTAACACTTACATGACAAAAGTCCATAACTAAAAATTGAACTACTTCTGCCAGATTCACACATTAGTTCCTGTGTTTTATTTTAATGTTATTTGTTTTTCAAAAGCTTTAGAATTGTAAAAGTTTGCAGTCTTCTTTTAGATTAATTTTAAGGAAATAAATGCCTACTGAAATGCACACTCCACAGTTCCTACACTTAGAAATGTGAAAGAGTATAACTTCCAAAATGCTACTACACATTCAAGAAATCCAAAACTGCACCAGGAATTCAGAAATACTAGCAAGCCGGAAACAACCTTAAATTATTTGATTTATGAAACTTGGCATAAAAGATATATCCTTTTAAGAACGTAGGAACAGCTTTGCTAAAGTAAATAAATAAGGCAAAATGTTTCTATTTTTTTATGTCAAAGCAAATGTTAGTAAAATGAAAAAACAAGCAATGAATGCAGTTGTTACAAAATTAAATGTAAACAACACTGGGTATTGTTGTGAGTGTAAATTTAAAAGGCCATAATAAAATATATAAAATGTATTAAACGAGAACTTTAAAAAATAGAAACAATTTAATCCTAGCAGATGTCATTGATGATACATCAGTTAGATCATGATATTTTAAAATCAGATATGCTCACTGACTGGAAATGTAGAGACACCACAGAGTTCAATGTGACTGAAACAACTTTGTGACTAATATGCTGGAAAAAATAACATATAAAGAACAAGGATGACATATAAGTAGGAGTCAAGGTGATTGTTCATAAAATAATTATTTGTATGAGTCTTTTGTATTGTCCTCATCTCTGATGCAATTGATGAAGCTAATTCAGCCTAGACATATAACAGCTGTACCTTGGTGCGACTACCTGCCGCTTCCTAACTAGTGTCAATGTTTGTGAAAATGTGCTTAGAAAACGTATAGCATATTAAGTATAACCACATATGTGAGTTTAATAGAGGTGGTTTAAGCAATGTCAGTACCATGGACACTGTAGATATTTACATTAAAAATAACCATAACATCATAATATTTAGTATGTTGAAAGCAATTAATAAGTAATTCTTATTTCTAAAACTCCTCCAGAAACTGAAGCCATGCTCAAATGCTCCTGATAACATCCCTGCTTATTTTCTTAGCATAGCTGCTGAAGCAGTCGCCTGCCCAATTAGCATTCTAATTAACCGCTCTATCCAGGAAAGCATAGTACCCCAAATATCGAAAAAGGCCTTCATTATACCATTACATAAAGGAGGCAACAATAACAATGTTACCAACTTCCGTCCCATTGCTATCCTGTCTCCCATCTCTAAACTCTTAGAAAAATGCATCCAACTACAATTCCTACCACATCTCTTAGATAATCACCTACTAACTCCCACACAACATGGATTCAGGCCAAGTCACAGCACTATGACAGCCCTCCTCTCCTTCCTTGAAACTGTTAATAAAGCCTGGGACTCTGGCCTTATTATTTCCACCCTACTACTTGACCTCTCTAAGGCCTTCGACACTATCTCACATAGCCTGCTTTTAACTAAACTCTCTAAACTTAACCTATCTCCTCCCTCCTTGAACTGGTTCTCCAGCTACTTATCCAACAGATATCAAGCAGTAAAATGGAAAAAGGCCACTTCCTCATTCCTTAATACCCCAACCGGAGTTCCCCAAGGTTCCATATTAAGTCCCCTTCTCTTTAATATATTTATAAATGATTTCCACAACTCTATCCCTTTCTCAAATATCATCCAATATGTAGATGATTCAACTATTATCTGCTCTGCCTCTTCTACCACTACACTCCTAAAACTTACTCAAGAAGCTTTTTCAACCACTGAGCAATGGATGAAATGAAATCACCTAGCACTCAATGCCTCCAAAACCAAATTAATGGCATTTACTCCTTCTAAAGTCACCTCATTCAACTTAAACTCTTTCACTATTACTAGTCAAAACAATATACCTCTGGAACTGATGTCAGAGACCAAATTACTTGGGGTCCAAATTGATAACCAGCTCAAATTCAACTCTTACTTACAACTAAATATAAAATAAAAACATCAAAAACTAGGCATGCTCTACCGACAAAATCATTACCTTACACCTGCCACAAAAGTAACTATTTCCACTTACTTTCTCATCCCCTCCCTTCTCTATGGAGCTCCTCTTCTTACTAACCTACAATCCTCTCTGAAAACACAACTTCCTCCTGCTACAACAAAATCGTCAAGTTTGCTACCAGCCATAAGTCCTCCTCCCATCACTGTTCCTCTCTCCAAAACCTAAAATCCTCTTCTGGAGCATTTCTCCCCGGGCCTCTGCTGAAAACAGGATCTGTGGAACCTAGTCGGACTTTCCCGGTCAACAAATGTTAAATAAATAAAAAAAATAAAAATAAATAAAATGGCTAGAACTTCCTAATTATCTTATCTATATACAACTAACTCTTACACACAAGCTCATTTTTAACCCCTCCCTCTGTCCTTCCCTCTCGTCTGCCTTTAAGATGCACCTACCTGATAGAGTATTAAGGTCCAATAACCAAAATCTACTAGAAGTGTACAAACCAACCCGTCCCCCAGGCAAAAATCTTCTATCTTATGGTCCAGCACGTCTCTGGAACTCCCTACCACCATCCATTCGTATCACTTCTAACAATTACATTTTCAAAAAATCTCTTCATTCACATCTAGTATCCCAATGGGAATGCTCCTGTTCTCTCCCCACATAATTAACAATAGCAATCTCCATTTTCCCTTAATTCCATGATTACACCAGATATTTTTCTCTATTTCTGTTTACATCAACAATATTATTTCATTCTATCATCTCTCTATACACTTATACTCCTGTCACTTCTATGCTATTTGTAAATAATGCATCAGACTGTAACTATAATGTGTATGTTCCTAATATGAAATGCCTCTCAATACCTACATTGCAATGTTCCTGTCGCTAGTCTGTATCATCTTCAACCTTATCACTAGTCTGCAATAATTTGTAATGTTTGCTGTATTATTTGTAATGTTTTGCTCAAATCTACAACTTTTTTGTATAATTTATCATCTATAACCTATTGTAACCTAGATTGTTTTGAAACTTTTCTCCCCAGGACTCCATTGAAAACGGGTTCAAAACGGCCCAATGGACTATCCTGGTAAACCAACTGCAAACAAATAAATAAATAAATAAATAAATAAATAAATTTATTAGGATATGTTTCCCTTAAAGCATGGTCTTGTGGCATTCTCATCTCATTCCACATGTCTCATCCTGATATTGTAGCCAGAGAAGATCCTTGTTATCTTTATTTTGTTCATTTTGCTTGAACCCATTAATGTCTTACTACCAATACACAGACTGGTATGTAAACTGCAAGACAGCAAGATGGCATCAAAGCATGCAACATCTCACTAAAACAATATTTGTTCATATACTTTTTGCAACTTCCTTTTGGTAATGATTACTTCTCCAAACATAGCCATGAGAGGAAAACCATAGTCAAAAGCTAGTAGCTACACTGACTATGCCATCGAGGTTCACTTTATGGTATCTTTGAATTGCTCAACGGCTTCCTTTTGAACAACCTCTTGTTGTTATCACTGTTTAATTGTTCTGCATTGACATCAAATTATGTTTTCTTATTCTGCTCTGCACTGCTTCTTCCTCATCATTTTAGGAGATGTTAACGCCACTCATAGGGGAGGAACATGATTATTATTAGTTGTATTAATTAGATGAAATCATTTGAAGAAATTAAGGAGTAAGTTAAAGTGTAATGGTGTAAGAGTGTTAAACTTTTTTTGGGATTCTCTCTGTCTCTGTCTTTCTCCCCCTCTCTCTCTCTCTCTCCCTATATATATATATATATATATATATATATATATACACACACACACACACACACATATAAATATAGGTCCATATTAGTATACTAAAGTTATGGAACTTCAAACTGCATTGTATCAAGACCATATGATCGAAGTTCTGTAACTTCAAAAACAGAAAAATTCCAAAACTTTATGTCTTTGCAGGGGGATTCACTACATCCCTACAAATTACATATACCAACTTCGAGTTCACACTACAATGGGGAAAGGGTAAATTCCTTGATCCCCGCTGTACTGCAATCACCACAGAAAACAAAATTTACGAAAATTCTGTCATATGATCTCAACCATGTGCAGTTCGAAATTCCATAACTTCAGTACTTCAATGTACTAATATGAATCCATATATATGGATGCTACATGTATGTATGAAATATGAGATATGTTGTAAAGTAATTGTGTGAGCATTTGTCTTTAACAGAAGATGCAATTTGTATATGGAATGTTCCCTCAGGTCCTTCCATGGATAAAACAAAAAGCCTTGAACATTTTTCAGCAATGTGGATGTTTGTGGAGTTGGCCAGCTTTCCATTATGGAACTTGCCATTTCTTGAATTTTTGGTTCATTTCCAGTTATTGTTATTCTGCCTAATCAAACCTGATTTTCTATTATTTCAGTCTGACTTCTGGAGTTTTCATTTGAATCCTTCATAATGCCTCCTTGCCTAAGACATTAGTCTGGCATTTAGATAAAAGGCTGGCTACTTACTCCACTATGCAGTTATTTCTTTTGGAAGAAAAGTGTACTAAATTGTACCCTGGTTTGGGGCTCCTCAATCCACTTTTCTTTAGGCCATAAAATCCCCAAGGACTGTTGCCTTAATATCTTGTTCCTTCATTAGGCAGCATGTTGACATTACTTACAATGCCTGCATAACATAATAAAAGAAAAAGGGAAAAGGTTACAGTACAACAGGCAAGCCCTTCTGTCCCTAGTGCAGATACTGTGAGTAAGCATAGGGGCCTAGTGGATAGGAGAATCCAAACCTTTACTGCAACAATAATTGCATAGTCAAACTTTTACTGTTACAGTGAATTTCTCACACAAATGTACTATGTTCATCATAGGGATCAGTATTGCATTGTTACTCCTTATACCATTGGAAGAGTACTAAATCAGCATTATGGAATTCCTTTGGAAGGAACTTGCAGAATAGCAAAATGAAATACATTTTTTACTTGGATTTTATGACCAGTTTGTAAGGTCTGATATGGCTTAAACATTTGTCCAAGCTGCTGCTTCACGCATGATATCTGCAGGCACACACTCTTGATGAAGACTGCTGTAGTGGCTGTTGGCCAAATGGAATATGCCCTGACTGCAACCCTCAATGGCTTTTATAGCTAAAGTCAGAAGTTCACCAACTATTTGTACAGGGTCTTCCCGGAGATCAATCTAAAAATTTTGCCTGTTGTAGGAGACTAAATTTTGGCTCGTGTAACTGTTGTCTTGGGATCTTGCAGTGTAATGTCTGAATTACTTGTTGGTCTCTAGTATGTGTAAGATCTTTACCCCTTTGCATAGAGGGCTACAGGGAAATGTAGCCATTTAGACAAACTGGCCAAGTGTGGCTCACCTACCATCCTCGTGTAAAGGGACATTCCTAAGGCTTACTCTACTATCATGGAAGACTGTATATACTTCATTGGATATAAGGGCTCAAAATCAGATGCCATTTGACCGAGATCACTACTACTATAAAAAGACTATTTTGAGATATGAACTTAATTTGACAGACACATTGGACTCACAGAGAGATAAGGTCCAGTTTCCAATTACAAAGTTCAAGTGATTGTGGGGAGCAACAGCTTCCTAAGAGGCTTCAGGTGAAATACTCCTTTAAAAATCTTTTTGACCAAATAGTGAGTAGCCAAAGTTGGATTCATGTGGAGGTATATTGCAACTGCTAAAGGTGCATCTTCTTGAAAGAGTAAGAGCTCTCCCACCAACAGATCCACCAGAAAGTGCAAGATCTGCAGTTCTGTGCACTCTTTTGATGCAATGCCTTTTAAAAAGCACAGCAGTGAGAACCTTCCACTAACCCAATTACATTTTTCTATCATTTGGCTTTCTAGCTTTCTGCAGAATATTAATGACCTCATCTGAAAATCTGTCCATAAAATGTATTAGGCTGAGAGGGTCCATGTGACCAGTCACAGGATCTTAAGGTTTAGGTGTATCACAGTTCCCACAGTGGTAAACTACAATGATATGGGAGCAAAAGAAGACCATTTCTGGCCATCTGAGATAAGAAGGAAACCACTGTTGACTGCACTAGGCTGAAATAGCCAGTAAGTCACTTGCCTCATCTGATGTGATGTTTTTCATTAATCTGAAAACAGTCAGGAGTAGGAGGGCTTTAGAGTTAATGAATACACTAATTAAAAGGCCTAAACTTCTAAAAATGCTTACCATCTCTCAATTGTTTTTCTTTGTCATATCCAGAGAAGAAAGACTCCAAATGGAAAGGCAAAGCAGTTTTAATAACAGTTGTGTGAAGAGTAAAGAAAAGGTTAAGCGCTTTCACCCAGAACACTCTCAGGCTTCTTCAGAACAATTCTACATTACAAATTTTACTTATTTAATGTTGGTTACTTTTAAATAAGTGCACTTTGTAATGTAGAATTGTTCTGAAGAAGCCTGGGAGTGTCTGGGTGAAAGCTCTTGATCTTTTATTTACTCTTCACACAACTGTTATTAAAACTGCTTTGCCTTTCCGTTTGGAGTGTCTCTTTTTTGGATTTTTGGTTCTACTTCTTGGAGAATTTTTTCCTTTGTCATATAACTCATCTTATGCCGTTGTCCTCCTCTTAGCCTGTTGGCCTATCTCTGTAACCTGTATTTTACTCACTTCCCTTTGAGTTTTTTTTTTCTTCAAGGAAATTCAATTTTAACCTATTAAAAACCAATTTCATGAAGGCAAAGTGTATTGCAATCCATACAGAGCAATACAATCTAATGTAAGCCCTCTACTTTATCAGAAGGTAGAAAAACGGTATAACATTCTTCTTTAATATGTATAACTGTATAGGAACATACTGAAGTTTTTCAACTTTGTAAACTTAACACTGTCACATTTGAAGCATATAACTTAAGTTTACTTATAGTGTTTACTGCCTCTGAGCCTGGGTTATGGCTGAAAAGAATTTCTGGTCTGCGCACCTACCTGATTACCAAATAATAAATAAATTAGTTAATTAATAAATGAACTAATAAAAGCTAAAACTGATAACATTTATTAGAAATAACAAATAATGTACAGACATTTGGAATCATCTCCTTTATCAGGTAAAAAGTATTACTGCCACAAACTAGTTTTGACATCACAAAAAATGTATATAACTATATTTATTAACGTAGCCATCTAATAATTCATTGCTACCTTAAAGCAACAAGTGCAGTCTGACAGTTTATAAACTGTCATTAAGTGATTACTATGGCTTATGGATAACCTGAAACTACTGATAATGAAGAATGGTTTGACAGTCACGTGTTGTCTAAATGTGATCATGATGACTTAATGACAGCTGCTAATACTGCAGTCTGTACTTTTTAAAAGGTAGCATATGTCAATCCATGTCCGTACAATATGGCACTCTTGAAAAGTCCTATTTAATCTCTGGGATTCAGCATGCTCTACACGGCATGCAGGAATAGTGCAAGAGCTGCTGGAGGCAATATGGCTGCTGAGAGATCCAGGAACAAGCTCCAGAGATGTGCACAAGTGCTCTTGCACTATTCCTGCATGGACACAGCTCCTGTATGTTAATTACCCCATTTGTAGGTGAAAACCATGCAAATGAGATTAATTAGTGATCCAGGAAGCAGGCAGCCATCCATGCAGGATTAATGTAACCTGCAGAAATGTATTCGGCTAGTAACCGAGTACATTTCTGCAAACTACAAAACGGAGCCATGACAGCTCCAAATAAAGGGTGTATATAATGTGGAAGGCATGCCAATGGCCAAATATATGGCCATCGGCATGGAAAGTAGTTTCAAAATAAAAAAAATAACATTTTTTGGGGCCATTTAAGGGTAGAGCAGCTGCACGCAAATGGGATCGGCCTGAAAATAAAAATAAAATCTTGAATAAAGCTTTTTAGGCAAAATCACAATGTTGCCATTATAGTCAATGGCAGGCAGAAGACAACAAAACCACTGAATAGTGGTTGCTAAGGGGGAAGGCTCAGTGTTAGACTTGTAACTAGGCATTAGCAGTCAGTTCTATGCAAATGAGGGGAATGATACAGAATTACAGATTTCCCCTCATTGCTAGCCAGCACCCAACCGTGTAGGTGCAGGAAAATCATGGTGCAAGCCTAAGAGTTAGCTGACATCATAGAGGGGTGTGTCAGGCATACTGTAAGCTTACTGGAGCTCTGTAGCTTGAGTTTGCCCTTAGCTTAGCAGAGCTATGGAAGGGGGTGTGTCTGAAAATGCCTAGTAGTATTTACATTGCCAAAATGGGTGTGCACGCCATGCACTGAAAACAGGAAATAGCAGCTCCATTCACATCTGAGCACTGGGTTTGTGCAGCGTGCCTCTGGGCTTAAACAGGAAGGCAATGGGAAGGGAAAACAACAGTAGGAAGGTAATCAAGGAGAACTAGGATAGCTGGCAGGTGAAATGTATCAGAATCAGCCAATTATACAGGTAGCAGCCCATCCCAGCCCAGCACACTACTATACACTATGCAAACACCTTTCACTCTGTTTTTTCCCACAAACTCTACACCACTGGTGTACACAAATGGGGAGATTTTACCTAACAAAAGCAACAAAATGATAGGGGCTGCTTTTGCTCTCATAAATTAACATGTGGAAGAGGCTGAGGGTGGTGAGGATGACAATGCTGATGACCAACCCACAGTAAGGAGAAGGAGAAGACTGTACAGACCCAGGGTAATGCATCAGGGGCTACATGAGCTGGAGATAGTGGAGCGCTATAGGGTGGACAGGGACCTCCTACAGCAAATTGTTGAGTTGTGCCGGCCACGCCTCACACACAGAACCAATAGAGGGGAACCCATCCCAGTGGATACCAAGGTGTGTCTAGGCTTAAGAATACTAGCCACAGGTACCTTCAAAAGATCAACTGGGGATATCATGGGGATCTCACAGGCATCAGCATCCAGGGTACTCCACTAGTTCCTGGATGCCATGTCAGCACATGATAGTGAGCACATATATTTCCTCAACACCCGTGAGGTGTTGGTCAGCAATGTGTGTCTCTTCCACCAAATAGTAAAATACCCTGAGGTAGTGGATGCTATAGACTGCATGCACATATGCATCAAAGCACCATGTGGTGAGAGAGGTAGGGTCTACATCAACCACAAGGGCTTCCCCCCATCAACTGCCAGATCATGTGTGATGCCCAGGGCATTATAATGAATGTGTGTTCTGGCTGCCCTGGAAGCTATCATGATTTCCACATCTGACGTCTGTTGCAGCTGTACCAGAGATTTGCCAATGGGGACATCCCTTACGGTCACCTAGTGGGGGATGGTGGTTACGCACTGGAGCCACGGCTGATGACACCCATCAGAAAAGTACACAAACCTGAACAAGAACTCCATAATGAAGCACACACTCAGACCAGAATCATAACAGAGCATGCATTTGGGATGCTCAAGTCACGGTTCCAGTGCTTGGACACATCTGGTGGATCCTTGCAGTAATCACCAGCTAGATGTACTCAGATTATCATCGTATGTGCCATGCTACACAATATGATCCTGCGGAAACAGCTGCAGCAGGAACAGCATGGGGCAGGGCCACACAGCCCCCAACCATTGCCAAGGCCTGCACAGGCACAGAGTGACTCAGAGGAATAACCTAAGCCTGCCCCAGTAGGCAGAAGGAGGCGTGCCCAGTATGCCCAGTTCCTGGCAAAGAGGCAACGCATAGCACATACACTGACACAGTAGTGACCCAGGGGATGATACCTCTCTCTGACTCATACATACAGTAAAAGGGATGCCAAACATGACACTACCTGTGCTCAACCATATATAGGGAGTGTACTATGTGCATCTGACATAGGCAGCCCTCCAGCCCCATCCTCAATACTGGCACACCCACAAGGTAAGTCACTCTTCTTACCAATTGCCGAATGGAGTAGTATGTGTTGTTACTTGTATCTATGGTATGGATGTGAGCACGCAAGGGAATCGGGTGGCTGAATGGGATGCCAGCAGATAGTAGACACCTATAGTGGCAGCGTGAGATCTGTAACAAATACTGGTGTCACCATAGTAACCAGTATTACACATGGCGACAAAACCCACTGCAGGAAATGTGGTGGGCCACATGTGTGCCCATATGATACACACATGCTAGTCAGGGAAGCTCACATACCCAACAACAGTCTCAGCCAGCAGGACAGGGTAAGAAAAACACAAAAAAAGGCTGTGCTAAGGCCTTTGAATGATGGCTAAGGGTAACCTCCCCCCAGGCCTACACAGACAGACTACATCAGGTCAGGCAGTGGGATATTAGTTAATCAAACCTAAGATCTGTAGTACACTGATATGCTTCTAGTCAGCATGATAAGTTAGAATACAGAATGAAATGGAGTACCTGACATGCCAGTGCAGTCATAGCAAATGTGTACAATTGTCAGGTGTGCTCCCTCCCAGTCCTATGTAGGAATGTAGTAACAGTCAGGTGTTCTCCCCCAAGCCTATGTAGAAATGTATTAACAGTCATGTGTGCCCACTCCCGATCCTAGGTAGAAAGGCCGTAACAGTCTGGTGTGCTCCCCAATCCGATGTAGACATGTAGTAACAGTCTGGTGTGCCCCCCCAATATGATGTAGACACGTAGTAACAGTAAGGTGGTGTGCCCCCCCACTCCCATGTATAAATGTGGTAACAGTCAAGTGCGCCCCCCCCCCAATGCCTATGTAGATATGTAATAACAGTCAGGTGTGCCCCCCTATTCCTATGTAGAAATGTAGTAACAGTCAGATATGCCCCCCCCCAATCCGATGCAGACACGTAGTAAAAGTCAGGTGTGCCTTCCCCCAATACAATGTAGACACATAGTAACAGTCAGGTGTGCCCCCCATCCTATGTAGAAATGTAGTAACATGTATGTGTAGGTATAATACCAGTGGAGCACAGATTACCCGAGGTGGCCAAGGTAGAAGGATAGATTGCAGCTTTTGTACAATATGCAGGTATGCGTGTGTTAGGTTGGTGTGTGTTTCATATTGTGTGAGAGAGGTCAGTTTATATGCATGGTGAGGTTTGTCCTGGTGGCCATTGCCCAGTACTGCCGATGACAGGGCCAAGTCCTCACAACTGCAGTGCCAAAAACAATGCTCCCCAGTATAACACATTCTAGCAGTAAGCCATTGTAAATGTATGGAGGTAATATGTGTCACCATCTGAAAGATGGAAATGGCATGACTGTTGGGCCAGATATACAAACACTACACAGGAGCAAGTACCCCAGACAGACAGTATATAATGTGTAACGATTAAATGGACACACCCTTGGAATTGTACATAAAGGTTTGCAGCATGTTATCTGGGCTTCTAGTAGGGAATATCGATGTCGTCAGGCCAAACACTCGCAGACCACAAAGGTAATAGGAATGATGTATTGAGAAACAGCTGATGTCCCTGCACAAGCCAGCATAAGTGGAATGCCCCATGCATATCTGTGAGTCAGATGCAAGTAGTGTCCATAGTACACATGCACCCATCTCACTCAACCACTACCCACAGGTACCTCTCCAGTCTTATCCCTGCTGTTGGGAATGGGTACAATATGACCCCCACCTATGTATGGCAATAGCGAAGGAATGCAGCATGCAGTGCAGGTGTCCCATGCAGGTGTTTCCCTAGCTGTAAGCAGCACCCTGCCAGCATCCACACCACTTGATCAATACTGACAGAAAGTATTCGCATGAACACCTAGCACACCTACCCTGTCAACCCAGGGGAATATACGCTGCCTCCTCTACCAAAGGCCTGTGTCTCACCCGTACTGCCAATGTATGTTATGTCATGGACTCCCAAATAATAACATGACACAGTCCACAGACCCAATATGCAAGGCCATGTGGAAAAACCACAGTAACATGTCCACCATGTCCCACTGCATGAACTGTGGACCAACATCAATATACTGCTGTGATGAGATGATAACTATAGGGAAAGTATCAGATAATGTTTACATAATGTATGGAAGAGGATAGAATAATGGGGGGGGTGAGAGCATGGTCAGCATGGAATGTGTGAAGTCCAAAACACAGCCATGTGCACATACTATCCATGGCTGCAAACACAAGAATGGATGGCTACAAACCTGCTCGTAATCCACAATGGGGACTAATGTCCTGACTTATGACCCCTGCCTCTGGGTAACCTGTGTGAATCTGTACAGCAGCAAGGTATTGCCACAGCAAGATAAGACCATACCATCATGTCAATGGATGTACAAGTATGGGATCCTCTGCCACCACTGTACCAAGGTGCTGAACCAGTTACACAGATCCAGCAGCAAGTGTCTGCAGCTCCCCCTCCAGAATGGCATTAGTTTGCAGGAATATGTAAGTGTTTGACCACAATACTGGACACAGCTGCATTCACCCTGTGTTCCCCAGAACATCACTGTAAGCAAAACTGTCTACCTGACAGAACTTGATAACATAAAACATCACAGTGTATAACAGTACACATGTCTGAATATCTTGCTAACACCAGGACCATGTAACAGAAGCAGCACAGACACCATTACCTACAGTACCCACTATCCCTTGCCCAGTTTGACCCCATAGTGTCAACTGATCTACAGATATCCTGCAGAAACAGTTTGCTAGCTGTAGGTGTAGAACACAAAAGTCTGCACTGGAGTACAATCTACTTGGAATGGATCCACACATTCACTACAGAAGGGCATACTGGGCATGCTCCCACATTTAGAGAAATGAAGGCAATGCCAGACAACAAAATACTTTAAGGTCATACTGGGCATGCTCACACACATAAAGAAATGAACAAAGCCCATATTTGGCAACAACAGTGGACCATATATATCTGACAGTTGCAGATGCTAGTGAATACACTCCTTAGTATGCACCAGTCATGCGTTGCACTCACATTGGATAGGAATACACACATATATCCAAGGACAACACACTATAATATGCCAAATGTACACATATATAGATGTGTGGAAGAGAGTGACCGTGACAAAGAGCCTTTCATCATGAGGTCTGTCCCATCCACCACACAGCCAAATGGCTACAACCACATGATGTGTAAATGTCACTCAACATAGATATTTGCTTCTGGAATCCCCCAGCATTACAGACTCTGTCATGCTAGTGCTAATTTTGCAACATGACTGTACAAGGCAGTAGCCATCTAGCAGTTGTATACATGTACCTGTGGAATATAAACCTGTGTGTGCCTGAATGTGGTGTGTCTACCTGTATATGAATGGGTTATGGCCCATGCACACACACTGCCCCCCATTGGCCTACTATGGCAAGCCTGCTGATGTCAGTTACTTTGAAATACACCTTTGGGGAAGGGGTAGCTCAGTAATCTCTGTGGCATGTCCTATAACTGCAAAATGCTGTACTATAATAAACTAGTTAAGTAGGAGCCCTAATCCCAGGTGTGGCAACTGTGTATGTTTGTCTGTGTAGGGATCACAGCTTTATAGGCTAGTCACACTCACTACCATTCAAATACCCTACTTTGGCATGCCTGCTGATGTCATTCACTTTGAAATGCACCTTTGGGGAAGGAGTAGCCCTGTAATGTTTGTGGCATGTCCTATAACTGTGTAATGCTGTAGTGTAATAAACTAGTTAGGTAAGAGTTCAATTCCTGAACATGGCAAGTGTGCTTGTTTGTCTGTGTAGGGAGCAATGCTTTTGAGGCCATTCACAGTCACTACAACCTCCATTGCCCTTCTTTGGCAAGCCTGCTGATGTCATTCACTTTGAAATACACCTTTGGGGAAAGAGTATCCCAGTGGTGCGTCCCATAACTGCGTAATGCTGTAGTGTGGTAAACTAGTTAGGTAGGAGTTCTCTTCCCAGAAATGGCAGGTATGGATGTTTGTGTGTGCATTAGTTAGTCTGTGTAAGGAACCATGCTTTTTAGGCTAGTCACACTCACTACAATTTCAAATGCCCTACTTTGGCATGCCTGCTGATGTCATTCACCTTAAAATAAACTTTTGGGGAAAGTGTAGCCCAGTAATCTCGGTGGTGCATTCTAGAACAGCATAATGTTGTAGTGTGAAATCGTAGTTTGGCAGGGGTTTTATTCTCAGACATGGCAAGTTTGTGTTTGTGTGTGTAGAGAGCACTGCTTTCGAGGCCATTCACAGTCAATATAACCTCCATTGCCCTTCTTTGGCAAGCCTGCTGATGTCATTTCATTTGAAATACACTTTTGGGGAAGGAGTACTCCAGTAATGTCAGTGGTATGTCATATAACAGATGTAATAGTGCAGTAGGAGTTCTATTCCCAGGCATGGCAAGTGTGGATGTTGGTTCATAGGTTCATACTAGGCTATTTGCTCTAGGGCATTTATAAGCCTAGCCAGAGTGTGTTTGGCTTTTGCCACCCATTTTAAATTAATTTTGCTATGCCCTTTTTCGAGGTTAGTATACTGTGCCTCTGTCTAACAGTGACACAGAAGTGATACCCGGGGTAAACTTACGATCCCCCCATCCACTCATCAATATTCCTCTTGAAGAGAGTCAATGAGGGACTCTGCCTAACCTGGACTGGGATTTTATTCCAGAGTGAAGGGAGCCTCTGGGTTATGAATCTGTCCCTCCAGCATGTCCTATTTATTTCAGTGCTGAGGTTCAAGACTCTCAAGCGCATAGCTCGATGGGATTTGGATTTTCTTTGGTGCAGCATGTCCATTAATTCTGGGTTGGACATGGCTTTATACGTCAGGCACAGATCGCCTCTGAGCAGGCGGTATGCCACTGAGTAGAGCTGGAGTTTCTTTAACCGGGCAGTATATGGCATCTGTTTGAGCCCTTTGATCCTCTTGGTGAGGTACTTTTGGGGTCTTTCCAGTTGCTGCAGGTGTCTGGTAAGGTACATCCCAAAAGGGGCATTGTACTCAATTATGGGCCTGATGATGGATGAGTAAAGAGACACGATGACCTCCCCTGATCTAGATGTGAATCCCTTCATGATTAGGTGGGCTATATAAAATGTTTTTCTAACCACTTTGGCCACATGGTTGTCAAATGAGAGACTGCTATCAACTTGGGTCTCCAGGTCCCTAATTACTTCTTCCGTACTTAATGGATTACCACTTATGTGGTAATTTGTGGGCACTTTGATTTTGCCAAAGGGGATGAATATACACTTTTTGGCATTTAGCTTGAGGCCATGGTTCTGGCACCAGTTGTCTGTTTCTATGAGGCCCTTTTGGAGGATGTTTGTGTCGGCTGGAGAGTTGATTATGGCGCCTAGTTTGCAGTCATCTGCAAACTTGGTCAGCCACAGTCCTTCCGTGTTGGCCTGTACCTCTGAGAAATATATACCGAACAAGAGAGGTCCCAGGACTGAGCCTTGTGGGATGCCACTTGTAACTGGTTTGGAGTCTGACATGGCTCCAGCAATTCTAACCATGTGGGTTCTGTCCTTGAGCCAGTTTGCAACCCATCTAGTTACATAGGGGTTTATATTTAAGCTGGTGAGCTTATCTATAATGCCAGAGTAGGGTATTGTATCGAAGGCTTTTGCGAGGTCCAGGTAGGTTGTGTGAACCACCTTCCCCTCGTCAATGGCCTTGGTGACTGTTTCAAAGAAATCGCCCAGGTTTAAGAGGCAGGATCTGCCCTTAACAAAGCCGAACTGGGTAGGATGCAGTGTCTGTAGGTCCCCAATATCTTTATTTATAAGGTCCATGATGATCCTTTCCATAGCTTTGCAGACCAAGCTAGTCAGGCTTATGGGGTGATAGTTTCCAGGATCCGTTGAGGCACCACCTTTGTGGAGAGGGACCACCATTGCTGTACGCCACTCTTTGGGTACATATCCTGTAGTAAGGCTGAGAATGAACAGTAGTTTTATGTTTGGGTTTAGCTCTTCTTGGAGTTCATGTAGGACGCAGCCCGGGACACCGTCTGGTCCCATTGATGCTGTGTTTTTTGCTTTGGAGAGGGCGGCTCTTACCTGAGCATCTGAGATGTCAGGGGGGCAGCACTCTGCTGGTTTAGATATTTGCCCTTTTGATGCGGAGGGGGGGGAAGAAGTTTGCGCTGAACCTGTCAGCTAGGATGTTGGCAATGTCTGTGGGTTCGGTGTATTTTTTGTCATTTTGGACTAATTCTGAGCATATCTGGGAATTCCCACCCAGGTTCCTAACATAACTAAAGAAAGCCTTGTGATTATCCTTAGTGTCCTGTGCAATTTTTCTCTCGAAGCCGGCCTTAGATGATTTTATGAGTGCCCATAGTTTTTTGCTAATACTGATCAGAGATGCCTTCCCTATTTGGGATTTTGCTCTATCATGTAGTAGCTACCTCCTTCTATTGTATAGTTTGTTTATGGCTGGGGTCCACCAGACAGGACGTCTGCCTTTGGAGGATTGGGTCTTGGTTTTATTTGGGATTGCATGACCCATGCATTCCTGAAGGTGTTCATAGAATGCATTTATAAAGGATTCTGCGGTCTGGGCCATATTTTCCACAGGCCCGGAGGCTTTGAAGGATTCCACCTCAGTTTTGAGGAGTGTGAAATTTGCTTTAGAGAAGTTTTTCACTGTGGTTTTCTTGGCAGTGGATGGGGTCAGGATGTGAATATCCAGTGAGATTAGTTTATAGTCTGATCTTACCAGTGAGTGATACACCTCTGGTCTGGAGCATAGAGTCCCCATGTTGGTGATGATCAGGTCCAGTATGTTTTCCCCTCTTGTTGGAGTAGTAACAAGTTGTTCCATAGCATTTGCGTTTATAAATTCTAGGAACCTTTGGGCTAGGGTGTTGGAGCTATAGTAATGCTTCCAGTCTATGTTTGGGTAGTTGAAGTCACCCAATATAATGGTGTTTGGAGAGACCTTCACATTTTCCAGTGTTTTCAGGAAGGCTGAGTGGAGTTCCTGGGTTTGGGAGGGTGGTCTCTAGCAGGCTATAAACTGGAAGGCAGTTTTACCCACTGTTAGTTGCACATGGATAGTCTCTGATGCTTCGTGCTGTGCCACCAACCTGGAGGTGTGGGTATCTTTAACGAATATTGATACTCCCCCTCCTTTTGTGGTTCGTTCCAAGTTTTGGGTCCGAAAAGCATGGTATGAGGTATAACCTGGAAGTGCTGGGGTGCTCTCGGAAGCCTTGAACCACGTTTCTGTTACTGCACAGATATCGATGTTCTCCATGCTACGGAGAGTTTCGAGTGCATGCATCTTGAGGTTTAGACTTCTGGCGTCGAGTAGCACTACTCTTAGTTTCTTATCCCTTGTGATACCTATGTAGATGGGTTTGTCTTTTGAGCCTTGCCTAAAAAAGGCACTATGGGGGTAGCAAGAGCATTTGCCAATATCCAAAAGCTCAGGGGTGATAGGTGCAAGCCATCCCTAGCGAAGCATCGTGGCTTGTCGAGCATGTCATCCCAGGCTGACAGGCATTGGATCCCCTTTGAATGACACCAATACTTATGCCAATTGTTGAAATTGATCATCTTGTCTTCATATTGTGGCATCATTCTTGGTGAGGGTAAAATGCTACTCAAGGTCAGGGTCATACCGGCCTGGGCTACATGCTCAGAGAGCTCCTCTATGTCTCTTTTCATGTAGTCCAGGGAGGTACGTCTCAGGTCATTCACACCAGCATGGACAATGACTGAGTCATATTTGTACTTGCCTTGGAGTGACCTGAGTGCTTGTGTTATGTGGCGGATCCTAGCGCCTGACAGGCAGCTCACCGTGACCTTCTCCTTGTTCAGCCTGGTGAGTGGGACATCAGTGTGCCTGACAATAGAGTCATCTATTACAAGTGTATCAGGTGTATTGTTTAGCCTTAAGGGCTGTGACTGTTCGGCACACTGGCTTTGTGAGATATGTGTTGCACGTGTTTTGTTTTGGGGTAGTGGTTGCTTGGGTGTCTGCTTTGGAGGTCTCTGCTGCTTAGGCAGATTTTTATTTAGAGCCTCCGAGTATGTTTTTGTGTGTTTATGTGTTTGGTTTGCTGTCATGGTATTTATAACTATGTGAGACTGGAATTGCAGTGAGTGTGGTTTCCTTTTCCTCCTGACTGGTTATGCCAGTACTGAGTTGAGGGAGCTTAGCCTCCAGTTTGGCTATATGGTTGCATCTCTCACGTGTTGGAATTTGTTGGGAGGAGGAGAGGGTTGTCTGTGTACATGAGGCAGTTGTAACATTGCCTCAAGATTCCCAGATTCACCAGCTGGACCGGAGAGGAGATTGACAACTAACCTTTGGACATGCTAGAATAGTATTGGGAATTCCTTTATAATTGAAAAAAAGGGCCAATGGGGAACAAGATACTCAAGGGGAGTTTGTGAGGGTGTAGTGCTTTTAATTTTTTAGTGCTGACTAATATAATTGCTTTAGTGAGCAAGTGCCAGGTAACTTAAATGCAACGTGCTACAGGTAACTTAAATGCAAAAATGACAAATAGTAACTTTCATTCAAGTGAAACAAGGAAATAAGTACAGTAAGCGATGCAGATATCACTAGGGATCCACAGAAGCGCTGAAAAGCCGCGTTTTAGGTGGAATTAGCATTTCAGGGAAATAACAAGCAAACAAACAACAAGCATACAAACAAAGCTAGATTCAGCAGGCCTGGATCTAGTCTATGCTACAGCAAACAAGGTGTACCAATTTCACTAAGAAGCAGTTCAAATATGCAGGCACTATAAGCCTTTAACCAGAAATTCCCAGCTCAGAAGGGCAGAGTCCAGCCTCTCCTCCCACAAGAGTGCAGACCACGAACCCTCTTAATGTAAAATAACTGGCCTGAAGCCCAAGTGCTTAAACCAGAATGAATACACTTTTAGAATAACAGACACTGAGCCCTCAATCAGCAGTTCCCAGCTTAGAAGGATGTAAGCTACCTATATCTGTGCCAGTGGGAACTCTTATTGGGTCCTGGAGAGCAAGGGAGAAACCAACCCCAGGCTGACTGTGATCTCTGAGTGCATTTAAGGAAAATTGTATTTTACTGTGAGTATTGGTTATCCTTTCCTCTTATATGAGCCTCCCTCCCTGGTGTTAGTGGTGCGGATTGAGGCTCCTTGATTGCTGGGCCAGGGCACGGTCGTCACACCAGCCACCCAACCCTCAACTTATATCCGTGTGAAATCTGTGTGAATTAATTGAATGTAAACAAAAGTAACATGCCTTGCTATTTTGCTTTCATTTATATACATAATTTCACAACTGCTTCTATGTCATGTCTATATTGCTGTGGATATTTCTTGAAAACCAGTGCTTGATTGTGTGTGGCATGTGATGTGTGGAGCTTTTCTCCCCAGGCCTCTAAACACGGTTAGCAAATTGTTAACTTAATGTAATACATGAATACAGTAGTAGTAGTTTAGATTCTTACTACAGCTAAGGGGACTTTGAAAAACAGCTCGACCTGTTGTATGTGATTCATACATCTTTGTACATATTTATTCATGTCTACATTGATTTAATTTTACCACGGCAAATTGCTTGCACTTTAATGAAGCTTACACTGGAAAACAGCTCGTTCTGTTGTGTGTGATTCATACATCCTTTCCCCTTTGGTATGTGTGCTTATTTGTCTGTGTAGGGAGCAATGCTTTTGAGGCCATTCACAGTCACTACAACCCCATTGCCTTTCTTTGGCAAACCTGCTGATGTCATTCCCAGTGAAATACACCTTTGGGGAAAGAGTAGCTCTGTAATCTCTGTGGCACTTCCAATAAGTGCACAATGTTGTCGTGTGCTAAACTAGATAGATAAGAGTTCTATTCCCAAACATAGCAAGTGTGTGTGTGTTAGTTTGTCTGTGTAGGGAGCAATGCTTTTGAGGCCATTCACAGTCACTACAACCTCCAGTGTCCTACTTTGGCAAGCCAGCTGATGTCATTCACTTTGAAATGCACCTTTGGGGAAGGACTATCCCAGTAATCTCTGTGATTGTCCTATAACTGCGTGATGCTGTAGTATGAAAAGTTAGTTAGGCAGGAGTTCTAATCCCAGACATGGCAAGTGAGAGTGTCTGTGTTTGTCATTCATGTCCTGTGTGGAGGTGGCTGTGAGTGTGTAACAACTGCACTCATTGTGGAGTGGATTTTGCAAATTTCTTATATGGTGGGACTATTATATGTCACAATGTCCATCTTACAAGGATAACGTATGTCAAATAGCTGAGAGACTGGGGTGTCAATCCATACCCCTACATGTGACATCAAGGCCTGGTGAACAACTAAAGCAACCCTTGTATTACCCAGAGAACACTCTCAACCCGTGTCTCATACACAAACATACTTGCCTAGGCAACAACCATTTTGTTGGTAATACCCTGCATATTGCCCACAGATAGTAACCATGGTGTGATTGCAGTGGACTACAGAGGGCATGGCATCCTGTCCCATCATTACAATTGGCACATAATTGCAGACAGTGTGCCTTCACTATGTTCCCCACTGGATGCCTGCAACAACTGTGGTGCCATCAAATGTGACCCACAAAGGACATACCATGCCTTAAATGCATGCCCTGCATGGACAGATGCCACTGACATCAGGGAATACCTGTATCATGCTATCAATGTAGGTGCAGGGTCAACCTGGTGTCCATTACCAGTTCCCGCCACATGAGGCCAGGACTGGCAGATTTGATGATAACAATCTGTGTACACAACATGGACCAGACACCCCAGGTACAGTACTACATGTCACTGAACATGCATGTGGGACATGTGCACATCCCAGACATTGTCCATGTCATGGACTATAGAACACATACATGGCAAGCATTGCACAGCAATGGCCACACACAACAGTAACCCAGGTGACTGGATGGTGACTACAATACCCACCTGTGTGGGCCAGTCCAGACACTCTACCCCTGAGCCACACTGCAGACCATTGTCATGTGGCCTGATGCCAAGGTATACCCTTCACCTAGCCTTGTACAGCCTTCTGGCACAGTCAACCACTACACACCTGTGAAGCAATGCACCCTTGCATGTCAGTACTGGCACCCTGTGTCTGTGTGTGTGGAGTATGATGCTTTTGACCACGTTCACACTCACTACAACTCCCATTGGCCTACTGAAGCATGTCATCTGATGTCAGACACCTTCACATACCCTTTACCCATATATCATCTGGATAGCCCCTGTGGTGCATGTGATACCTTTGCATTGCTGTATTGTGGCAAACTAGCTAGTTAGGAAGTCTATTCCTGACCCTGCCAACTGTGTCAATATATGTGAGTCCCTGAGAGAGTGTGGCTGTGTTGACGTTGACACCTGTTCATGTAGACAGACACATGTACTACACCTACCTTATTGCTCCTATACCTTTGGGCAGCTTCCCCATCATGTAAGCTATGTAGTACATGGACTAACTCCATAGACATGTGATAGCAATACATAATCAGTCAGGGGTTTGTAACCCAGTACCTGGTAGGTGTGTGACACAAACTTGCTTAGGTTTTACTCTCCCCTCGACATACTTTGTCTCTGTCTGTTTCTTTCACTCCCTCTCTGGTGGATGTGGAGAAGTACACTGCTTTGCTTAGGCAGCAGCTTGTGTTTTCTAAGTGATGCTCATGATCAGCTGATGGCCTCTGCACAAATTGCATTCCCCCCTTTAGCTGATTGCATGTGGAATAGCTGTGGTAACATTCCCATAGTCAATTGCATGGAAACACACTCCAATATCTAGGAACATCATGTGGGTGTTGGGCCTTTTCATTCACTGTGAGCAGGACCTCAATTTGGTGTTTGGCAAACAGCATCACAGATGGTATTGGGATTTACCTCTAACAATATGCACTGTGGAAAAAGGCCAACAGACAGGAGAGGGATGTGCCAGACATGTCTACATAATTTAAGTGTTGCTCTTCTGCATTTTGAGTAATGTCGGTTTAACAGGGTGTGTGTGGATATGGCTGGTCTACATGATTTAATACCTGTCATGACAGTGTTATGTGTCTGAGGAAACTCCCACCTGTATAGTTATCTGCAGACTGGGCAGTGTGTAGAGCCTTATGTTTCTTGTGTTACTCACAGAACACCTATCTTAGAACTGCAGAATCATAGTCTGGGGATTGCAATCAGTACATGGTGACAGCCATGAGAGTTAATGACTTCATATCCCTCATAGGACATATGTTACAACAAACCCTGTTAAGGCAGTAAATGTATGAGTTTATCACAGCAACATGCCAATATTGGCACTGTGTTTGTGCCTCCAACCACAACTCTGTCAACCGCTGTACATATGTCATGCAGTAAGAGGTGCATATATTCTGTACACCATAATTTATTGACATCATATCTGATAACAAGCCAGTGAGATATCAGACTGGTACACATGTTATGTATTGCACACTTGTAAAACTAGTAAAGAAACAAAAAATTGACTGTAACACTGTGAGAGGTGGAAATCCTTTGTGCCAACACCCAAAGTAAATTTATTCCAGTAGGTATAGTAGCCAGTAATACAAACCAAAATGGTATGCAGTCCACGTAATATCCGTATTAAAATATAATCTTGTAATTACTCACAGGCAAAATAACGTTCAAATGAAAATGTAAGTAAAAAACCAGACCTGGGTTTCAGTAAAAAGATGATGAAAATGAATCCGTATATTCGTTTATGCACTTCAGTGAATTCCTGTTCAGGATTCCAGCTCTGGTAGCAGTATAGTTGCTGATCCAATCCTGTTAGCGTAAATACACAAGAGCTGGAACAGAAAAAAGTGCAAAGAGATTGTCCACACAGTCGGTAAAATTACCCGTGACAAGATGCAGTAAACAGTAACTGAATGCGGTCCAGTGAGGTGTCCGCCCAAAGCTGTAACTGTAGGCAGACTAACGGACCAAGTCCGCCCAAATTGTGGTTCAAAGATACCAGTCACTGAAAACAGTTCAGTGGGCTGTCCGCTCAAAGCTGTGGTTGTAAACAGACTGACGAACCCAGTCCGCCCAAAGTGAGCCACAAAAAGACTGCAAAGTTCTCTACAAACCCAGTCCGGTTGAGAAAATAACGTAAAACAGAATAAAACCCAAGGAAGTTGGCTTTCTTAATCCACAAGGCACAGGAGCAAGCTAAACGCAATGTTGTGAAACGCAGGCACGCGTTTTTCGTTCAGATGTATATCTGAACTTCTTCAGACAAAACGCTGACTAGTTCATCAGTTAAGATTTAAATACATCTGTATAATCATGTGATTTAACCTAATTAAAGCATTTAACATTACAATGTTCCTACACTTGTTGATATGAATGTATTTCAATATTCGACATTGTGGGGTTTAAATATTATCCAGCAACCTACCCTAATAGAAATATTAAACTTTAAATTTTATTAATATTTAGATAAGTAGATACATTTTAATAAACAATATAAAAAGTGTGTAAATGTAAAACTTTATTGTTTAGATTTTAAAAACCATCTTACTTCCTTAAATATATTTTAAATATTAAAATATATTTAAAATATATTTAAAAATTATTCACAAAAAATATTAAAATTGTTTATAATATTTAATATATAATAATATGTAAACTAATACATGGCTTATAAAATTATACAGAATGATATTCTCTATATTAATAAATTATTATTTTATTAAATAGACAATTCATAGTGGACAAGTTATAGTGTTATGACATATTACCTTTAATGTCTATAAAATAAATTCTATGTTTATGAAATTTTATGTACAAATAGTTGCAAAATTTACAAACAATTTTTTTAAAAACAATATTTTTAAACGTGAATTATACTGGAAAGATAAAGAACAGGTGCATGATTAATAATTTAATGGTGTTATTTTACACAAATAATGGGACAGTATTTTTAAATAAAAATTCTATAAAATGTATTAAAAGTATATATATTAAAATTAATAAACTAAATCTATATATGTAGATTTTATATGCATAAAGTCTAATATTTAATAAATTTCAAAATATTCAAAGGTGTTATTAATAAATATAGAATAAATGTATTATTAAATTTTATTTATGAAAATAACGGTACAATTAAGTACATAATTAATTGGTTAATATATATTATTTTCTACAAATAAATTCTAAATACCTAAATATAAATATTAGTCTATCTAAAATAAATATATATAATAAATCACTTAACATTCGTTGGTTAAAAATATTATTTATTTGATTGTATCTACCTAAAGTTTTTCTAAGGATTTTTAAGGTCCATGTCCCATTGTAAGTAATTTAAAAACTTCTATTCATCTCAGCAAGTTTTTCATTTTTAATACACATGCAATAGAACAAAGTTCATTAAGTCCTGGTTCTCTATATGCCGCTAGGCGTAATTGCCATGCCAATTCATGTTTTTCTAATTCTAGTTTTGAAAAAGTATCGGTGATATAATCACATTGATTAGTTTTGTTTAAAATTTGGTTGATTACCATGAATTTAAAACTATGAGTTGTATTGGAATTACAGTGTCTGGCTAGAGCATTTTTCTCTTTGTTCTTTCTGATTGCATATGTATGTTCATAGATTCTATCTCTTAGACATCTATCCATTTTTCCAATATAAAAACATTCACATTGTGTACATCGAGCAAGATAGACAATAGCTTTAGAGTTACAATCATATGAACCATGAACAAAGAACTTGTCTCTTCTTATAATAAACATTTCTGACTCATCAATGTAACAACAATATCTGCATGCCCCACATTTGTGGGTACCCCTATTCCTTTTCTTAATGTTGCATTTCTGTTCTAATAATTTTTTCATGTTTGTGCCCCGTCTGTATGTAACTACAGGGCCAAAATTTATCACTTTTGCAAGATCTTTATCTGATGTTAACCAGTACCAGTATTTTCTCAGTACTTTGCATATTTCCAAGGCTTCTGGACAATATGTAAAGGTGAATGCAATAGTATAGTTTTGTGCTTTATCTATTTTGTCTACATTTACTTCTTGTTGGGGTATGTAAGACTCAGTTAGAGTCAATTCAATACCCTCACTTGATGTTACATTAAGTGTATGTGTTACATTTCCAGGACTTCCATGTAAAATGGCTTTATATATTCCAATTTTTCTTTTATTAATAACTTCTTTAAATATTTCATCTAGAAATTCTGATGGGTATCCTCTACTATAAAACTTGTCGTACAATGAATTGCATTCATTCTCAAAGTCCTCTTCTAGGGTGACCATCCTAGCCACCCTAACAAGCTGACCCTTGACTACTGATTTTTTCTGGTGGCTGGGATGGGCACTTGTATAATGAAGAAAAGTATTCGAGTAAGTACTCTTTCTGTAAATTTTTGCTATATAACCTTCTGTGCCCTTGCTAAGTTCTACATCCAAAAAATTAATTGTGTTATCTTGATAATTTTTTGTGAATTTTAAGAATGAGGAAGTTGCATTGAAGAAATCAACTAATTGATCTGCTTGTTCTTGTTCTCCTTTTAAAATAATAAAAATGTTGTTTTCAGTGACTGGTATCTTTGAACCACAATTTGGGCGGACTTGGTCCGTTAGTCTGCCTACAGTTACAGCTTTGGGCGGACACCTCACTGGACCGCATTCAGTTACTGTTTACTGCATCTTGTCACGGGTAATTTTACCGACTGTGTGGACAATCTCTTTGCACTTTTTTCTGTTCCAGCTCTTGTGTATTTACGCTAACAGGATTGGATCAGCAACTATACTGCTACCAGAGCTGGAATCCTGAACAGGAATTCACTGAAGTGCATAAACGAATATACGGATTCATTTTCATCATCTTTTTACTGAAACCCAGGTCTGGTTTTTTACTTACATTTTCATTTGAACGTTATTTTGCCTGTGAGTAATTACAAGATTATATTTTAATACGGATATTACGTGGACTGCATACCATTTTGGTTTTTATTACTGGCTACTATACCTACTGGAATAAATTTACTTTGTGTGTTGGCACAAAGGATTTCCACCTCTCACAGTGTTACAGTCAATTTTTTGTTTCTTCACATGTTATGTATAGTAGGGGTTATATTTGAGGACATAACCTGGGAATTCTGTGGCTGTGTGTACAGTACTGAGGTCTGTGTACATATGGTGATTGTTGACAGTGTGTATATTGGAAATATGTACCTTACCCTGTGTACAGACTGTGGTAGATGTCATTGCTCATGGTCCTGTTCTATCTGATGTAAAATGCTGCTCCACTGTATGTTACCCTATTTGCTTACATGTGTGCAGGGCCATACACACACATGTCCCATACCACAGACAGGCATCGGACCACACTGTGTAGTGGCCCAGTATATGTACGGTTAGTGAGTGAGTGGCACATATAAGGATGGTTTTGATGAGATAGTCCATATAAAGTAATAGGTTGTAGCTTACCATATGTGGCTGTGGCTGTGTTCACATTGGTTGTGGTTATGCAATTTCACACAGGTGTCTGTTACTCTGTGCTGTGACATGCCTGTAGAGCCTGCTATATATATGCAGGTACATGTGAAATTCCCCCATAAGAAATGTAGGCCAGTGTTGCATCAGTCTGCCTGTAGCCTGCACAGTGCTTTGTTACATGCCTAGCAGCTTAGTGTACTTACCCAGTGTGATGTTATGTCCAGATACTTTCCAGATGTACTGCTGCCAGGCCACCATAACAGCCATGTATGTCAGACAAAGCAGTGGGATGCTGTACAGATGTATGTCACTACCTAGTGGGCAGTATGTGGCCATGGCACCTCTGTACCAGCGGTTATTATGTATCAAAACAGACAGGGGTGTGTGAATCCATAACCTATGGGGGCAAATGTATCCCAGTATTTACGTGATATACCCATCTACATGGCTGTTAACATCCACATTGTCAGGTTTGGTCCACATGTCTTGTACTAAGGGTTCTGTGTATACCTCTGGACTGCCAGAGTGTGTCAGACTGTCCATATTTATTGGTCATATCTCTGCTGTAGTCCACAGCATCATTACTGTGCTAGCAGTGGTACTGTACTATGATGTCCTTAGGATGTCTGTCTGTAGCCAATGGCGCACATGTTAAAAGCAGATGTGACCTCCCACGCACATGTCTGTCAAGACAACCCCTATTACAGCAGTAGCAATAGTCTAAATATATACTTGCAATACATACCTGACATCCCCTTGCAGTAAGAGGTTGGGACTACTGTGGCTGATGTAGGGCTCCACTCCATGTTCAGGACATATGGTGAACAAATATGTATATATAATTATCCATTTATCTGTATAGATATATACACATATACATATCGACATACATAGATGGATATGCATATGTACATATATACGGATATCAACAACCAGATATATACATATACACAGCAATATATGTCTACACATATACAGATAGAAATACATATGCACATATGCACATATACATCTGGATATCAACATATATAGTGACAGTAATAGGTATATCAGAATAGATATGTATGCACATATAGTTATAGACATCTACATATATATCTACATAAATAGGCATATCTGTTTGCATACATATATAGCTATATATACATATATCTATATTTATATATATATATATATATATATATATATATATATATATAATTTATTATTTATTTATTTATTTTATTTTTATAATGTATATATATATATATATATATATATGTACATACGAAGAGATGTACACATGGCCATATATGTTGCACTATACAGATGTGTATACAGACATATGTATGAATATACATGTGCATGTACATGTAGACATATAGCAACCTATTATATGTATATATCCATATTCCTGTCATGTGTAAACCTCATGGTTGTGTATACTCTCCCAGATGTATCTCACTGTATGTATCTGCTAAGTGTATATTACGATAAAACAACATATGTGATGCAACAGTCATAATAATAAAAAGTACTACACAATTGTGGAAGTAAAGACAATTGTTCAATACTAATCAATATGTGCATTGACAGATATATTGGAAAAACAACAGCTGTCTTCGCAGTCATCATGGTGTAGTGGTTAAGTGTAGTGATGATAGTGTACAGGGTCCTGGGTTCTAGACCTGCAAGAGCTGTTGATTTCATTGCTGGGCAGAACAAGAGCTGTCAGGTACAGAGTGGTTAAGGTAGTTTTAGGCAGGTTTAAGTGGGTTTGCACGGGTTTGCCCAAAGCTAAGCAGTGCTAAGCTACGTGTAAATGTACATGCGCTTACACAGTGTAGGCGTCACTTACCAGTGCACAAATCAGCTTAGCTGTTATATTGCATTAATGTTGATACCTGCTAAGCATGGCTTAGCCCTGGTAACCAGTTCACACCACCCAGTCTGATAACATAGCAGTAATGACATCTGTAATAAGTGTCTGTAATGCCATGTACAATAAATGTGCCTATGTGATGTCATTACAGTAGCAAGGGGTGTGAGTGTCATGTGTGGGACACAGACATATATGATGCCTGTACAGCACTGTTATCCATGTGAATGTGTTACATACAGGGGTAGTAGCCCAGGGTACAAGATGTCACACTGGCATGTAGTGTATCATGGTGGTACTACTGTTGACAGTGCTTACCCAGGCATAAGTAGAGTGCTAAATGTAGTACTGACAACAGGCACACCTGCAGGTGTAGTTGGACATTGAGGCCTCCCTGTTGTATCCCTGGTGTGTGAGCTGTATCACAGTATATAACCCCCACAAGTCTGTCAACCTTTGTACATATGTCATGCAGTAAGAGGTGCATATGCTCTGTACATTTTTATTTATTGACATCATACCTGATAACAAGCCAGTCAGATATCTGACTGCTAGACATGTTATGTATAGTATGGGTTATTTCTGAGGACATAACATGGGCATTCTGTGGTTGTGTGTACAGTACTGGTGTCTGTGTACTTATGGTGATTGTTGACAGTATGCGTATTGTGTATACGTAGCTTGGGATGTGCACAGACTGTGGTAGATGCCATTGTTCTTGGTCTTGTTATATCTGATGTTACATGCTGCTCCAGTGTACGGTACCCTATCAGCTCACATATCTGTAGGGCCAGACACACACGTGTCCCATACCACAGACTGGCATTGGACCACACTGTGTCATGACCCAGTGTTTGTAGGGTTAGTGTGTGAGTGGCACATATGAGGATGGTGTTTAGACAGTCCATATAGTGTCATATTAAGCTTGCATACCATATGTGGCTGTGACTGTGTTCACAATGGTTGTGGGTATGCACTTTCTCACAGGTGTCTGTTACTCTGTGCTTTGACATGCATGTAGAGCCTGTTATATTTGCAGGTACATGTGTATTCCTCCATACAAAATGTAGTCCAGTGTTGTAACAGTCTGCCTGTAATTTGCACAGTGTTTTGTGACATGCCTAGCAGCTTAGTGTAATTACCCAGTGTGCTGTTACGTCCAGTTATTTGCAAGACATACTGCTGCCAGGCCACCATAACTGTTGTGTATTTCTGACAAAGCAGTGGGATTATGTTCAGATGTATGTCACTACCTACTGGGTATTATGTGGCCATGTGACCTCTGCACAACCAGGTATTATGTGTCAGGACAGATTGGCATGTGTGAATGCATATACTGTGTGGGTATATGTAGTCCAGTATTTACGTGATATACCCATGTACATGGCTAACATCCACATTGTGAGACGCAGTACACATGTCTCGCATGAAGGGGAATGTGTACACCTCTGGACTGACAACAGAGTGCCAGACTGTCCACATATATTGGTCATATCTATGCTGTAGTCCACAGGATCATTACTGTGCTAGCAGTGGTACTGTACTATGATGTCCTTAGGATGTCTGTCAGTAGTCAATGGCGTACATGTCAAAAGCAGATGTGACCGCACACACACAACATGTCTGTTAAGACAACCTCTTTTACATAGCAATAGTCTACATATATACCCGCGATATATACATGACATTCCCTTGCACTAAGAGGTTGAGACTATTGGTGCTGAGGTAGGTCTCCACTCCATGTTCTGGACATATGGAAAACATATATATATATATATATATATATATATATATATATATATATATATATATATCCATATATCTATATAGATATATACACATATACATTTCTACATACATATATGGATATATATATATATATATATATATATATATATATATATATATATATACAAACTCAAATATATATACATATACACAGCAATATATGTCTACACATATGCAGATATATAGATATATATGCACATATAGTTATGGATATCTACATATGTATTGACATAAATAGGTATATCTGTACACATAGGATGTGCATATATATATATATATATATATATATATAGATAGATAGATAGATATCTACGGAGAGATCTAAAAATGGCCATATATATGAGGCACTGTACAGATGTGTAGACATACATATGTATGAATATATATCTGTATGTACATGTAGACATATATCTACATATGTATATGTATATATCCATATTCCTGTCATGTGTAAATATCACGGTTGTGTATACCTTCCCAGATGTATCTCACCATATGTATCTGATATGTGTATATTTGATATAACAACACATGTGATGCAACAGTAATATCAATAACAAGTACTACACAATTGTGGAAGTCAAAGCAATTGCTCAATACTATTCAATATGTGTAGTGACTGATATATTAGGAAAACAACAATTGCTTTCACAGCTGTCATAGTGTAGTGGTTAACTGTTGTGTCTATAGTGTGCAAGTTGCTGGGTTCAAGACTTGCAGGGGCTGTATATTTTGTTGCTGGGCAGAACAAGGGCTGTTGGTTACAAAGTGGTTAAGGCACTTTTGTGCAGATTTAAGCACATTTGCATGGATTTGTATGAAGCTAAGCAGTGCTAAGCTACGGGTAAACATACGGGCACTTACACTATGTAGGCTTTGGTTACTAGTGCACAAATGTGCTTAGCTGTTATATTGCAGCAATGCTGACACCTGCTAAGCATGGCTCAGCCCTGGTAACCAGCGCTCACAACCCAGTCTGATAACATAGCAGCGTAATGACATCTGTAATAAGTGTATGTAATGCCATGTACAACCCATGCATCTATGTGCTGTCATTATAGTAGCAAGGGGTGTGAGTGTCTTGTCTGGGACACTCAAGTATATAAGTATATAAGACCTGTACAGCACTGTTATCCATGTGAATGTGTTACATACAAGGGTAGTAATCCAGGTTATGTGCTGTCACACTGGCATGTAGTGTATCATGGTGGTACTACTGTTGACAGTGTCTTGTCTGGGACACTCAAGTATATAAGTATATAAGGCCTGTACAGCACTGTTATCCATGTGAATGTGTTACATACAAGGGTAGTAATCCAGGTTATGTGCTGTCACACTGGCATGTGGTGTATCATGGTGGTACTACTGTTGACAGTGCTTTCCCAGGCAAGAGTAGATTTCTAAATGTAGTACTGACAACGAGCACACCTGCAGGCACAGCTGGACTCTGAGGCCTCACTGTCGTGTTCCTGGTGTGTGAGCTGTGTCACAGTATATAGTCCCTGCTGTATAATGATCTGACATGTGGAAAGTAACTGTAGACTACTGTCTGTAAAGCACATGTCAGTGAGGGCTTCCAACATGTAGCAATGGCATACATATTGGTGTCAAACGTCTATCTGTCGACACATTCCTCCTACTGCATAGCTACTTGCCAAGATGATGTCTGTCAGTCCCTGTACAGATGTGCAGATGGCAGGTATCCGGCTTGGATATGTACAGGCAAACTATGCTTGACTGATACTGACAACACCCTGTACCACCATATGCCATGTCCACCTCCACTAAACTACCACAGTCAACAGAACATGCTTGGGTACAGGTCTCCATCACAGACACTAACCATGTGTTGTAATACATGTTGCATACATGTCAACTGAATCACCTCAGTGGCCATTTGCAGGAGGCATCCAGAGGATTGGCTGATGCATGTCACTCCCACCATGAGGGTCACCACAGTGGCGTCTGTTGATAGATTGCCTGCTGGCACATGGCAGGTGGCAAGATACCACTGTACACACATCTCCCTAAACTACCCATCTCTCCATGTACAATAGCCAGGTACATACCTATGACCACCTGCAGCGATGCACCCCAGTACTGACACATGTGTATGTGTGCATTACTGAGGATAGCAGTGTCTGTGTGTTAGTGCACCTGTAGTTGGGAATACCATGAGGGCCTGCACAACCACCCCAATACCCATTGCCATAGTAAAGTGTGGCTGCTGTTGTATTGGAAATTACATGTACCCTGTTAAACTCCTCTCCCTAATGGCTACATGAGCCTTGCAGTACCAGCACAACAGTGTTGCACAAATGGGTCGATAGGCATGGGGTACCCATTGAGTTCTGGCAAGTGTGTGTATGTGTGCATGTCTGTAATATCTGTAGGGTACAGCATTCCAAGGCCATATACTTCTGTTACAATACGCATTGCCACACAGTAGTATGGATAGTGTTTTTGCTGCCCATACATGAGGCATGACAATGCATCACCCTACTATGCCTGTGGCATGTGCATCATATGCATATCCCTGTAGTACCACTTTTGGGATGTACAATGGGTTGTATCACAGTCATGGGCAATGTGAGATGGTGGGTATGTCAGAGTGTCATCATGGGTTCCAGTTAGTACAATATCCACTGTGGGATATGGGTGCTGTGTACACTGTCATTATCATGGTACACCCAGTATATGTCCCATGTACCACTGCATGGTGACCACTGTCACCACAAACATGCAGGTAACTGATACCACAATCCAGACCAGTTATGCATGTGCTGTGTGCAGCCTATCTGTAATACATTGGACACACTGTCAAGTTAGTTAGCACTGATAGGCCCAGGTCTCTCAGATGTGTGTCTGCCTGTTATATGTCTGTTAATGTGTATATGATGGTATGTCACACTATGTATTCTCCAAATGCAACCATTACATTCTCCATTACCGTACTGTACATGTCTGGGAATGTTCAGCATGTAACATGTTACCTGGAATACACCTCACCCTAAACACTGTGTGGTGTGTGCAATGAAAGCCACACACTTTAGCAGCACTACATACCAAGGTAGGGGTCTAGTCCCAGTGTTGCTAAGTAAGAGTGTGCGTGTATGTGGATGGATCTACATCAGGTTGTTGATTATACATGTCCCAGTGGGTCACCTGTCCATGTAGCACAGGCAATAACTCTTATACAAACCTGTGACATGTGTTCAACTGTTCCCAGGATATGTCAAAGCCATGGTGTCACCACAGTGCCATACCCCTTGCGGAATATGACTGCAGACCATCCACCTGTTGACACATGTACACTTACAACACAATTAGATGACATTATGGAGACCACAATCACTCAGTGTTAACAGCTATAATGCATCATGGCTGGACAGCTACACTACCTGACATGTATGCATTAAACATTATTTCTGACAATATGTTACACAGCAGTACATTGGTACAATGTAGTACAGTCACTGTGTGTATCAGAACCATATTAGCCTGTCCCTGCATTGATGTTATGGATGACAAGGATGTACCACAGGTATCATCATATGCACATGGTGTGTTGGTTTGCCAGAGACCAAGGGTGGGCCATACGTTTGACACCATATGTGTAGCTGAGGGGTGTAATTAGTTAAAATGGGCATAATGATGTGGTGTGTGTAGTTATGGGGTTGCCCTAGGTGTGTTCATATAGTGTGTGGGTATGTATGCACACAGTTCTGCCATGTGGCTGCCCTATACAGGTGTTTCTTGGACAGCTGCAGACCATATCTGGCAGGGTGTATAGTTCACCACCTCTGGCCATGGACACGCAGGCTGTGCCTGCCAGGGGTACCATGGGCACATCCAAGTACAGGCCTCAATGTGCTACTCTCCCCTGATGATGACAGATGTCCACTGGAACCAGATCCCTCCTGGGACTGGCCAGGTCCACATGCATGTGGCCTGCTGTGGTGTGGTGTGGGCAGCATCCTCCCTACAGTTCTGGGGCTGGTACTGCCACTATGGGAGCACCTTGACATCCTGGCACGTCCACGTTGACCACCAACTGTTGGTGTTGCTGGCCTACGTTCATGCAGCTGTTGCCGCACTCACACCATATGTTTGAGCATGGCCAAACCATGGTCGATTAGGTCCACCATCTCACCCAACCATCTAGCCATGACTTTGGTATAATCACATAGGTTAGCAGAAAGTTCATGGAAGTTATCACTTGCAGATGAGAGAGCAGCCCTCTGCAGCCTCAGGCCCTGTCTGGTGTACAGTTCCATACATGCCTGCACCCCCATGATAGTCTGCAACATACACCTGGTGGTACCAGTTGTGGAGCTTCTGCCGGGGGCATGATGACCAGCAGCCCTACCACAATTACCCCAGTATATCTGCCTATGTGGTGTCCAGCCAGACATCCAGCTATGCCTGTTGTGACCAGACACAGTAGGCATAGATGCAACACTCTCCTGTGCACTGCTACCAAACACCAACTGTCCCTCTGCTATAACCACTGGTGATAGGGTATGTATAGGCACTGTAACTGTGTGCTGTGTTGGGGTGGCTAAGAGGGGGGTGGCAATCGATGGTGCAGTTTCAGCCTCTGACAACCCCTCCTGTGCATCAACAGTACTACCATCATCTTTGGTGTCTGTATGGACACCAACATCAGATTGCATACAGGAGGGACCCTGACCCACCTCGCCACCTATGGGGGAAAACAAGAAATGCACTTTAAGACCTGTACAGCATTGCATAGCAGTACACACACACACACACACACACACACACACACACACACACACACACACACACACACACACACACACACACATTGACATTCCACCTTAATACCTACCTGTCCCTGATTTTATAGACAGACCCACTTTTATTCTCATAAGTTCCCCATCCTGCATCACACTTGGTAGCATACACTCATTAATACCACTCATTAACGTATCATTCCTCTAAATATAAAGACATATATATGTAGATATATATATATATATATATATACATATATATATATATATATATATATATAGATGTATGCATATGTATGTATATATATATAGATAGATAGATAGATAGATATTTATGTATCTATTTAGATAGAAATATATATAGACACACAGGTGCTATTGTAACCTGATAGTAACTTTTTTTGCTGACTGTAATGGGACTTTGTTGCATTTTATTCACTGAGGAGCTGTTCTATCCAGGTCTTTGCCGAAAATGAGCTGAAAGCTCAGTCAGACTAACACGGTTAACACATGTAAAATAAATAAATACATAAATAAATATATACACCTACATGTTTAAATACATTTCCTGTACTGTTGACTGACTGTGCTGGATGATATGTTTGTGAAAACATCAGGACGATGTATATTTGACCTGGCGTAGTGTTAAATCACTTTGGCCATGGTGTGTAGCATCCTGGGTTTGAGGCTTGGAGAGGCTGTTTATTTTGTTGCTGGGCAGAACAAGGGCCATTGGATACAGACGGATTAAGGCACTTTTAAGCAGTTGTAAGTGGGTTTGCCCGGGTTTGCATGGAGGTAAGCACTGCTAACTTCCAGTTACAGTTTCTTATACTGATTTAGCTTCTCAATTGCTTAACCTGTGTAGGCATTGCTTACCCCCACGCAAACAGGCTTAAATCTGCTTACTGCTGCTTAAAAGTGCTTACTCCCACTTACGCCCATGCTAATTTGTTTAAAAGAAATGAAAAAGGGTTGATAGGAAAGTAGTGAAAAGGGGGCACAAAGAGGGGAAAGACAGTAGGGAAAATAGCTAAGGATGTGCAGGAAGGGTGTAGGGAAGGTCCATAGCTACCCAGTTCTTCTACAGCAACAGCTGTGCATATACACTGAATTTGGAGATAGATTTGGACACTCATACCCCTGAGAAAGGGGTGAGGACAACAATAATATGTTGTTAAGTCAATTAGACCAGATTAAATGTGTCCAGTGGACACTTGTGCGAAATAAACAGCTATGTATGGGGCAAGATTTTTTTTGGGAACAGATTGCCTTTTTTTTTTCAGGTGAGAGTGGATTGTTGGGGAGGGATAATAAATATATCTGGGAGGCAGGTTGGGTAGGTTAACAGACAAGACAAACAAGACGCATACAGGGGTGGTATATGATACATGTGGGGGGTAAACAGCTTGATGGGGAGGGGTGCTGGGAAATCGGAAGCCCATGAGCCCCCTAGTGGAAACAGTGGGAATGAGGTCCCCACCCATGGGCTGTCACCACTGCACCTTCACAGCACCGAAGGTGGCTGTGCTGGGGGCTGAGTAGGAGGGCCAAGCCAACCCTCTAGTTGTGACACATGGCCCTCAAGCTGGCGTAGCAGATCTCCGACCTCCCTACGGAGCTCGCTAAGCACCACAACCCACACCTGGCAACAGGTGACAGGTTCCTGTCTGCACCCAATCCTGGGGGGGACCCATTCCCTGAGGTGGTTTCACCCAAAGATGGTGCAGGAGTAACGGAAGAGGAGGTCCCAGATTGGGCCCTAGATGTGCTGTTGCCCAGTGCTATGGCCAGCTGAGGTGGTACAGGTGGATCCACCAGGATTGGCCTTCCCAAATGTGCTATGGTGATTAAATTGTATCAACATATGTGGGTTAGTAATAGTGAACTCATTCCAATATTAGGTATAACAGCATGCATAGATATTCCCATTAATCCAAACACCAGATATGGAACAGTTGCATAGCAAACAGAACACATGCATATATGGGACCACAGTGGACATTACAACAGAATCCCACCAATGTGGGAGTATTTCAACATAGTACATGCATAGCAACAAATTTAAATAATTTTCAAACAATAGAACATATGTCCCAACAGTAGAGTTAATTCAACACATACCAAATGAGGTGTGTATTTTGTTTATTGTTGCAGATATGGTGGAGGGGAGATGTCAATTAACAGCTAGAATATTCCTGTAGTTTGCATTACTTTCCTAGTCAGTGCTGTGATCTGTACCTTACAGGTATTGGTACACAGCCCTATTACCTTAGTTTGGACAGTGGTATGGCTGTTGACAACTATATAAATTAACTGGTTTTACCTGCAGTGTACCCCTCTTACCTGGTATAACTGTAGAGGTATTGTTTGTTAACACTACCTAACTGTTTCTGCACATACTCCCAGATTCCAGGTTGATGTTATGCACATACCTGTCCATCTCTTTTTGCACACACTCTGGGTATGTCTTCACCACATGCAAGTGAACTGGGACATATTTCGACTATTGCCCTCTTAAACCTTTAGTGACTTGTACAATGACAGGTTTGTTTTATTTGACATTTTCCAAATATATACAGGTCTGACAGTCAGTTATATGACATAAAATGCTGCCCAAATGTCAGAAATTAGCACACAGATATGGCAGGGGGCAGGGTAACAGCCAGCAGATATGGGCCAAATAACTGGACATTCTGGACATTTCTGTACACTTGTGGGGTATGATTCTGCATACAGCTTACTACCACTCCCAGGTTTCGAACCATGGCTGTGTCTGCTATAAATAAAACACAGTCCATCACAGTTGAGTGTGCTATATAGGTATTGCTGTGTATCTTTTCTCTGATTTATGTCTATTATTCTCCTGTGGTTTTACATTATGACCTTGTAATTACAACACTCTTATACAGGATTTCCTAGACAGTTGTATTATGTAGTACAGTGTGGGTGACAGTGATGAGTAATACCTTATTATTCTGAGCAACTACAACACTAACAATGCCATACAATGCCAGAGTAAACAGTACCAGTACAGGATATCAATCTATTATTTATAGGCACAGTGTTCGTATCTGACAGACCTGTGTGAGCAATGTTTGTTAGCACTACCTGTATTTTCCCACACAAATTACCAGTTTCCACATCAGTATTATGCACATACGTCTCACTCTGTTACTGTACACACTCTGATCACAGCTTGACAACATGGGGGTGGAGATGGGACATACTTGGCTACTTACTCTTATAAAATTTTGGGGGGTTGCTAGAGTGACAGGTTTGTTGTTACAGCTGTCTGACAATCAGTCGTATGTCTTGTTTGCTGCCTAAATGTCTGGGATCATCCCACTGATTTGCCAGGGAGACAAGGTGACAGGCAGCAGCTATGGGCCAATTTACTGGACATTCTATACACTTGTGAGGTATGATTCTGCATACAGCCTACTGCTACTCACAGGATTCAAACCGTAGCTGTGTGTGCAAAAAATGTGACAGTTCATGTCACAGTTGAGTGTGCTATTTGGATTTTGTTGTCCGTCTTTTTAGTGTTTTCTATCTAAGTCTCTCTTAGTTGTACTATTTGACCTATTATAGGTTCATAGGTTCATACTAGGCTATCTGCCCTAGGGCATTTATAAGCCTAGCCAGAGTGTGTGTGGCTTTCACCACCCCTTAGGATGAGAATACTATACCCATTAGTTTGCTGTGCCTCTGTCCAGCAGTGATACAGAGATGATTCCCGGGGTAAACCTACGATCTCCCATCCACTCGTCAAGATTTCTCTTGAACAGAGTCAGTGAGGGGCTCTGCCTCACATGGACTGGGATTCTGTTCCATAGTGTAGGGAGTCTCTGGGTGATGAATCTGTCCCTCCAGCACGTCCTATTTATATCTGTGTTGAGGTTTAAGTCTCTTGCTCTCGTGGCTCTGGTGGATTTGGATTTTTTGAGGTGGAGCATGTTCATTAATTCCGGGTTGGACATGGCCTTGTATGTCAGGCACAGATCACCTCTGAGCAGACGGTATGTGACTGAATAGAGCTGGAGTTTCTTCAGTCATGCATCGTATGACATATGTTTGAGCCCCTTTATCCTTTTGGTGAGGAACTTTTGGGGTCTTTCCAACTGCTGCAGGTGTCGGGTAAGGTACATTCCAAATGGGGCGTTATACTCAATCATTGGTCTGATAAGTGAAGAGTACAGGGGTACAATGACCTCTACTGATCTGGATGTGAATCCCTTCATGATCAGGTGGGCAATGTAGAAGGTCTTCCTAACCACTTTGGCAATGTGAGTGTCAAAAGAGAGGTTACTGTCAACTTGGGTCCCCAGGTCCCTGATAACTTCTTCCGTGTTTAATGGATTACCACCTATGTGGTAATTAGTGGTTACCTTGTTTTTCCCAAAGGGTATGACTATACATTTTTTGGCATTTAGCTTAAGGCCATGGCTCTGGTACCAGTTATCCATTTCTATGAGACCTCTCTGGAGGATGTCTGTGCCTGATGGAGTGTCAATTATAGTGCCCAGTTTGCAGTCATCTGCAAATTTTGTCAGCCACAATCCCCCTATGTTTGCCTGCACTTCAGAAAAATAAATGCCGAACAAGAGGGGGCCCAGGACTGAGCCCTGTGGGACACCGCTCATGACCGGCTTAGAGTCTGACTTGGCACCAGCAACTCTAACCCTGTGTGTTCTGTCCTTGAGCCAGTTTGCAACCCATCTTGTGACATATGGGTTTACATCTAAGCTGGTGAGCTTTTCTATGATGCCCGAGTGGGGTATTGTGTCGAACGCTTTTGCTAGGTCAAGGTAGGCTGTGTGAACTGCCTTACCCTCATCAATGGCCTTAGTGACTGTTTTGAAAAAGTCGACCAAGTTCAAGAGGCAGGATCTGCCCTTGACAAAGCCAAATTGGGTAGGATCCAGTGTCTGTAGGTCCCCAATGTCTTTATTTATGAGTTCCATTATGATCCTCTCCATAGCTTTGCAGACAAGGCTCGTCAAGCTTATGGGGCGGTAATTTCCAGGGTCCGTAGAAGCACCACCTTTGTGGAGTGGGACCACAGTTGCTGTACGCCATTCTTTGGGTACGTATCCTGTAGTAAGGCTAAGATTAAACAGCAGCCTTATGTGTGGGTTAAGTTCCTCACTGAGTTCGTGTAGCACACAGCCTGGGACACCGTCCGGTCCCATTGATGCTGTGTTTTTTGCTTTAGAGAGAGCAGCTCTCACCTGGGCATCTGAGATGTTTGGGAGGCTAGACTCTGGTGGGATAGATATTTCTCCTTTTGGGGAGGGAGGGGAGAAATTTGCACTGAACCTGTCTACCAGTATGTTGGCAATGTCTGTGGGTTCAGTGATTTTGTTATCATTTTGGACTAATTCTGAGCATATCTGGGAGTTTCCACCCAGGTTTCTAACATAGCTAAAGAAGGCTTTATGATTGTCTTTTGTGTCATTAGCGATTTTTCTCTCAAAGTTGGCCTTGGATGATTTTATGAGTGATCGTAGTTTTTTGCTAGTATTGATCAGAGATGCCTTCCCTTTTAGGGATTTTGCTCTGTCATGTAGTAGCTTTCTCCTCTTATTGTAGAGTTTGTTTATGACTGGGGTCCACCAGACCGGGCGCCTGCCTTTGGTGGAAAGGGTCTTGATTTTATTAGGGATTGCTTGATCCATACATTCCTGGAGATGCTTGTAGAAGGCATTTGTAAGGGTTTCAGCAGCGTGGGTTGTGGTTTCCACTGGCTCGGGGGCCTTGAAGGATACCACTCCAGTCTTAAGAAGTGTGAAGTTTGCTTTTGAGAAGTTCTTCACTGTGGTCTTTTTTGCTGGGGTGGGGGTGGGATGTGGATCTCCAGTGAGATTAATTTATGGTCTGATCTCACCAATGAGGGATATACTTCCGGTGTGGAGCATTTTGTCCCCATGTTTGTGATGATCAGGTCTAGTATATTTTCTCCTCTTGTGGGAATGGTGACTAGTTGTTCCATAGCATTTGAGTTTATGAACTCAAGGAACCTTTGGGCTAGGGTGTTGGGGCTTGAGTAATGTTCCCAGTCTATGTTTGGGTAGTTGAAGTCACCCAATATGATGGTGTTTGGAGAGACATTAGTACTCTCCAGTGTCTTCAGGAAGGCTGTGTGGGTTTCCTGAGTTTGAGAAGGTGGTCTGTAGCATGTTACAAACTGTAGGGCAGTTTTACCTATGGTTAATTGCACCTGGATGGTCTCCAATGCTTCATGCGTTGCCACTAACCTGGAGGTGTGGGTATCCTTTATGAATATGGATACTCCCCCTCCTTTTGTGGTTCAGTCCGGATTTTGGGGCTGGAACGCATGATATGAATCTTGGGATTACAACAGTCATATACAGACATTCCTACACAATGTATTTATGTAGCACAGTGTGGGTAACAGTGCTTACTACAACAGTACTATTAAGTGACTGCAACTCTACATTACTATATGATACCAGAGCGAACACATGCAGTCCAGCAATTAGATCTTAATTGTCAGGCTATTATGCTTTTATTTACATACAACCTATATGAGACTCTTCCTGCCATATTCTCTGATGTATGCAGTGCATGCCTTAAACAATACAGGTTTTATACAGGCAATTAACTTACTACTACTTTCAGATTTATTTCCTATGACAGTACATGCAGGAGTATTACTAACCTGCCTCGCATCACAACCGCTGCAGTCTACAGCCATGGGCTTCCTGGTTCACAGCCCGCTCACCTGCTGCTGTGAAAGACAGAAGAGGAATATTTAGCCATACCTATCCATAATATACATGAGTTGGCAATTATTAAACAGGTAGTGGACTGATACTTACATATGGCTGGGGCATCCCCTGTCCTCCTAGCCTCTTGGATCCACTGATCCAAGAGATCCACCTTTTTCCGCTTCAGGTCGGCATAGTGATGCCTGACCTGCTCACCAGTTCGGGGTATGCCAGTGGCACTGGTGAGGTCACGAGTGAGACGGTCCCTGGTTTCTTCGTTGTATTGGGAACCCTGGTACTGGCCCTGCAGCAGTCTCTGGTCATGATCTTTCACAATGAGTCCTGCCATGACTCTGGACTCCTGGATGCCCCAGCGCTGCACCCAAAAGCGCACCCTCTCTCCCATTCCAGACATAGTGCCTACAAGGGGAAGCTACAACCAGTTATGAGTCATATTCCCACTTGCTGGGTTTAAATAGGGCCAGTTTCCTGTACTTTGCCATGATTGAACAGTTTTGTAAATGCTAAGCTATGGGCAAACCTGCTTAACTAAGGTTGGCATTGCTTAAAGGGGTATACCAATGGGCAGACTGAGTTAGCTGGCCTACACATTGCTTACACCTACTAAGCTGGGCTGTGCAATGCTTAGCATTGTTTAATATTTAATTTGCATTATATTTGCATTGTGGCATTGATTTATTATTCATTACATGTTATATATGTGTTTGGTATTCGTGAGTCATGTGTACATACATTGTATGGGGTCGTTGTGTTTATTAGGGGATGTCAACACTTTATTACAATGACACCTCACATCTGGGCTTAATGCAATACTCCAGTTCACATATTTATGTCCTGTAGTAGGTTATACAATATAAAACTGTATATAGATTCCTTTCACATGTTCAGTTTGTATTTCCTATAGTGAGTATCTGTTTGGTGATACCTCAGCCTTATGTAGTGCTGTGATGGCTTAGTGGTTAACTACTTTGACTATAGTGTATAGGGTCCTGGGTTCAAGACCTGCAAAGGATGTTAATTTTATTTCTGGCCAGAACAGTGACTGATGCATACAGATTGATTAAGGCACTTTTAAGCAACTGTAAGAGGGTTTGTGTGGGTTTGCGCAAAGGTAAGCAATGCTAACCTCTGGTTAAATATGCTTACAGAGTGTTAGCTTCAATATTGCTTAACCTGTGTGTGCATTGCTTATCTCAATGTAAACATGCTTAAACTCGCTTACTACTGCTTAAATATGCTTACTCTTGTTTACTACTGCATACTCCCACTTACCACCACACTAATTTAGTGAGGAATGTCTAATGGTTCTTGTGAAGGTGGTGAATTTGGAAACTGTATGGATTTATCATTCATTACACATTTTAGCTTCCATTTGTATTCCTGATTCCTGTGTAGATATATTGTATGGGGCACTTGTGATTATCTGTGGACTTTACAACATTATGACAATGACACCTCACATCTGCATTTAATGCAGTACTCCAGTTCACAAATATATGTTATGTTGTAGGTTATGCAACAAAAGCAATTGACCATAAAGTGATTTGACATGGAAAATGGATTGTACTGGAGTGGGACTCAAACCGGGAATTACTGCTCATAGGGTGAATGCTCTGCCTACTACACTATTATTGTACTGCTTCATTTGCATATATCTTGCTTTGTATCCACTTGTGCCATTTAAGCTGCATTAACCGTAGCTAAGCGATGAGCAAACCCACGTACCTACGGTTAAATTTAATCTGTTTTATAAAAAAAAAAAAAAAAAAAAAAAAAATCTTTTGTATTTAATGTTTTAACTATTGCACTTGTACACTTGGGGGAATATTGCTGGGGTATGCAAACACCTATGAGCGGTCTCGCTCATTTTTATTCATACACTGCTGTTCTTCATTGCAGGGGCATGCATATTCTGAGAGATCTGCTCTCAGACACGCCTCCTGCACTCGTATAAGCTCCATGTCCATTTAGGAGCTCAGGCAGCTCACCTTCATTAATATGCATGGCACGCTGCGGTACTGCTCCTAAATGTCTGCTTCTGTGCAGGACTAAGCTAGTCCCGCATGGAAGGATAGTGAATCTGGGGAAAAGTGTTATACTTTCCATATGTCAGTTACTTTCCTTAACATTTTAAAATTCTCTCTTTCTTTATTTTTTGACTGTTCATTCATTATTTCCATAATTAATTCCTACTACTTTTATGGGCTCTTTTTTAAAGTATTTATTTGCCAAATTCATTGACTACTACCTACCCCCTTACTTTTGTCAATGTTCCCCTTCAGACCAACCGCTTGCAAAAAAAGTTTCACAAGATATTTCATATTACTGATACGCACCTTGCATTATTTGCTATCAGAATTATAAATTATAACTGGTGTGTTTATGCTCTCGTTTATATTTCATTTCGTCTGTTTGCCTTGCTCTTTACTTTCGTTAATATGACTGAATTCAAAATGCATCACTAGCACTCCCTGCTGTTGTTTTTTTAGATTTACTACAGACAATTCCACTTATTCTTAAATTTATCGGCTATAAACTTTTCCAATACTGGATCACATTTATAAATGTATAATTCTACACTAATTGCTTCATAAACAATTCTGCTACAAGCTTATGTTATACTACAGCTCATTAATTTATCGTTCTATTCTTTTCTTAGAATGTTTAAAATTTCTTTCTGCAAAAAAGAAAACAATTAATATTCCTTCTTTTGGCTATTCCAGATGTTCTTGGGTATAAACTGAAGTTATCATGTCTTGTTTTACTAACCAGTCCTTCAATGGACCACTGTTGAAGTACTTTGCAAAGTAAATCCAGTCATATTTCAAGTTTCATGTAACATTTATAAGTTAGCCTGCAGGCCTGCAGAAAAGGAAAAGAAGTAATGGCATTGTCAGTAGTATTATTAGTAATAGTATTATTATTACTCCACCAGTATTACTGTATTCTGATTTCATATTTGTATTCTTTAGTACATTGTTGTTATCCATTGATCTTGACCCTCTGATAAATATAATTATACAATGACCCCCCCCATTAATATTCCAAAATGTACATGCTGATTGGCCAGCGTGCCCGTTGTAAATCCCACAATATACCAACGGAAAAAGGTCCGGTCACCCAAACGTTTTTCCATTCGTATATAGTGTCCAAAACTTTTTTTAAAATTAAAAAAAACCACAAAAATGGAGCAACAGAAATGTACTGGGTATGCATGGGAATGCAAGTCCCATACACATGCGCAGTACATCAACACAAGGATGCAGTATACCACCACTGGCGGAAGAACAGTAATGCGCCGTTATACAAAGACATTATTTAAGAAAAGATAGTTGATATAAAAAGAAATATTGTCTGTGACTCTAAGCACAAAAATGTATTTCAGTCTTACCCCTTTTATAAGGACACATATGCCTGGGTAATTGAGCCCTTTTTTGTTTCAGATCTAGGAGATTAGAAATCAGAAAAAGAATATGCCTTCTCATTCATTGGGTAAAGGGCTGCCATCCAGAGAAAGCTGTCCATCTACTTCAGATGAAAAAGGTTTACACGTATGCGAGGCAAGTCTGATGTAAAAGATAAAAGCAAAACTACCACAAGGAGAGTGAGGAAAGTTTTCACAATGAAAACCTGCTGCAGCATGCAACAAGAAGAAAACAAGCATACAGACTGCTGCTCATTTTCTCAGCAAAAGTTTACAAGTTGTACATGAATGAAGCAAGCTATCACACAGAAAGGAAATGACAACTTTGATATTTCCATATTACCATCTCCTAGTGCTGCTGTTTTTCTAAAGAGGGTAAGGGATCCATCCATTGATCAATAAAGTCATCCAAATTCTCCCTGCAGTCTAAGAAAGAGCCAGTGAGAGCATCTGCAAGTAATCATTTTGTTTTTCCAAATTTCTGCCAAGAGAGTGACACACTGAATTTAAAAAAGATTCCTTATTGTTGATCCAAAAAAAAAAAATGATACTCATAAACACTGATTCACCCCAGAAGTACATAGAAAACACGACAAAGACTTCTAGACCCTAACCTCTGAAGACTTGTTTCAAATGAGAAGCATTTGTGTAGGACAAAAGCTTCTTTTTGATCAGTTTTCAACATAACACTCAGGCTGAGCTTTCTAATAGTATGTTCATTCAGCACATAGTACTGCCTTGTTTTCTTTTGTTTTAAACTGTCCATCAATTTTACTTACTTCTGCAGAGTTATGTTAATATATTTTAACAGTGAAATAAAGTTGCCTGGGAATTTGTTAATGTGCCCAGCATGCAATTTCTGCTAAAATGGTTCTTCTCCCATGTGGTGCCCATTTATGATTCAAGGAAAGTTATGTAAGATACCATTAATGGATAATTTGCATTCCTGTAAATCACATTTAATACCATGATGTGCAGATCATTGCTGATTTGTATGTTGTGGTAAAAAACAGCTTTAGGTAGTGGCATTCCCCTCCCCCAGTCAGTTTCCTCTACACATAAGTCCATACGTCAGTCCTTACACTGTCAGTCCTTCTGACCCCCCCTTGTGTTTGAAGTGCCATTATGGCCCTTATCTATAATCCCTGATGGCTAGAGTATTCCCCCTCCCAATCCCCATACAGCAGTTGATGCCATTATGGCACATTAAAGAGTATTTTTTGGTGTCTAGTATATCCCACCACCACCTGATCTCCATACTGTGGTTGGTACCATTACAGCACATTAAATAGTGTTCCCTGGTATCTAGTGCATCCTCCAACTCTGATCCCTGTAATGTGTTTGGTGCCATTCCCTGGTTTTTTTAGTGCATTCTACCACACCCTCAGTCCCTGTTGCACTGTCATAGCCTAGAAGAAGAGTTTTCAGACCCCATTTGACTTATTATGGACTTCATGATACAAATATTGCAGAGCAGTACAAGGTGAATATGGATACCTTAGAGGAACTATGCAATGTCTGACACCTTGATAAGAGGACTTGGGGAACTCATGGAGAACCCATCCCAGTAGAAACCAATATATGTGTAGCATTACATATACTAGCTACAGGCACATTTTAGAAACCCACAAGGGATATTTTATGGGTGTCACAGGCATCAACCTCCAGAATATTACATCAATTTATACATGCAATGGAAACAACATGCAAGGGGATCCTGTCTGATTTCCATGTACCCCAAATAAGAGAGCTACAGCCATGCAAAATGTCTATGCCATAGCACACTTCCCTGAGGTTCTGGGGCTGTAGACTGCACAAACATTGAAACAAAAGCCCCACCTGGGAACAAGAAAAGATGTACATCAACAGGAAAGGACAGCCCTCTATCAACTGTCAGGTGGTCTGTAATGCCCAAAGGATTATCTACAATGTATGTACAGATAACCCTGGCAGTTTTCATGACTCATGCATAAGGCATACCTGTGACATGTATGTAAGGTTTGCTAAGGGTGACTTTTTACAAGGGTATCTATTGGGGTTGCAGGTTATGCACTGGAGCCTTAGCTCATGAGCAAGTGGCAAAACCTAACTGAACAAGGATACAGTGATGCCACGCACAAACTAGGAATAGTGTTCAAGCATGGATTTGGCCTGCTCAAAGCAAAGTTCTGATGTCTAGATGGTTCTGGTGCTGCCCTGCAGTACGAACCGGCCAACTCTGCCAAAATACTGACAGCCTTGCCATGTTATGAAATACTAATGTTAGGAAACAGTTAAAATAAGGCAAAAGGGAAGTATATATTGTGGGAGGAAATGTCCAGGGAATTGTTGTGGCTGGGCTTGTATAAGCCCTAGGGCCGATAGCCTAGTACCAACCTATGAACCTATGAACAGGGCCAAGGACTGCGGTTCCCAGTACTGCAGACAGGGCCAGCAAGGACAGCAGACACAGATGAGTCGAATTGAGAACCAGCAGCTATAGATGATCCTGGCAGATGGAGGTAGGCACAATATGCTAATGCCCAGGCTAAGAGACAGAAAATAATGCACACACTCAATACCTAAGTGAAATCCTAAGCAGGTAAGCACATATAAACAATAAAAATTATGTACAAACATATCAACATTTACTTATGCATGTAATAGCCGTGTTCTGTGAGCATCAGACAAAGTCATCAAGGAAAGTACAACTTGTGCCATCAGCATTAACCAAGGTATGTGATGAACCTGAAAGGAAGAGAAAAATGATTGCCTTATATGTAAGTCTTGTACTTCATTAAGATAAAACATTGCTCAGTTGTAGAAGCACGTGAGCAGTAGCTCATGAATGATATATGTGACATAAATATGAATCTACCCAATAATGTGCATCAGACGTTAAGGCTGTCCAACATATATACCACAACAGTGACCAGGGCAATTTTAGCATCACTTGCACAAGTTCATGAGCAAACAATAATTACTAAGTCATAGGACTGCATTGTTAAGAATACAATTCAAATTCAATGAGGATCATGAAATACACAACAAAATCATTTTTGAAAGTGATCATCATGGAAAAAATATATATACATTTTTGGTTAAAGCAAGTTTTGCCCAAGCAAGCATTACAGAGCCACTCTGTTCTTCGGGCATAGAAAACCTGAAGTCACAACGAAATGTACAAAGGGCCAGACACAGTCATTATCGCTTGCACAGGGTGGGGGTGGGGATGGGTTACAAGAGGGCAACCCTGGCTCTAAACAAGTGAGAGTGTGCGTGAGAGAGAAATCAGGTTAAAAGTGAGTATCCATTGTCAGGGCCAGTAATAAGTGTGTGTGGGGGGGGGGGGGGCAAGATGAGTTTTAACATTTGTGAGCCATGCATGACAGATGATTCTTTTCAATGCCACTGCCCTCCACTACGAGGGCTACCTTTGCCAGGTGTTGCACTCATAGTTCCATGGCCCTAGCTAGAAGTTGGGGTGCTACCTGAACATGAACAATACCTGCTGGAATATTTGTTATCATGACTACATACACAAGCATGACCACATGACCTACCACATCTGAGTGTGGACAACTCAACTACTAATGGAGCAGTGGAAGTGGTGCACTACAGGAGCAGGATCTTGCACAGCCACATTGGCTAACACCTGATAATGTAACACTTCTCTGGTCACATGGATACTGACCCTCCCCAGCAGATATTTCATAACAGAAAACACATGATCCAGTGTGTCTTCCATCTAGTCCAAGGAGTCAAGCGCATGGTTCAGGCAGTTTTGTATGTCAGAACGCACACCATTCATTACTATGACTATCTCTTTCAAAGCTCTGGTTGAACATGCCTAAGCCTGCATAATCACCCCACACATACACTATGTGGTACCTATTGGCACCCCAATTTCAGGGGAGAGTGGACAGAGGCATCCTCCAAGCACTTTGACCAAACCTCTGTGTGGTACTTCACCCTCACAGTGGTTGGGGGAGACTATGCCAATTCTGCAACTGGAGTAACCATACTACCCTGGTCAACTGTGTCACCCTCTGCCTGTCCTATCTCTGATGGCTCTGTGTCATGGGTATGCATTGGTATGCTGATTGTATCCAAACTCTGGCCAGCAGATGTGGGTGCCACAACCTCAATGTCAGACTGACTGACCCTCTGAATTTCCAGACTGTGACTCTTCATCACCACCACTATCATCAGAAGCTACTGATACTCTGACATCAGGTGATAGGAGTTCCATGTGCTGGTCATAGGTCCACCTGTAATAACCAGTAATAAATGACAGCAAATATAGAAATCAAACAAAAATGATCAGACTTGTGACATGTAAACCTGAGTTAAGAAATAATAGAGCCAAGTGTAATTATCAAAGGAATTAATGTAGACTTAAGGAAGCATTCTACACAGTAATACAATTAAAAAGTTATGGCCATACAATTTGCAAGTGGTCATAGAACCTCAGTATCAGATGAACCTAGAGAGACAAAATGGAGATGAAAGCAGGGATGATAAGCATTACAATTAAGAAGACACATTAAAGACAAACATCATCTACTTAAGTATAGAAATAAAGATATTATTCAGTCATACTCTATCAACTTTCTTTCCCTTTCATTATGTCCCTTCATTATCTATCGGTTATCTTTCAACATCTCACTCCCCCCTTTCCCTCTCACTCTCTCTTTTTCTTTATATATATCTATATATCTATATCCATCTATTTGTATAAAAATAAAATATACTTGATGATATACCTGGAACTTTACCAGTAGATACCCTTTGATTTGTCCTCCACCTTTGCATCTGTATCAGGTACTACACTGGAAGCCGATGATGGGCTGTTCGGATACCTTATAGTGGACAGAAACTCCCCATCTCAGTTTGTGGTGGCTTGGTAGCAGGGCCAGCACCAGTAACCCTCCATTACCTTGTTACCACATTGGTCTTTACTTGGCCTTGATGATCATATCACTGGCCTGAAGTCTGATGGTGGGATAGCAATGACCATGACAACACACAACATTGACATCATTGACCACTTGTCACCAGATATGGTAATGGAAGGGCTTGTCAGCTAGGACATGATCTATGTTGATGGAATACCTGCACTATCACCTTATTCTCAGCAGCTGAGAATAAGGAATGAAATGGGAATGCAGGATTATGTGACCCAGATTTCTTTGGAGCCATATCCATTTATAGGATGAAATAGAACAAAAACATATATATGCTTCAGCAAAAGAAGCAAAGTGACTGGCAAAAGAACAAAAAGAATATATGCAGGCATAATTAACAGAAATTAACTTACTCTTCCATACAACTACACATATGTAATACATAATTAGAAACCACCACCCCTACACTCCCCCTCCCTGCCCAAAATACACTGACAAACCTGCTAAGGATGAAAATAATTGTGTAACTCCAGAATAGATAGCAGCATTAACAATTAAGCAAAGTACAGGAAATATGTTATAATTTGGGATAACCTTTGCTGATGTCAAGCACATATAACAGGCTTACCACAGCTATTGTTCTAAAATGTAACATTGACATTGCCACTAGTCATATAAGATTTTTTTTTTCTCTCACGTGTTCACATTCTAAGATAAATGTTGCTATAAAGGCATGTAACATTAACTGAAGATACTTCAAAAACATCTACTATTCCATCTATAACAGCAAACTGCAGATATCACACAATGTTATCTAAACTAATAATTAATCAAAAATGTGGAAATAATTTTGCTTGCAATGAAACATTACATGCCTTGACAAGATTTGTATAAAGTACAAAAAAGTAATTCAATTGCAGCAGTCAGATAGCAGTATCTCAAGTCGGTAAATCCAAGCAGTCTCCCTGCTATGACAGAACTGCCTTTGGAACAGGCTGTGCTTGTAGGCTGCTCATAAACTTATGTAGATATTGGGAATATGTAAATCAGGTATAAATTGATTATATTTCATGAATTGCTCAATCTGCTCAAACTGCTTGCCAGGTAAACATTGTGTGAGGATCTGTACGATGCCATGCACACACACTTGCATTACAAGAACAAGCACTGAGAAGTGAGGCTAGCTAAGGCCTTGCAAATGGAAATCTTTACAAGTAATGCAGGGGTAACTTAGTGTTCACACTCCTGACACATTGACTTGCACTTACTGAGGGTGTTCAGGGAGAACAGTCTTAACAAAAGGTCTGGGATTAGATTGACTGAATTAGGAGATAACCTTTATAACAGTTATATGAATAAAGGCTGATGACATAACTATGCCCGAGTACAACGTGCATACTTCCATATCAAGAACATAACAGTTAAATTATGCTAACATAAATTTTCTAAGTAAATGTAATTTAGATTGTTTTCATTATATAAACATAGAGTACTGCTCACTAAAGAAAGGGAAGACACAATCTTGCACTGCAAACATTTGTTGTTATTGTGAGAGGAATTAGTTTAGCTGTTAGAAATATTCCATTCATCTACACATCTACTGAGAAAATGCAAAGGACAACTGTGAGAAAATGCTTATCTTGCCTAAAATACATGCACAGTTGCCTGATATGAGGGCTGTCTAAGTGCACACTTGTATTATCCATATAATTATTATTTTATTGCAATTATCATGTGAAAAACATTTTGGGTTAGATACTGCAACAGCTTATGTATTATTTCTGTCCCTTATGTACTGTCCACTTCACAGAAATATTTATCTTGGAAAGACCTGGCAGATGCTAAGATAGGAGTCATTTTTTGTTGTATCAGCTGCTCTTTCCAAGCCCTTCGAATATGGTTGCACATACTTCAATTACAGTGTTGTGCAGAGTTTTCACTCTGCTGTTTTCAACATTTTTTCTGATGCAGTTATGTGTAATCCTGCTTGGAAGAATTAAACAATTCCAAACAATGACATTTTCCCTGGTGTTCTTTTCTTGTAATGGGACACGAGTCCACTGTGAATGTTCTATTTGGGAATACCAAGATCTGTTTCTCCCAACCAGCAGATATACTACACATATATTTTCTGTCATGATCCACATGAGTAGTGGTTATGGACCTATGCTAGATTACTACACAAATTTAGGGTTTTTTTTAAATCCTGTAAACAGAACTGTTGCTAGGTCACCTGGTGTCCTGGGCAGTTCCCTGACCTAGTACCCCGTCAATTTAAATTTGAGCAGCAAAATAAAAAACAAACAAACAACAAGCCTACTAACTAAATAAATAAAACATTTTTTTTCAAAGAAGCTGAAGGGCAAAAGAAGAAACTTGCTCAAGAGCAGGGATTGAGGAAGCCTAAGCCCCATTGGCTAATGAAATTGACAATACAAATTGATTAATTGATTATAATAATTTGGTTAATAAAGTCATAACAAGGAGATGAACTTTTCATGCTGAAGTTGCACAGGGTTGCTAGATGAGTGCACACTCTTCATAGAAATGCATAATACACAGCAAATCACTTAGCTTACTTTCCACTAAAAGTCACATTCACCATAACTCAATCTACACACTAATACTGAGTCTGACATACACAAACAGGTTTCTGATCCCAAATAGCTGACTGCTATCATGGCTGATGTAATTCCTTCATTTCTGTTTGAGAACTTTAGACATCAGACCCAAAATGTTTTGGTTTTTTTTTATTCTTTATCTGTTCTAGCTGTGTCTACTGAGCTCTGTCCCTGTGGTGTCAAGAACTGTCATTCTGTTAGCACGAATCACAACAGTTGTGTAACATATAACTTCTACCATCGTAAGACCACTTTCAAATGATATCCTTCTTTCCCTTACTCTCACTAAAGATATCTTTTATAATTTTCTTGCCCTTGTTTTTCCCCTTAATTGTGCTTTGAAATGTGTTTTCAACTGCCATAAATTGAGTGACATCATGCTTTTAGTTCTGGCAGCCCTTTATATTACAGGGAAATACATTTACACACTCCACAATTACATTTAAACTATAAATCCATAGTCATTACTAAGGACTTGTAGTTCACAAACTGCAAAATGTGATTTGTTTTCACAGTGTTCTAAGTCTGTTATGTTGCCACATATTTTGCCCACTTGTTACACTGTCACAAACTATACTAGAGTAAGTTTGAGAGGTATGTGTCAGTTTAAATTATAAAAAAAAATCTTTTTGTGCATGATGTAAAACTTTGGGTTTCAGCATGAGAAATGCAATGGCTGCATTTATTTCCAGTATTCCAAGTACCTAATGGTTCCAGTATTTTGCATGTTCATAACGTAACATAACTCTTAAAAACAGTTGTGATCATCTCATTTCATCATATGTTTGGTTAGTGGACTTACTCAGCAACCAAAAACTTTTGCCAGATGTGAGACATTGTGGAATCATTGTCTCTATTCTAGACATTTTATGGCAAGATTTTATTCCGGCACTGAACAGAAGACAATAACAACCACCTCCACCATAAATAACCACAATGGTGACTACAAACTGCTATTATTATAGCAGTGGCAAGCACAACTTATGAAACAAATCTGACTGTTTTTTTTAATCATTTTTATTAAAGTATCACTTAAAACATAGACCCACATACAATAACAGAAAGGAAACTGCACTAATAATGTCCTGTGCATGTGTTATAAATTATGTATATGCTTTCTTTTTTTAACAATTGTCATTCACTCCAACATTACAAAAATTGTTCAGTTCTTGTCTTCCCTTAAACCTCATTCCCATGAACATTAGTCTGATTATATTCCCAGAAATTCCATTTATTTCTATGTAAATTGCTCCTTCCCTTTTCTTAAGATCCCACCTTGCGTTCTTTTATCTCCTCATTTGTGTCAATTCATTACATTTCCAAAAACATGTTCCCTATTACCTCTCTATCTTTCCCATCACACCTTCTGCAATTGCTATCTACCTGAGGAAAAATTCCCTGCTTTAATTGTTATCGACCTGAAGAAAAATTATTTGAAGTTTCTTTTAGTTATAAAAATACCATGTGAGCTCTTCCAAGCAAAAATACCAAACCTTCTGGACATGAATGCATACCTGGAAGAATACAAATGTCCTCCTATCATTCCTTTGTAAATTGCCTTTGCAGTCTCTCTTCTCAATGTTTTTTAAACTTCTCTGATAGTTATCATGAAATATTTTATATGCCATACCAGTTTTCACTATTTTTACCTCAGCTTCTTCTGTTCTAGACTGCACAAATATTTCTACAATAACTAGTCCCCCCTATCCCTTTCTCTTTGCCTATACACTGATATATATATACCCAGTAGGGAAGTCAGTCTCTAACCTGCAATCCAAATTTATGCTTGCCTCATCTTGTTCTTTTATCTTTTCCTTTGTAGATATTTGTTTCCAGTAAACTGGATCCATTGCTATTTTTTTCCATTAAATGGTAACCCCCTCTTGCCTATTGTCTATGCTCTTTTGCGTACCTATCCCTATTGGCAAAATCTACTTTGTCTATTTCTGTATTCACTTAGTTCTAAAAATACTTTCTGCTTCTTTATGAATACAGTATTGTGTATAGTTGTTGTTATTCTCCTTAAGGGTCTGTATCCAAAATCCTACTGAACTTCCACTGTGTTTCATTATCATCCCTTTCCACTTTGATTTATAACCTTTTGTTTATTGTGCTATACATATACACATACAAATATATCTATATTTATATCTATAGCTATCTAGCTATGTGTGTGTATATATATATATATATATATATATATATATACACACGTGTGTGTGTGTGTGTCTGTGTGTGTGTGTGTGTGTGTGTGTGCGTGTGTGTGTGTGTGTGTGTGTGTGTGTGTGTGTGTGTGTGTGTGTGTGTGTGTGTGTGTGTGTGTGTGTATGTGTGTGTGTGTGTATATATATATATATATATATATATATATATATATATATATATATATATATGTATGTATATGTATATAGATAGATAGATATAGATATATGTATATGAGCCTTAACTGAGTAGATCTGAAATAGCCATTCAAATCAGGTAGTCCTAAATTATTTTGTTTTATGGAGAGGATCAACTTATCCAATTTAACATTTGCCCCATTCTCTTCCCAAATAAATTCTTTCAACTATTTATTAACTACCACCCATGATTTTTCTCTGTTTAAGTCTGATAAAACTATGCCTGACGTGCATATAAAACTAAAGGGACTAAGCATTTTCACTGTATCTTACTAACCATATCCATAATCAAGACAGTTCAGTTTCTTCATTTTTGCATTATCTTTTGTAAAGTTTCTTCCCACACATCATTTGCTGCCATAACAGAATTATATTAAATAAATACACCTTAATACTTCACCTTATAGTACCTCCATAAATATTGCTGAACCAATTCATGTGTGGGTACTTTGTTCCCTGCTATTGCCTTTGTTTTATCTTCATAAATTGTATATCCTGAAATGACTTCAAACTCTCCAAATGTACTATAACAGTGAAATGTCACTTTCTGGATTTATCAAGTATAAAATAATGCATTCTACAAACAACAATAACTTTCCTGATTACCACACCAGTTATAGCCTTGAATTTGTAAGTTCTTTATTTTCTTTGACAGTGGTTCTAAATATAAGATAAATATCAAAGAGAACATTCCTACCTGGTTCCCCTGTTCAAATAAGGCTTGTTTGAAAGGAACTCTCTCTCACTTTAATTCTTGCTTCTGACTTTTCACTCTCCCAGTTCACCCATTGTTCTATCAAGGAATGCAAATGCTTTCATTTCCTACTCATAGAATCCCATCTGACTCTATTAAATGATTTCAGTGCATAAAGATCCACCAACAACAGCAGTATTCTTCTACATTCTTTTTCTCTCTGGTTCATCATTGTTCTATTAATGTTGTCAAATATTTACCTCCATTCAACAAAACTACATTGTATCAACACATTTGCTATTTTCTTAACTACTATAGACAAACACTTCATAATCATAATTTAAAAACAACATGGATGTATATGAAACTGGGTGTGAAGGGTTTTTACCCTCTTTGAGTACTATAGCCACTGCAACTTTCTTTCAAGATGCTGGTGTTTTTCCTCCTTTTAAAATACTGTGAAACACAACCTTCCGGATCTCTGCCACTTTTTTCCCTACTAACTTACAAAATTCCACTGCAATACCATCTTTTCCTAGAGACATCCCTCTTGATTGATTATACATCACTATTTTTACCTCATGTCTTCCTGTTTTAGATATTAATTGGTGAGCCTTATATTCTTCCATCCTTGGCATAATTAAATCTTTCATAAACATTTATGTTTTTGCCTTTTCTTGGTTTCCACATTCCTGTGCTTTACACAAATTGTTATAACATTTCTGAAATATCTCTAATACTTCTAAAGAATTAGTGGTTATTTTTCTTGTCATAAGCCACCTAAGTTTGGCAACAATCCTTTCTACTTTCTGTTGCTTAAATTGTTTTGCTAAAAGTTTTTGTGCTCTGGGACTATTATCAAAAATAGTTGCTTGACATTAACCTTTCTAAGTTCAAGAATAGTATCTAAACGCCTCCTTACTTTCACTTTGTTGTTGCTCCTCTTCCTGTTCTGAAAGGCTCCTCTTATTCGGTAAAAATGTTTACTTTTCTCAGCCCCTCTAAATAATTCCTATTACTTATTTCCCATATATTTTTCTCTTTTATTTCTTTTTTTTGTTTTGTTTTTAAACTCCATTTTCATTTTATCCCACTCACTCCCTGTCCCTTCTAAAAAAATTTCTAACTTCCCTAATAACTCTCAGACTTCTTCTTCTTCTTCTTCTTTCAGCTGCTACCGTTAGGGGTCGCCACAGCAAATCAACTGCTTCCATTTCTTCCTGTCCTCTGCATCTTGATCTGTCACACCAACCACCTGCATGTCCTCTCTCACCACATCCATAAACCTTATCTTAGGCCTTCCTCTTTTCCTGTTACCTGGCAGCTTCATCCTTAGCATCTTTTCCTCAATATACTCTGCATCCCTCCTCAGCACATGTCCAAACCAACGTAATTGTGCCTCTCTGGCGTTGTCTCTAAACCTTCCGACCTGGGCTGACCCTCTAATATACTTATTCCTAATCCTGTCCATCCTCGTCATACCCAGTGCAAATCTTAACAACTTCAACTCTGCCACACCAAGCTCTGACTCCTGCCTTTTTGTCAATGCCACTGTCTCCAAGCGGTGGTGCAGAGGTAGCATTGTTTCCTCACAGCAAGAGGTTCTCCCATTCGATTCTTGACTGGTGTGCAGGGAGTGCCTTTTGTGTGGAGTCTGCATGTCCTCCCCGCGGTCAAGTGGCATTCCAAAAAACATGCATGAATGAGCATGCCTTCATTGAAGGTTGGGCGTCGAGCTGGCAACTCGGCATCGTAAAACCCTACTGCCAATCATTAGTGGACCGGAGTTCTGCTGTGGCGACCCCTAACTGGGAAAAGACAAAAGACAAACAACAACAACAACTGTCTCCAACCCATATAACAGCTGGTCTCACTACCCTCTTGTAGACCTTCCCTTTCACTCTTACTGGTACTCATCTGTCACAAATCACTCCTGACACTCTTCTCCACCCACTCCATCCTGCCTGTACTCTTTTCTTCACCTCTCTTCCACACTCGCCATTACTCTGAACTGTTGATTCCAAGTGCTTAAACTTATTCACCTTCACCACCTCTACTCCCTGCATCCTCACCATTCTTCTATCCTCCCTCTCATTCACACACATATATTCTGTCTTAGCCCTGCTGACCTTCATTCCTCTTCTCTCTAGAGCATATCTCCACCAATAACTCTTAGACAATGATCACTATCCATTCCTCAAATTCCTCTCTTTTTTAGTAGGAAAGTGACAGTGTCTCTCATTTTTATACCATTGCCCTGCATCTTTATCTTACATTTTACTGGTCCATGATCTGAAATAGTTATTGGATGTGTGTCAAAGCATTCACTTAAATTTTGTGAATACTGTTGGAAGTATATTCATATGACTGGGCATATTCTTGTGAAATTATAAAAAAAGTTCTTCTCACCCCTATACATGCAGATGGAATGTGTCTCTCATTGTTTGAAGTAAATATAAATGGTAAATAATAGCACTACAAAACACTAAGAAAGGACTCTGCAGATATGTTAGAAAAGACAATAACATATAAAAGTAGTAATTAACATGTGGGCAGAACTTTATAATCTCTCTCAGTTATGGCTGGTATAAAAAATAGAGGCTGGCAATGGAAGTTTATTTGGATAAAAGTGGATCTGTGAAAGAGACATGTAATATGACTGTTGCTATTCAAAGGTTACTAAGCTATCAACATGGAGATAATTTCAAGCCTCACAGTTTCTTCCCAATGTAATACCACAGATTGTATTTATTAATGACTGCCCATGTCCAGGAGGGTTGTGGGTGCCATCCCCAGTAAGAATTTATGGTGCCCCATCCACTCGTCCAGGTTCCTTTTGAACAGTGTCATAGAGGTGCTCCACTTCACATATATTGGAAGCCTACTCCAAATATGCATCAGTTGCTTGGAGACAAATCTGTCCCTCCAGCGCATCCTATTCAAGTCACAGGCCATATTTAGGTCCCTGGAATGGGTAGCTCTAGTCCTGTTTGATTTACTTATGTGCAGCAGATTCATTAGGTTTGGGTCAGAGATTGCTCTGTAAGCAAGGCATAAGTCTCCCCTAAGAAGTCTATAAGATACTGGGTATAGTGACAGGGACCTTAGTCAGTCTCTGTAAGGCACGTGCTGGAGTCACTTGATCTATTCAGTTAGAAACTTTTAAGGTCTCTCCAATTGTTGCAGGTGCTTTGTATGGTACATGCCAAAAGGGGCATTATCCTCAATTATGTCCCTGATTAGTGATGAGTATAGAGGGGTTATAACTGCCTCTGATCTACAGGCAATGTCTTTGCTAATCAAGTGTGCTACATAGAAAGCCTTCCTTACTACAGTAGACACATGGTGGTCAAAGTTAAGTTTGCAGTCTATTTGTGATCCCAGATCTCTTACCACTTCGTAGGTACATAGGGTATTGTTAATTTGATTGTATGAAGGGACATTGTTTTTACCAAAGGGAATGATGATGCATTTCTTTACATTCAGTTTGAGACCACAACTAGTACACCCAGTCATTGGTCTGTGTAAAACCCTCCTGACATATACTGACATAATTTGGGGATTCAATAGTTGAAAACAGTTTGCAGTCATCCACATACTTGGTCGGCCACAGCCCCTTAGTTTTGTCCTCAACTTTTGAGAAATATATACCAAAGAGTAGGCGGCCCAGCAGTGAACCTTGTGGCACTCTGCTAGTGACAGGTCTGTGTTTTGATGCAGATTCACTCACCTTGATAGTGTGTGACCAGTTTGTGAGCTAGTTTGCAACCCATCTTACAGCAATGGGTTTATATTCAGTTTGCTAAGTTTATAGATAATGCCTGAGGATGGGATTGTGTCAAAGGCCTTCGAACAGATTTGTCCTCATGAATGGTCCTGGTCACATTTTCAAAGAAATCCACCATTTTTGACAGGCAGGATCTGCCCTTGATAAAGCCAAATTGAGTCAGATCCAAGGTTTGGTGGTCGCCTATGTCTTTATTTATGAGGTCCATGATGATACATTCTGTAGCTTTACAGATGAGGCTGGTCAGACTTATGGATCTATAATTCTCTGGGTCTATTGCTAAGCCACCTTTGTGAAGGGGAATAACTGTTGCTGTTCTCCATTCTGCAGGAACAAAGCCAGCGGTTAGGCTGTGATTAAATAAGGTGCTCAATGGTGATGCTAGTTCATGTTTTAGTCTGTTTAGAAGACAGCCTGGGATGCCATCTGGCGCCATAGAGGTTGTGTTTTTTGCCTTAGACAAGGCTTTAATGATCTGCTCTTTGGATATGTAGGGCAGGGGAAGTTGGGGGCAAGGTTTGTGATACATTTGGAGGGGATAGGGGAGTGAAATTTCTCCAAATATGTCTGCTAGCAGACTTGCTAGCTCACCTAAGATCTAAGAAATGTCATGAAAACAATGTTAAGTAGGAAAGCTCGTGCGGCGCCTGAATATTAATTTTGTGTCTCATGGTAGAGGTTATGGGAATCTTTTCTGAGATTTCTCCAGCAGTGAGGTGAACAAGGGGAATCCTGGGCAGCTGGTGTGTCTGGACTTTTAAGGACTTTGACACTGTGCCTCAAAATGTAAACTGCAGACAAATTAGTAGTTATGGGTTTGGGTCATAAAATTGCTGACTGGATTAAAAATAGGCTTCCAGATCAGAAGCAAACTGCTTAGGGAAAGGTCAGCAAGTTATAGGTTACCAAAGGGTTTAGTAGTAGGAATGGGTCTTCATAGTATATTGTTTTGCCAAATGTAAATTGACTTTGGATTACATAATCAGAATTGTGATCGCTAATTATACAAATATTTATATGTCAGTGGTGGATTGGGTGTGATGACCTGTAGAGAGTCCTGAAGCAGCTAACAAAATGGGCAGATACAGGTACAGTGAAAGAAAAACCCCATGAAAAGATGCAGGAATTTTATATTTAAGGTATAATAATTGAGTTCATGTTGATTGAGTGGGTTCATGTCAATCATTCAACAATGCTTTAAACTGAGTGCTGATCAAGCAAAAAAAAAGAAAAGCTGAAACAACTTTTGTTGACCCTCGGAGGACAGTTACTTTAGCAGGGGGTGGGGGGGTCTAGCCCCTTCACACTCCCCAAACTTAAATATACCTACTACAAGATTGTGCAGCAGTGGAGAAAAAAAAAGCTCTACTGTCTGCAGAAGTTGTTTTGCCCTCATATGGGTGACGATCAATATACAAATTCTGTAATAATCACAAGTAAGATTAAAATAGAGAGCAAGAAAGGCCAGGCAGATGATGAGGTAACAGACTCCAGGCATGCTGAGACCATCATTTCACTGTATAGAATAGCAGCAATGCCATGTGGGAAATTGTCTCTACAGTGCTAGAGGTCCTTCAGGGAAAAAAGGAACTAGTACTGCAGAAAGTGAGCAATTTAGAACTATGTACATGATAATAAGTAGGGAGAGGTTAGGGACAAACAGAGACTCAATGCACTTGGTATTTAAACATTAGAATAATAGTGAAAAGGGTGATATGGTGTGGATGTGCTGCATCACATGAAGGTAGTGAACACCTGAAAGGTGTAGGACAATTCTCCTTATTAGGGAAGTAAGATCATAACATGAACTAATTGAGGTATTTTCACGTTGTCGTACAGTATAAGCCATCATAAGTGTTCAGCAATACTTGGGAGAGATCAGGAAAAGGATATGATATAGGCAATACATTTGTGTGAGGATTAGCTGTGAACACACAGATCATGGACAGCATATCTTTTTCTTCCATGGTTATTTTTTTATGTCGGTGCCTAGGTTGTCACCTTTGAGTAAAACTGTCAATACGTTCAGCTTTACCAGCCCAGCTGAGACAGTTATTTCCCCTCATAGTTACTTAGATTTCCTGAAGCAATGACTTGTTCAGTGATTTCTGTGACTGACAGTGTTCATATGCTGTACTTATGGGTTCTTCTATTCCATTTCCTGCAGGTGCTGCTTATCTCAAAAACAAATCAGGGTTGATCCTTCTCCTAGATTACATCAGGGAAATTTCATAGAGTCATGTTCTCCTTAAGGAAAAGATAATCTATGAATTAAACCATTAAGACATTTTTTGTGTCTACTAGATGACTGATCCAACCAGTAAAAGTAAACTTACCCACTCAGGCTGCTACCTTTGTGTGGAGTAAATAAAATATGAGGTTTTATTTATATCTAGTTTTCAATTATTTCACTGCCTTTTCTGTATTTTTGCTGTTTCAGTTATCTAGAAAATCAAGTTTCTTATAAAAACAGAACAGGTAGTTCCATAGTTTTTTTTTCTGTAAGCAGTAAATAAAGTAGATCTGCTGTCTTTTTTGAGGATCTGCAATAAAAACAATGGGTTAAAAGCATGTACTGCATACTGGGACTTAAACATGATCCAGAACTGCAAATGCATAGATAGACTTGTGAATGCAAATATAAAAGCACCACTCTTCAGAATGGAGTAGCCCTGAATAACTTTGCATGAGCAATATAATATAGCATCTGATTCTTTATTCTTCTGAAACAATTTATACTGTAAATAATATTTTTAAAGTCTACATAGTGCAAAAAGGCTAAGTGCTACTAATGCTAGCAGGATTCCTTTGCAGTCCCAGCTACACCATCATTCTTTTTGTAACCATTACAGACAATGTACTTCCTTGTCTGTTTGCAGAACTTCATTAGAGATTTTCAGAACAATAGCAATTTGAAGGGGTAACTAATCCTATAACATGCATATAGAATTGGACCTCAGTAACAGCGTGCTGACATGTGAAGCCAACGTTCATCTTACTTATTTATGCTAATGCTAACCTTAACCATCACCCCTTTCTCATAGGTTCAGAGGTTCATAGGTTGATACTACGCTATCAGCCCTAGGGCCTATACAAGCCTAGCCATAACAATTCCCTAGCTATTTCTTCCCACAATATTTACTTCCCTGGACCCCTGTCTAGCAGGGCGACTGATGTGATCCCCGAGGTTAATTTCCAAACTCCCATCCAATCGTCAAGGTTCCTTTAGAAGAGGGCCAAAGAGGCGCTCTGCTTGACATGTATGGACAGTCAATTCCATAGTCTGGGGAGTCTCTGGGTCAGGAACCTATCCCTCCATCATGTTTTGTTCATTGTAATGACAAGGTTTAGATTCCTGGAGCGTGTTGCTCTGAGGGATTGAGATTTCTTTAAGTGTAGCATGTCCAACAGCTCTGGGTTTGACATGGGCTTTTATGTTAAGCAGAGATCGCCTCTGAGTAGACAATATGTGACAGAGTATAGCTAGAGTTTTTTTAAATGGTCAGCATAGGGCATCTGCTTTAGGCCTGTGATTCTTTTAGTGAGGTATTTCTGCAGCCTTTCCAGTTGTTGCAGATGTCTAGAGAGGTACATACCAAACGGGGCATTGTATTCTATAATGGTTCTAATGAGAGATAAGTACAGTGGGATAATGACCTTCTTTTTTCTGGATGAAAAGCCCTTAGTGATGAGGTGTGCCACATAGAAGGATTTCCTGACTGTTGTGGCAATGTGGTTATCACAGGTGAGACCACTGTCCACCTGTGTCCCTAAGTCTCTTATCACACTTTTGGTGTTTAGTGTACCGCCACCTATGTGGTAATTCATGGGTACATGTTTTTTTTTCCCAAAGAGGATAACTATAGATTTCTTGGCATTGAGCTTGAGCCCATGGCTCTGGCACCAGGCATCTGTTTCTGTAAGGCCCTTTTGCAGAATACCCACATCATTTGAGGATTCAGTAATGGCTCCCAGTTTGCAGTCATCTGCGAACTTTGTTAGCCAGAGTCCCTTAGTATTGGCCTGCACTTCAGAGAAGTAGATGCCAAACAAGAGCTTTCCCAGGACTGAACCCTGAGGTACTCCACTTGTCTCTTGTATGGAGCTGGATTTGGAGTCAGCTACTTTTATAGTGTGCATTCTGTCAGTAAGCCAGATGGCAACCCATTGAGTGATGTAGGGATTAATGTCCAGCTTAGTAAGTTTATCTATGATTCCAGAGTGGTGGATGGTGTCGAAGGCCTTGGCGAGGTCCAGATAGGCTTTCTGGACTACCCTCATCCAAAGCTCTGGTGACTGATTCGAATAAGTTAATCAGGTTCAGGAGACAAGATCCGCCCATCACGAACCCAAACTTGGAGGGGTCCAGTGTTTTAAGGTTGCCGATGTCTTTGTTTATAAGTTCCATGATAATACATTCCATAGCCTTGCAGATCTGGTTCATCAGACTGATGGGGTGGTAGTTCCCAGGATCCAAAGTGTGATCCCCTCTTGTGGAGGGGGATAACTGTTGCTGTGTGCCACTCAGTGGGCATGAAGCCTGAGGTGAGGCTATGATTAAGCATGACACTTAGGTGAGGTGCCAGTTCATTTGTAGTTCATGCAGTATACAGCCCGGGATGTCATCTGGTCCCATGGATGCTGTATTCTTAGCTTTGGAGAGTGCGTTTTTTACCTGTGTGGCCATTATTACTGGAATTTGGCAATCATTTGGTATTGAGATGAGCCCTTTAGGGGGTAAGAGTGGGTGAAGTTGGCAGGATACTGGCAATAATATCCTTGGGATCAGTATATTTAATGCCATTCTGTTGTAGCTCGGAGCAGATCTCAGCATTGCCATTTAGATTCTTGACATAGCTATAGAATGCCTTGTGGTTGTCTTTGGAATCTTTGGCAATTTTATTTACGTACCTAGCTTTGGAGGATTTTTTGAGGGATCTCAGCTTCATACTGAGGCTGGTAAGGGAGTTTTTTTGCATCAAGGGATTATCCTCTTTTCTGCAACAGTTTCTTCCTTTTGTTGTAAAGATTGTTTATGGCAGGGTACCACCAGATTGGAGAAGAGCGTCTTGGTTCTATTTGGCATGGCACGATTCATGCACAAGTGGATGTGCTCGTACAGTACCTGAGTGTAGGATTCAGCAGTCAAACTTTCAGTTCCCATCTGCATGGGTGTCATGAAGTTTGTCACGTCTGACTTGAGTAGCATGAAGTTTGAAGTTGGCTTTGGAGAAGTTTTTTACGGAGGTTTCCTTACTGGGGTGTGGGGGAGGGATGTGGATGTCAAGGTTGATTAGCTTATGGTCAGACCTGACCAACGAGGGGGTGACCACAGGTATGGAGCATCGATTTCCCATATTGGTAATGGCCAGGTCTGTCCATAATGTTAACTCTAACCCTACACACTACATTACTAAAAAGATTTTCCCTAACAGCACCACTGTTCAGGCAATGCTTGACCTGGGTTTGCAGCTTAGGTGGTATATCTTTCATAACATCTTTTCTAATTCAAATCATGTTATTCTAGCAACTTTTGAAGTATGTAAATATATATTGGAAATATGTTCATAATTTTTGGGTCTTTGTCTCTGATTCTTGAGCTAAGAAGTTGAGTGGACAGAGGGGCGTTGCAGTGGACTACACTGTGTGGTTCTGATGGCATAGAGCAGAGATATGTTTCTGGGGTATTATATATGAATTTATTCATTCACATGATTTCAAGCAGATATCTGAGCTGTGCAGCCATACAACTAGCTGTAATTGATGGTTGCATATGTGCATGGAGCATAGTTCTCAGTCGTCCCTGATTTTTTCATTATATATGTGGTCTATTCTTCATAAAATGTATGGCTTTTTGGTAAAGCGTTCTGGACTATAGTCACTAAATAATGACAATCGTGCGAGTTTCAGGCCTCATGACTTTCAGAAAAATACTTGCTAACACAAACCCTGTTATACTAGCAACAAAGTGCATGAGACAAATATTTAAAATGCGTTTGTGGTTTTGGGTATTTGTCATTAATTCTTGGGCTAAGAGGATGGTAGGCATAAGGGTGCAATGTATAGTTCTCACAGTAGTGAGCAGAAATATACTTCTCAGCCAATATGTATTTGTTCATTTATTTTATTGGAAGCAAATATCTGACTGTACACAGTTATAGAAGGGGCTGTATCTGAAGGAAACATATGTGTGTATTTGTATCTGTGTGTGTGCCTCCGTGTGTGTGTGTGTGTGTGTGTGTGTGTGTGTGTGTGTGTGTGTGTGTGTGTTTGTGTGTGTGTGTGTGTGTGTGTAAATATTTGGTTCCTATATCTCTAAAGATTTTTCAAACCTTACAAAACAAAAGAATGCCACTGAAAACTTTGGAATTCTGGATACAAGTATTCAGCAATCTAAGGATTCAGAGTGTACAGAAGGAAATAAAAAGGAAAGAAAGAAAGACATTCACAACTAATAGTTAAGAAAAAAAACATCCCAAAAGATATTAGAAGAGTAATACAGGCAAAGACATCCAGATATGAACAAATTCACAATAAAAAATAAGATCACAAAGAGGGAATATTGAACAGAAGATTAGTAAAGTAAAAGTTAAAAAAATAGAAGATGAAGTAATGGAATACTTGCAAAGTGAAAGATTTAGTGCAGAAAGTCTGACACAGGTTACATCACAGCATGATTCAATGTCCCCAGAGTAAGGAGAAACAGGATGAGCAGAAGACATCTTTAGAAGAAATATGGACATGGGAAAGAAAACGAGATTTAACATGGTGTAATATTTATGCAAAGGGGAAAGCAAAACTAACCTAAACAAAAAGAGCAGCACCAAAGATATTTGAAGAGCAATACAGGCAAAGGCATTCAGACATGGAAAACTTTACAATACAAAAAATAAGAAAACAAAGAGGAAAAGTAGAAAAGATGATTAGTAATAGAGAAGTTAAAGAAAATGAAATTGAGGCTATGGATTATCTGTGAAGTGAAGGATTTAATGTAGAAAATTTAACTCAGATAACATCACAGTAGGATGGAGCAATGGATCCCCAAAAATTAAGGAGAAACCAGTGGAGCAGGAAACATCTGATCAGTTGCCATATGAAGATACTTTGGAGCCTTTCACAGAAAACCAGTGCAAAATGTTCAGCTGAAGTTGCACAGCAAGAGAAGGGACAAGAATCTGTGGCAACTGATAAGCCAGTGAGTTCCCATATGAAAGAGAAACAGATGACACAGGATGAAACTGAAGAGAATGTGGCACAGGAAGATGTTCTGGAACTTTTTATGGAATGCCTGAAGGAAATGGAGAAAAATGTGCCCTCAGTTTAGAAAAATGATCTAAAAGAAGAGTTGCTTGATTTAATAGAAACAATCATATTAAGGTGAATGAAAGAAATAGACTACAGAAAGTCAATAAAACCCCAAAAGTTAGAAGTCTAATAAAACAAATTAACACAGTAATTAGGACTGACCATAGAGATTCATGCAATGTAACAGAATTAAATAGGATATATTACTTTGCACCTAAATTAATAACTGATAAACTCCCGGATTCACTATTCTTCCTTCCAGGACTAGCTTGGGCCTGCACGGAGGTGGCCGCTTAGGAGCAGGACAGCAACGCACCATGCATATTAATGAAGGCGCTCTGCTTGAGCTCCTAATCTTACATGGAGCGTGTAAGAGTGCAGGGGGCATGTATGAGAAAAAAGGTCTCAGAATATACATGCCCCTGCAATGAAGAACAGCAGAAAGACCTAAAAGAATGAGCGAGATTGCTGATAGGTGTCCACATACCATCAGTAACATCCCCCCACATGTACAAGAGCAGCAGTAAACATAAACAATATAAAGATACTTTTATTTTTTATGAAACAGATTAAATTTAAACATAGGTGCACAGGTTTGCCCATCACTTAGCTACGGTTAATGCATCTGAAATGGCAGAAGAGGATAAAAAGGAAGATATGTGCGAATGAAGCAGTATAGCAATAGTGTAGTGGGCAGAGCATTTGCTTTACGAGCAGTCATTTCTGGTTCAAGTCCCACTGCAGCACATTCCATTTTCCATGTCAAATCACATTATGACCAATATTTTTAGTTGCATAACCTACTAAATAACATATATTTGTGAACTGGAGTACTGCATTAAATGCAGATGTGACGTGTCAGTGTCATAATGTTGCAAAGTCCACAGATAATCACATGTGCCCCATACAAGATATATACACAGGAATCTGGGATACAAATGGAAGGTAAAATGTGTAATGAATGATAAATCCATACATTTTCCAAATCCTCCACCTTCCCAAGAACCATTAGACATTACTGTCTAAATCAGTGCAGTGGTAAGTGGGAGTAAGCACTAGTAATCAAGTTTAAGCACTATTAAGCAGTAGTAGGCGGGAGTAAGCATATGTAAGCACCAGTAAGTGGGTTTAAGCCCACTTGCGCTGGGGTAAGCAATGCGCACACAGGTTAAGCAATATGGAAGCTAACTCTCTGTAAGCATATTTTACCGAAGGTTAGCATAGCTTACCCTCACGCAAACCTGTGCAAACCTGCTTACAAGTACTTAAAAGTGTCATAATCACTCTGTATCCAACAGCTGCTGTTCTGCCCAGCAAAAAAAATGAACTGCCTTGCAGGTCTTGAACACAGGACCCTAAATACGTTAGTCACAGTATTTAACCACCACACCAGCACAGCAGTATATAAGATTGAGGTATCATCAAACAAATACTCACTATAGTAAAAATAAAACTGAACATGTGAAAGGAATCAGTATACAGTCATATGTTGTATAACCTACTACACAACATAAATATGTGAACTGGAGTACTGATGTAAGCCCAGATGTGAGGTGTAATTGTAATACAGTGTTGAAGTCCCCTATTAAACACAAGGACCCCATACAGTGTGCGTACACATGAATCATGGATACCAGACATATATATAGCATATAATGAATAATAAATCAACAGCAAAAAGCAAATATAATGCAAAGTAAATATTAAGCAATGATAAGCATTGCACAGCCCAGCTTAGTAGGTGTAAGCAATGTATAGGCCAGCTAACTCAATTTGCCCACTGGTATACCTCTTTAAACAATGCCAACCTTAGGTAAGCAGAGTTGCCCATAGGTTAGCCTTTTCAAAACTGTCCAATTATGGCAAAGTGTGGGAAATCGGCCCTACTTAAACCCAACAGGTGGGAATACATCTCCTAACTGGTTGTAGCTTCCCCTTGCATGCACCATGTCAGGAAGGGGAGAGGGAGTGCACTTTCAGGTGCAGCACTGGGGCATCCAGGAGTCCAGAGTCATGGCAGGACTCCTTGTCAACGACCATTAGCAGAGACTGATGCAGGGCCAGTACCAGGGTTCACAATATAAAGCGGACGCCTGGGACTGTCTCGCCTGTGACCACACCAGTGCCACTGGCATATCCCGAACTGGTGAGCAGGTCAAGCATCACTATGCTGATCTGAAGCGGTGAAAGGGATCAGTGGATCCAAGAGGCTAGGATGGCAGAGGTGGTTCTAGCTGTGTGTAAGTATCACTCCACTATCTGTTTAATAATTGCCAGGTCATATATATTATGTATAGGTATGGCTAAATATTCATCTTATGTCCTTCACAGCGGCAAGTGAGCGGGCTGCGAACCAGGAGGCCCATGGATGTTGCTTGGAGAGGTTGTGATGTGAGGCCGGTTAGTAATACTCTTGCATGTACTGTAATAGGAAATAAATCTAAAAATATTAGTAAGTTAATTGCCAGTATAAAACCTGTATTGTTTAAGGCAAGTACTGCATACATCAGGGAATATGGCAAGAAGAGTCTCATATATGTTGTATGTAAATAAAAGCATAATAGCCTGACAATAAAGGTCTAACTGCTGTACTAAATGTGTTTACTCTTGTATCATATGGGAATGTAGATTTGCAATCACTTAATAGTACTGCTGTATTAAACACTGTTATCCACACTGTGCAACATAAATAAAATGTGTAGGAATGTCTGCATATGACTGGTGTAATCCCCAGAGATCATTTAGTACAACTGAGAGACACATAGACGTAAAACAGTGAAAAGACAGACAAAAAAATCTGAATAGCACATGCAACTGAGATGTGAACTGTTGTATTTTTAGCACACGCAGCCATAGTTTGAATACTGGGAGTGGTAGTAGTCTGCATACAGAATCATACCCCACAACTGTACAGATATGTCCAGAATGTCTAGTAAAGTGGCCCATATCTGCTGCCTGTCATTCTGTTCCCCCTGGGAAATCAGTGGGATGATCCCAGATGTATAGGCAGCAAACAACAAATACAACTGATTGTCACACATCTATAAAAACAAACCTGTCATTCTATTGACTCCCCAAACTGGCAGATTTTTCCCTCCTCTAATCTCACTTTATTTTGTCACCCTACCCCTTACTCCAAACCTTTTGTGATTGCTGCACTCCTCCCTTTAACCTTCTTTTTGCCACAGTCTTCATAAATCTTGTTACCTATCTCCCACCTTAGTTCTTACAACTCTCTTCACCTAGTCCTCCTCACTACCTTCACTCCTCCTAGGCTCTCCCTTACTCTCCCAGGTTTTTCCCATCTCTTTTTACCTCCTCCTCCCACAGATTCATACCTTGGCTTCTTTATTACTGTCTCCTATGCATACCTTCCTCCTTACTGATTGTTTTCACTCACTACTCTCCTGACTTGGGTCTGCCCCGCTCCGTTCGCCCTGTGGGCTCACTTCACTCCCCTACCCTATCCCCAATTCCCATCCACCCCCACTACACCTACACTTATACTTCACTAAACACTCCCCTTTACTTCCCAAGCAATCACAAACCTCCCAATCATAAGGCCACTCCCCTATCTCTACCTGACCTAATTAGTGCATTTCTCCAATCTTCTAAACCACACCTCTATTACCTATCATAATTCCATCCTCTGCACTAACTACCTCACACTCTTACTCCTCCTCAGAATCCATTATTTCTATTATCTTATACTATACACCTCCTTTCTCTACTAACACCCTCCTTTATTTTTCTACCTTATTCTCCTTACATTACTTACTCTCCTCTAATACCTAATCTTTATTATGGCCACTACTCTAACAACTACTCTTACTTACATGGTATTCATATCTAGCACAATAGCCTCCCTAACCATACCTTATTCTCTCACCTTCTATGAACATCATACTCTATTTAATCCAAACCCTTACTTCCAACAAACTCTACCATCTAGTTGTACCTACACCCTGATTCACAGTAACGTAACCTCTACTTCTAACTACATACTCCCAAAATATCACAGACCAACACATGTCACATACGTCAATCCCCAAAAAAGTCTTAATAATGTTCACAAAATGTTACATATTCAACAACAACAACAATCACACCTCCTCATAGACGGGGATATTCTTCCAAACCCTGGCCCCAACTATAACAATACCAATAACCTACAGAATGTAACTTTACCAATGTATTCCACATTAGCTAAAGCTCCTAACTCCCTCCTGATAGCTCACCTCAATATCAGAAGTATCAACAATAAAATTTCCCACTTGCATGCACTCATAGATCTGCACTCATTTGACATTTTATGTCTCACAGAAACATGGCTAAAACCTACAACACTAGACCAGGAAATTACCCCACCAGGTTATAATATCCTTAGACATGACCGCAAAACCAAAAAAGGCGGAGGTATAGCTATTATCTATAAAGCTAATCTCCAGCTTTCCCTCTTTAACAAGATTCCATCATTAGACACCAAATCCGAATTGCTATCAACCAAACTCCAAATAAACAACTCAAAATCTATCTACCTTATCTGTATGTATCTTCCTCCTGGACACAATACTAATACTCTTGAAAACCTACTTAACTATCTATCTACCCAACTACCACAATAAACCATTGTACTTGGAGATTTCAACATAGACTGGCTCACCTGTAGTTCCCTGACCCCAACTAACCACTTAAATCTATATGGCTTCTCTCAGTTAATAAACACTCCAACTAGATTTCATAAACCAAACGGGAAAGAATCCACCCTCGACTGGATACTTACAAATAGCCACCCTAACAACTATACTCCAGGAACCCTTTCCGATAATATCAGTGACCATATGCTCACTTACATAATTAGACAAAAGGTTCACTTCCCAACTACACATAATGTCAAAACTGCACGCTCTAAGAAATTCTTTAATCCTGATATTTTTCTAAATGAACTAAAAGCATGTGATTGGTCACCACTAACCTATCTGGAACTTAATGAGGCTGTAACCTATTTTAACACTACCTTTCTTCAAATACTAGATCACCACTCACCTTACCACTCTACTAGAATAAGATCCAAATCTGCCCCATGGCTAACTAAACAAACTAGGCAAAAAATGCTCCTTAGAAATAAAATATTGGCTAAATGGAGAGCTAGCAAATGCCCATCTGACCACCTCCTTTTAAACAATTGAGAAACAACACCAAAAGAGATACTCTTAGGGATAAAAAGGAGTTCTACCTAAACCTCCAACAAACTTCACAACAAACTCCACAGAACTTTTGGTCAGGTATTAACAAACTTCTTCAGCCAGGAAACACTACTACTCCCACCCCATTAGGTTTCAACCAAAATAATTCCAACCAAATCCCTGATGCCTTCAATAACTACTTTACAGATGCCATCCAATCCCTAGCCAACTCATTACCACCTTTAACTGCTTCTCCATCTAATTCCTCCAAGACTCTATCCCCCACTTTTCATATACACCCAGTTCCTACATATCTTATACAAAAGCAACTTAATAAACTAAAACCTTGCACCCCATCTGCTGACCGTCTCCCATCTGAATACCTTCAAATTGCCGCTAAAGTCATAGCCTACCCCATATCCATCCTCATTAACAGAACCATCTCCGAAGGCAAAATTCCTATCATATGGAAAGTATCCCACATCATCCCTCTTTAGCTAAGATAATGGAAAATTGTATCCACAAACAACTACTCAACCATCTTCTACAGAATAATCTACTAGCCAACTGCCAACATGGCTTTAGACCATTCCATAGCACTACTACTGCTCTTCTCTCCTTTACTGACTCTATAAACAAAAATCGTAACAATAACTCCTTTTCCTCTGCACTATTCATGGACCTATCAAAAGCATTTGATATGGTTAATCATACTCTTCTTCTAGAGAAACTAAAGTACCTTTCTCTGGATCCTCTAGCATTACAATGGTTCAAATGTTATCTTCAAAACAGACAGCAAGCTGTACTCTGGGAAAACAATCTGTCTTCATTACTTCCTGTAAATACTGGAGTCCCTCAAGGCTCTATCTTAGGTCCCCTACTTTTTTCCATATTTATTAATGACCTCCACATGAACATACCCCAAGCCTCCTGCATTCAATATGCAGATGACTCTACCTTAATCTGCACTGCTAAAAACATATCCTCCCTCCTGTCCCTCACCCAAACTGCTTTCCAAAATGTTGAAAACTGGTTCATGCAACACCACCTTCTCCTCAATCCTAAAAAAACAAAACTACTGCTTTTTACCCCAACTCATAAGTCACCCACTCCAATCTTCACTATAACCTCTAACAATGCTACTAACATTGCACCAGAAACTACCACCCACCTACTAGGTGTCACAATTGATAATCATCTTAACTATGACAACCATATTAACTCCACCATAAAGTCGGTCAACAAAAAACTTGGTACTCTCTATAGAATTAAACCCTTCCTTACCCCCTCAGCCAGAAAAACTATTGCCCAAACCCACCTGATTTCCACCCTTTTCTATGCCTCTGCTATATTTACTAACCTGTCTAAAAATAACATCTCCAAACTTTCTACCTGCTACAATAGCATAGCTAGATTCGTCACATCCTCTCCCTTTAAAACTCACCACTTCCATAAGGTTAAACAACTAGTATGGCTAGAAATACAGAACCATTTACTCTATCAACAGTTACTGATCTCCCAAAAGATCCTATACCACCCCAATGACACCCCCATCCTCACTAATCGTATTTCTCCATATAAAAATCTGGCTACACTACGTTCAGCAAATAAACTCCTTGTTGCCTCAATTAAATCTAACAACAAAGCTGGTGATTTACTTTTCTCAAACACTATAGGAAAAAACTGGAATCAGCTCCCTCTGGAACTATCTTCCCTAGCATCCACCTCTCAATTCAAAAAACACATTAAAGAACATCTGAAAACACAGTGGCTCTGTCCTTGTGCTAACCCTGACTGAAACTTTTATTTCCCTCCAGCTTATACCCTTCCCCCCTCCCCCATTGTTTCCCTCCAATTCTAGTTACTTCTCTTTTGCTTTCCTCTTAGTAATACAATTTAAATTAAGGACTTTACTCTTTCTACCCCATATCCTTTTTGTTTGTTATATACTTGGTTATTTATATTTAGTTTAAATTTTAGCATAATGAGTATAGTCTTCATTTTTATAACTATATTTCCTTTTTTTGTTTATTTGACTTAGTTATACATTTTTTAAATGGTGTTTTTGTTTTTGTTTGGAGCTTTTCTCCCCAGGCCTCTACTGAAAATGGACATATATCCAGCTAGACTAGCCCGGTCAACAAATGTAAAATAAAATAAATAAAGCTGTTATGAGAGTAATAAGCCAAGTATGTCCCATTTACACCCCCATGTTGTCAAGCTGTTTCCAGAGTGTGTACAGTAACAGAGTGAGATGTATGTGCATAATAGTAATGTGGAATCTTGTACTTTGTGTGGCAACATTCAGGTAGTGCTAACAAACATTGCTCCCATAGGTCCATCAGATATGAACACTGTGCTCAGAAATAAAAGAATGATACCCTGTACTGGTACTGTTTACTTTGGTATTGTATGGCAATGTGAGTGTTGCAGTTGCTCTGAATAATAAGGTACCACTGATCACTGTCACCCATACTGTGCTACATAATATAACTGTCTAGGAAATCCTGTATAAGAGTGATGTAAGTCACTAAAGGGTGAAGAGGGCAATAATCTACATATGTCCTGGTTCCCCTGCCAAGGTCAAGACATGGCCAGAGTCTGTGCAAAAAGAGATTGACAGGTATGTGAATAACATCAACCTGGAATCTGGGAGTATGTGTAGAAACAGTTAGTGTTAACAAACAATTCCTCCACAGGTATACCAGGTCAGAGGTGCATTGGGAGGGTGGCCTAATGGTTAAGGTGTTTGCCTTACAAACACAAGGTGCAGGGTTTGAGTCTCAGAAGGGATAACTGGCTAGGATTAAAATGGCTTGCAAGGGCAGTTAGCTTAGTACTAATCTCTGAACCTATGAACCTGTACTGCAGGTAAAACCAGTCCATGTATATAGTTGTCGACAGCCATATCAATGTTCAAACTAAGGCAATAGGGTAGTGTAGTAATACTTGTAAGGTACAAATAACAGCACTGACTAGGAAAGTAATGCGAACTACAGGAATGTACTAGTTAATTGACATCTTTTTCCCCCACCACATCTCCAACAATACAATGCAATCATGGGCTTCCGATTTCCCAAAACCCATCCCAATCAAGGTGTTTACCCCTTACATGTGTCATATACTGCCCCTGTATGCATCTTGTTTGTCTTGTCTGTTAAACTACCCAACCTACCTCCCCAAATATGCCTACTATTCCTTGCCAAAATCCCACTCTCACCTGAAAAAAAAAGGGCAATCTGTTCCCAAAAAGAATATCGCCCCATACATAGCTGTCTATTTTACACACGTGTCCACTGGACATATGTAAGCTGGTCTAATTGGCATCACAACATATTATTGTTGTCCTCACCCCACTCTCAGGGGTTTGAGTGTCCAATTCTACCTCCAAATTCAGAGTATATGCACAGCTTTTGCTTTAGAAAAAATGGGCAGATATGGACCTTCTCTACACCCTCCTGCACATCCCTAGCTATTTTCCCTATTGTATTTCCTCTTTGTGCCCCTATTTTACCACTTTCCTAGCAACCCTTTTTTCTTTTCTTTTAAAGAAATTATCGTGGGGGTAAGCAGGAGTAAGCACTTTTAAGCAGCAGTAAGCATGTTTAAGCTTGTTTGCACAGGGGTAAGCAATGCCTACACAAGTTAAGCAAATGAGAAGCTAAATCAGTGTAAGAAACTGTAACCGGATGCTAGCAGTGCTTACCTCCATGCAAACCCGCTTACAACTGCTTAAAAGTGCCTTAATCACTCTGCATCCAACGGCCCTTGTTCTGCCCAGCAACAAAATAAACAGCTTTTGTATGGTTCAAATCAAAGACCTTACACACCATAGCCAAGTGATTTCCCACTAAGCCATGTCAGATATATCTAACCTTGATGTTTTCACAAACATATCATCCAGCCCAATCATTCAACAATACAGGAATGTATTTATACATGTAGATGTATGTCTGTGTTTATATATATATATATATATATATATATATATATATATATATATATATATATACATATATATATATGTTAATATCTAAATAGATAAAACATATCTATATATGTATATATATATATATATATATATATATATATATATATATATATACAGCAATATTATATATGTAAGCATAAATATATATCTATATAGATATATACAGACATACATCTATAGATATAAAAGGGAACATAAGAACATATATGTCCACATGCGCCGTTAATGGGGATGAGGGGGTCAAAACCACATATGTCTTGTACGTATAGATATTCCCCCCTCCACAGCCAAACATGTCTGCCCTGCAATACAATACCAACTATTGCAGATCCCACAACCAGGACCTGACACAAAATGGGCACAAGATATTAACAGTACTCCATCCCACCTGTAGGATGTCAGGCTGGTATCAGTAACATATCATGCAGTAGAGTCTGGCTACCATAAGGAATGTACAATGTGGAAGCAATCAACATTTCTAAGAGACATATACACAGACACATATATGCGGATATATATATATATATATATATATATATATATATATATATATATATATGTAACTACACATACACACACACAGATATGGATAGGAAGATACATGTGTAGAAGGTGCACACAAAACGGAACAGCCACTATGCCTACAGTTTCCACCTTACCAAGTGGACACTGTATGAGCCACCCATACAAATGACAATTGTTGCCTGCAACATATACCCACAGAGAGGTCAAAGGATATAACACCACACACAGGTTTTCATACATGAGAAAGCTTTGTGTACTATTACAGTTGCAAATGCCATGTCATATAGCTGTTTAGACACTGACATACATAGGTTCATAGGTTCATAGTTTAGTACTAAGCTAACTGCCCTTGTGAGCCATTTTAAGTGTAGTCAATTATCCCTTGTGAGACGCAAACCATGCACCTTGTGTTTGTAAGGCAAACACCTTAGCCATTAAGCCACCCTCCCAACCCTATATTTTATATATATATATATATATATATATATATATATATATATATATATATATATATATATATATATATATATATATATATAGATAGATAGATATATATATATAAAACATATAAACAGAGTAATGCAACTGTGAAAAAGTTATATTAATACAGTAGTCTGGAAAGGTTTACATATGTTGCTGTCCAGGCCGAGGCCTTCAGGTAGTACAATTATAAAGACAGACTGGGCCACAGGATACCAATCAATCAACAGTAAGTAATGCAGATGAATAGTTCAGCAGCCTCTATCTGCACTCTTATTCACAATCCCTAAGGGGTAAAGACCTCGGCTGACACAATGGGATGTATATGTTACATAACAAGGCATAACTGACACCATCAAAATCACACTGACAAACAGAATAGTCTGTATGGCAGGAAGCAGTAGGCCTGCATTTACCAAAGGTGAAATATATGGTTATGTAGATGCAGATGCCTTAAGGCAGCTTACCCCTGATACCCCCACATGTTGTAAAAGCCTAGGTTAGTTATGGTGCACCCCCCCATATACTGAATAATACAGGGGCCATATACCACTGTTACATACACTGGCCTCTGGAGTGCATAAGGGCACACATATTGTGTAAGTGAAGCCCACACATATATGGACCCAACCTCACAATATGTGTGAGGGCCATAACAGCAGTGGACTGATGGCAGGAATGGCAGCTTGACATATTCACAGCCCCCTACATAGCAACCCCTGACAGCATGTCATATGTACAAAGCCTGGTATGTAGGTGGAGGACAGAGGCTGGAAAACAGTCCCATATGTGAAATAGTGTTGTCATACACTAAGCAAGTCACTGGTGTTACAGGATAGTCTGCAACATACCCTTAGTAAGGAATAGAAAGTCAGAAACAGAAATGGATGTAGCCATGTACTGCTAGCACTCAACACACACACACACACACACACGCTGCCAGTGATATATCTAACACAAGACCTGTGTGGTGGACAGATAAAACATAATTGGCACACATCTAGCCATCAAGTGGATAGGCCCACAGTTGAGAGCTATGCAGACAGACTGCATTCCGAGTCAAACTAGCATGTACACACAAACCCTGTAACACTGGTGCTATAGAATGCATACAACAACACTACTCACACTCTGTCTGTAGTTCTGGAACCTTCTACAAATATGTAGCTGGCCTGAGTGTGCAGGTTCTCCTGTAAGAGGTATTGCTACCTGCTGTCTCTAACACTGCTGCCCACACACAGAGAAGGATATCCACCATACAGGAAAGGTAAATGGACCACTCCCAAATGATGTAGGGATTTATACTAGTTGCTTGCCATGACAGTGGTAATTGGAAGTGCTACACAGCATGCAGGTAGCAAGTGGAGGACACTCACTGATGCAGAGGCCATCACCTGATCATGTGCATCACATACAAAATCCATGCTACAATCTATTCAAATCAGCTCAATCCATTTACTGGAGAGAGAAACCAAGATGGATAGAAAGTGAGAGAGAGAGTGTGTGTAAGTCACAAACAAACAAACAAATAAAAAAAACACATCAAGCAAACCATCCAGAAGAGACATCATTCCCAAAATAGGTATGTGAAGTATATATGCATGTAATTGACTGTAGTACTTAGTCCATAATAAAATGGACTTTTATAAAGAAACCTTTGTAGCCTTTATCAATATACATTTTAGCTGTCACTGAAATACAATATTAAATGGATTTGATCTTACACATATACTAACTACACTTTTCATGCATTTTTATATTATCCGTTAAAATAAAGAATTTTATGGAAATAGTGCCATTACATATTTGTATTTTTTAAGGCAATTGGCTTTACTAAAAATATACTCCATAAATAAAGCTATTATTACTTCACTATATGGAGATATCGTTGTAAATATACAATTATATACTCTTGTTTTGCCTTGTTTGGTTATGCTTTAGTTCCCAGGTTCAAACAATATCCGTATTCTATAGTACTTCGGTACTACATTTACGGCTTTTTAATTTCATAAAGGGTTGTTAGTTCAGTTGTCCTGCTGTTCATATAACTGTTCACTGAATGAAGTTATTGCAGATATCTGGTTGTTCTTACTATTTAAAGCGTTTTTACACTCAGTTAGATTAGGGTCCATAAGACTAATTTGAGACGTGACACGATACTATGTCACTTTGATATTATGAGTATGAATGTAACGCACTACTGGGTTTTAACCAAGAAATCCTTTACTATTACTGAACTACTTGTAGTTTTATGTGAATACTTTATTTCATTTATACAAATTTTATAAGATTTTATTTGGTTTTAAAAATATAATTACTGTCTATAATAATTGTGCATCTATGGTACCACTAAAAATATGCAAAGAAAAAGAAAAGTAAGATGATTTCTTCTCTTTGATAAATTGTTTCAAGGACACTGATAGCTGTTCTATGCCTGATGAACACTGAATTGGTTACGATAGTAACCATAATTCTCATTAAAGAAATGGTTGCCAATGCTTAGATTGGTTAGGACTTGAATACATAATTGTAGAATATTGAATGATATATTAAAAGTATATTTTTCGCTTTTCTGAATGTTGGTTGTATTGTGAGTTGCTTTCCAGCCTCACATGGGTTTTTTATAATTACTTTCAGTGAATGAAATTTAATATTTGTTTGTTGGCAGTGCCGCTTTAAATAATAATTGAAGCATTTAATTACATAGGGTTTGGCTGATAGCTACTGCACTATTTAAGTATTGTGTGTTGGGTTTTTATTTGTCTGAAGAAGCGTGGCTGTGACCACGCGAAAGCGCTTACCTTTACCCATTGTATCTACATTAAAGAAGATTTTTATATTGTCAGCATGGCTACTGACTGTTTTTTGGATTATCATCTGCGATTCAGCTTAATTGTCTACATCGTGGTGAGATCAGGTTTCTGTGTTTTACATTGATTCCGTTTGTATTACCTGATCTCTTGGAGCTGCAGTTACCTCTTGGTTTTTTTGTAACTTTTGTCTTGTGTGGTAACTGCTCTACGCGATGGATTCCTCAGTTGTAGAACTTGATTATAGACCAGAGTCGAGGGAATTTTTAGCTATACCAGAAGGATTGCTACATCATGTTTCTAACCCTTTATTGACTTTGGAATTAGGTGGGTCGTACAATGCTTCGGCACCTATTTTACCTGAAGAAAATATTGCTGATTTTAACCAGACTGTCAAAGATTTTGAAGATAAGTTATACTTGTTGCAAAGGTATGCCTGGCAAAGGCAACACCTTGAAGCTTCCTTACACCATCGTATTGTACCCCGAGGAATGCGAGTTTTTTGTATGCCATCGTATGGAACTAATCATCCGGTGCTTCTAAAAAAGTGGCAGGACCTAAACATTGAACAAGGCTTCAGGTACATGTCACTTTTAAATGAATATTTCTTACCACTTGAAACAAAATTACGCACTGAAATTGATACAATGTATAAAAGTCTGAGTGATAATTATAAATCAGACTATGCAAAAAACAGACTGCAAACTATTTTCTCACAAGTAAATTTGTTTAGTGAGAAACTGAAACAGATAAAATTAAAAAAGTTACAGAGGGACTTTAATGATTTCCAAACAGGCCAGATTTTTGTTTGGCCTAGGCATAACCCTGCACAATCCCGAGTATTTAAACCAGCTTCTCCGACACATATTATCACTGATGTCATTCATCATGATGCTGCTACTTTGTCTGCTGGAAGTTTAGCCTTGCCTCCTTCATCTACAGCAGAAAATATTGCTGCTCATTCCACTGAAACTGAGTTTCCTAAACTAACTGGTTACTCTGCTACACCACCACCTAATCAGTTAGCATTTGTCAATGTACTTAATGACAATCAATTAGGTGCGAAACCTAAAACCGTCCAAGAAGCAAGTCGTTTTTTACCTTACCCAATAAAATCACAATATCAAGGGAGAGGACGCTCTCAAAGCAGAGGGCCAAGAAAACGGAAAATATCCGAAGAGAGACATGGGACAACACGAAGGCAAAGGATGTGACTGATTTATTTGTTAATCTATCTAATTATGACATGTGCTTATCTGACATTAGCCTGATTAATAAGGGCTTGAACTTCATACCAGCACAATGCAGTAACTTGACTGAAGTACTATGTGAGCTACGTATTTTCTGTAGGAATATAGCTTTGAAACTGTTTTTTAAAAATACCACAGTAACAAAAAGTAATGAACCTCTACATTCTGACTCTGTGAATTTAAGACACAAAAGTGACTTTTCACCTCCTTTACCTTTTAGCATAGACTGCTTTCTAAAAGCCTGTGAGAGAGATTTTTACAAACTTTTCTCTGCCAATAAGAAAAGGATAGCATATGTAAATTTAACACCTAATGAGATGACATCTCTAAGACAACTTAAACAGCTCTCTGATATTACCTTTAGACCTGCAGATAAAGGTGGAGCAACTATAGTTATGAATACTGTGGATTATACTGCCTTGATGTTAAACATGCTGTCTGATCGAGAAACTTATTCTATTATTTCTCAGAAAAAAGTTTGCTCTATAATAACTGATGTACATGCAACTTTACATGACTTACTTATGTGTCGGCAAATCACTCCAGAGGAATATAAATATTTGTACATTGAATTTCCCACTACTCCCATAATAAAGGGCTTACCAAAGATCCATAAACAAGTGAATCCTATACCCCTTAGACCTATAGTTTCAGGCTGTAACTGGGTTACTGCTACAATTTCTACTGCCCTTGAAAAGTTCCTTAGGCCTGTAGTAGATGCAGTTCCATCTATACTAAAAGATACTTATGACTTGTTGAATAGTCTTAAAGATGTAACATTAAATGTTGAGACTGATGAATATATTCTGATAACTCTTGATGTAAAAAATCTCTTTACGTCCATCCCCAATGACTTGGGTCTGGAGGCTGTTAGAGAGTTACTAGTCAGAGATACTAACTTCTCCTCTGAGAAAATAATTTTGATCTGTCAATTACTAGACTTAGTGCTCAACAACAATCTTTTTATGTTTGATGGCATTACGTATTTGCAAACATGGGGAGTAGCTATGGGCACCCCATGTGCAAATACGTATGCAAACTTAGTAGTTCTGAACTGGGAAAAGGAACATTTGTTTAATAGTCCTATCTTTGAAAAAATCAAGTTCTACAAACGATTTGTAGATGACGTCCTTTTAATATGGCAGGGCACCATAGAGGAATTTACACAATTTTTACATCATTTAGAAACTACCATCACCTATTTAAAATTTACGGTGGAAGCCTCCATGAAAAAGGTAGATTTTTTGGATGTCTCTTTAACACTTAATGAACATGGAAAAATTACATCTTCCATCTTTAGAAAATCAACCTGGACCAATACTCTACTTCAGTTTAGTAGTATGCACCCAAGGCATATGTTCCCAGGAATAGTCAAGAGTCAGTTCATTAGACTGACTAGACTATGTCAAGATAATGTAATTTTGGAGAAAGAAGCTGATAAATTAGAACAACTCTTTTTGAATAGAGGCTATAATACTGAGTTGGTTAATTCTATTAAAAACAGCACTATATATTCCATAGAGCCCACATCACGAATGTCTAAGAAATTCATTCCTTTTAGATCTACAACAGCTAATAACGTTAGGAAAATGCCCTACATTATAAAATATACTAGTGATGTGAAATGTTTAGAAAATATCATACGGAAAAATTGGAATATACTGCTGACTGATACTTTAGTTACCAATTTGGTGGGTAACTATCCTGCTTTTCTGTATAAAAATTGCTCTAACTTAAAACAAATTTTATGCAAAGATCACGCATTAAATACTAAGCGTTCTACTCCAAATATGGGAACTATTCCTTGTGGTAATTGTAACCGATGCAAGTTTATCTGTTCTGATTTGACATTCACTCACCCTACTTTAGACTTTATTCACTACTTTAATGTTTTAGCTACATGCCAGACAAAAAACTTGGTATACTTGGCAACCTGCACAAAATGCACTGTATTCTATATAGGATTGACCAAAAGAAGACTAGCTGATCGTGTCTATGACCATTTGTATGAGATAAAGAGAGAAACAGACACTAATGCTTTGGCTCAACATATAGTAAAGTATAAAGAACACAGTTTCTTGTTCAGGGTACTTGAAATAGTAACTTTGAATCCTAGGGGTGGTGACAACATTAATAATTTAGCCCTAGCTGAGTTAAGATGGATTTTAATGTTCAATGCACACAGTTACCCTGGTCTGAACACTTCAGTTTCCATTAAGCCTATTTTAAAGAGCAGAAAGCGTTGATACCAATATCAGGTTTGTTGTATATATTATAAATATATTACTAAGGTTTGTTGCAACATATATAACTTGGCAGTCTGGTCATAATATCAGCTTATCAGACTCCATACTTAATATTTATATTTTATGGCTAATTAGGATTAATAAATATATTTATATCTATATTTATTCATATAGCTAGAATTAAATTGTTGAATTTTCCAGGTCCTATGAATTATTTGGGTTTAAGTTATAGTAATGTTAGTGTCAATGATAACATTTATTCTGACATTTAAATTTATTAACTTACTTACCTATATATGCTTTCTGCAAATTAATATCAAAATAATTTTTATTCTTACTAACATCTGGATCAATTGATAGTTTATTCGTTATTTATTAAATATCAGTTAGTCTATATTATTAATAAAATAGATTTTTTTACTGTAATTTTATAAAGAAACCTTTGTAGCCTTTATCAATATACATTTTAGCTGTCACTGAAATACAATATTAAATGGATTTGATCTTACACATATACTAACTACACTTTTCATGCATTTTTATATTATCCGTTAAAATAAAGAATTTTATGGAAATAGTGCCATTACATATTTGTATTTTTTAAGGCAATTGGCTTTACTAAAAATATACTCCATAAATAAAGCTATTATTACTTCACTATATGGAGATATCGTTGTAAATATACAATTATATACTCTTGTTTTGCCTTGTTTGGTTATGCTTTAGTTCCCAGGTTCAAACAATATCCGTATTCTATAGTACTACGGTACTACATTTACGGCTTTTTAATTTCATAAAGGGTTGTTAGTTCAGTTGTCCTGCTGTTCATATAACTGTTCACTGAATGAAGTTATTGCAGATATCTGGTTGTTCTTACTATTTAAAGCATTTTTACACTCAGTTAGATTAGGGTCCATAAGACTAATTTGAGACGTGACACGATACTATGTCACGTTGATATTATGAGTATGAATGTAACGCACTACTGGGTTTTAACCAAGAAATCCTTTACTATTACTGAACTACTTGTAGTTTTACGTGAATACTTTATTTCATTTATACAAATTTTATAAGATTTTATTTGGTTTTAAAAATATAATTACTGTCTATAATAATTGTGCATCTATGGTACCACTAAAAATATGCAAAGAAAAAGAAAAGTAAGATGATTTCTTCTCTTTGATAAATTGTTTCAAGGACACTGATAGCTGTTCTATGCCTGATGAACACTGAATTCGGTTACGATAGTAACCGGAATTCTCATTAAAGAAATGGTTGCCAATGCTTAGATTGGTTAGGACTTGAATACATAATTGTAGAATATTGAATGATATATTAAAAGTATATTTTTCGCTTTTCTGAATGTTGGTTGTATTGTGAGTTGCTTTCCAGCCTCACATGGGTTTTTTATAATTACTTTCAGTGAATGAAATTTAATATTTGTTTGTTGGCAGTGCCGCTTTAAATAATAATTGAAGCATTTAATTACATAGGGTTTGGCTGATAGCTACTGCACTATTTAAGTATTGTGTGTTGGGTTTTTATTTGTCTGAAGAAGCGTGGCTGTGACCACGCGAAAGCGCTTACCTTTACCCATTGTATCTACATTAAAGAAGATTTTTATATTGTCAGCACGGCTACTGACTGTTTTTTGGATTATCATCTGCGATTCAGCTTAATTGTCTACATCGTGGTGAGATCAGGTTTCTGTGTTTTACATACTTAGTCCATAATAATGGGACAGATGACGTGGAATGACTTATATGTGCCTTCAGGTGTTGTTGCTGTAATGCTGTTCAGCTGAACAACTGCTAAGGAGAATAGAGTCTGTCCTTGTGGGTAGTGGGCCATACCCGTCAACCCTGAAGACCAGCATTGACTGATAAGATGTAAGCCATCATAGTGTGTGTTGTGTAATGGGAAGTATGTATATTACTGTGGCCAATAGCTGATGGTGGAAGTAATGCCATAATGATGGACACATGGGTTCCACAGCCCACCTCTTGCAGGATACTCAGGTTAACCTGTATTGTAGCATGCAGGAATACCATGGGTGTGTAATAGGCTTACCTGCAATCTGGCCCTACATATACCCCCCCTAAGGTTAGGCTGTGTCCATATGTGGTACCCATCTGTGTTGTAGCAAGGCAGAACAGTGCAGCTGTGCAGGAAAGTTTTGTGAGATTGTGGACCTGATATCTGAATGTACCCCATATATAGGTATGCATATGTGTACATGTATGTCCACAAATATACAGATACCCATGTGTAGACATATATATAAACACATATATACATCATATATATCTACACATCTGCACATATATAGATATATACCTATATGTACATGTCTACATATATACAAACACACATGCATATATGTATGTAAACACATGTCCCCTATAGTACTACCACAGTGCTGCATGCTATGTGTGAGGAAACAGAACACATAGCAATACACATAGATATCTACAGCTGTCAGTGTGTGTAACATGGATGGGTATGTCACATGTGAACCCCTTGTTGGGACCACATTGCCCTTGTCTGTAAAGTATGGAATGGGAATATGTTGAAGTATGGCAGGTATAGTTGTGGAGATGGTCAAGGTTGGTAGATATAGAGGACAACCTACAGAGGTGATATGTGGCACATGTGGTGGGTAAACACCCTAGATAGTGTGTGTGGTCTGTGATGTGTATGCCCCATGGGCCCCAATATCGACACAATGGGAATAAGCCTCTCACCCACTAATACTCACAAGAGCAGTCCACGTCCTGAAGGTGCCTGGCCTGGAAGCTGAGCAGGAGTAGCATGTGGGCCCTGTGAATGTGTACTGAGTGCCTCAAGGTGATGTAGCACATCCCATATGTGTCAGTGGAGCCCATTATGGAACAGACCCTGGAACTGACCTCTGGGGACAAGAACATGTCTGTGTCTGCACCTGGGGGGATAACATCCCCTGAGTTGGTTTCACCTGAAGGTATTGCTGGACCAGTACATGAGGAGGCCACAGCGTGGGTCACACATGTGATGTGGCCTGGTAACATGGGAAAATGTGTTTGGAAAGGTGGTTCTGCTGGCCAATAGTACATATACAGGCTATTGTGTCACTGTTATAGAACATATATCGGTTGTAATAGTCTATACAATCCCAGAACATGTCCAACAGCAAGCATAGTTAACCCCAATAGCACAGAATGCCAGATGTGCAATGACCACATAGCAAGCATACCACAGGCATATATGGAATCATTGTGTCCCTGAAAATGGGATGCAAGTGAATAGTCTGTAACAGGCCAGCAATGATAGTGTCCACACAGGGAACATGGCTATAAACACATTGCACACAAAGTATGGTACAATACAATGACTCCCACACTGTTAGGTATGCTGTTGCCATACCTATTGAGTTGTGTGTACAGTTTGTTGTCACTGATATGGTGGGGGGGTGACAGTGATGTGTATTAAGAAATGTGGTAACCTTGCTGCATGACTTGCTCACACCTGTGCCCATCTTTATGTCTTTCAGGCAAGATGTACCATGGAAAGCTTCTGGCATACTCAGCAGCTGAAAACGACATTCTGGTAACCCACCTCATACAGCACTACCCTGGATTGTTTAGCTGGGCCACCCATGATCAGCAGGAGCAGACCGCCCTGTGGAATGAACTAGTCCACAGGGTCAATTATGTCAGACTGCACAACCGCAGTTATGAGCAGGTCCAGCATCATTGTTCTGACCTTCTTCGCAATGAACATCAGTGTGCTGCTGCAGTCTGGGGGTATCACCTGACCACAGGAGGGGCCATGCCATCCATCCCTCGACATGTGTGGAGGAGCTTCTAGCCAGCCTCATGGCGCCTGCCTGTCCCCATAGCCACCAACTGCAGGACACCTTTGTGGAGGTGGGTGCTACCCATACACCGGCTGAGGCCCATGAAGGTAAGGCCACAGGGCACATCAGTAGACCACTGTTGTGCATACATCTGCATCTGTACAGGTAGATCATGCATATCTGACATGTCATAGATATAGTTTGTTGCTGCATAGTAGTGATAAACAGATGTGCATATAAGGTAGTATTGTGGAAATGTACTGTTGATGTATTGTAATGCTGCACCCACCCTGTAGCAATGCCACAGGTGTGGCCACTGACTTTGCATCTCTCACCCTGTTATGTAGGTCCCTCCGGTATACCACCAAGGCAGCAGCTTGTAGCTGGTGAATATGGTTTATGTAGATGCTTGCCAATACACTGGGCATCTAATGGCTATAAAATATTCCATGCACACATCTAACACACCTACCCAGAGTGCATGCTGTACATGTGTACGTATTGTTGCTGTTAAATGCACGGCATCACAGTGGTGACCATGATGGGGTATTGGAATGGTATGTCAGACACCTGTAAGATAACTAACATCCTGTCATTGCGGAATGTGTCCATAGGGAGTAACATAATGGTAGGAGACATGGCCTACACTACGGACATGTTTGGAACAACACCCATATACAGTGCAACACCAGTGTATATACCTGTAGGACAGTGGTAACTGTTGCAGAGTTACACTATGGCATAAGGTATTACTGTGGTCCACATTATCAACTGGGACTAGGCTGTAATATGTGGTGTTCAGTGTATGGGACACTGCAAAATGACACACATGTAAGCCTTACTTGTCAAACATCCGCCAAAAGGCTGAAAGTAGGGGGGTGTCAGCATGACACACCAGTGCACTGCAGCAGGGATCCGAAGGATGCTAAGAATGGCTGTATCTGCACATAGTCAGGTTCAGGAACTGTGGCAGATGTAACCCTACCCCCACAGCAATAGTGATGGCAGTGTGTGAACACCAAGGGATGTGCACATGAGTAGACCTTGCAACCATGCAGATTAGAGGGACATGTGTAGGGCAGACTGAACATACACTGGCAAATGCAGATGGCCCACATTAGTATCCCCCTGCCAGGAGTAGTGACTGCTGTAGTACACATAACAATAGGTGCAAGAAACCGTCATGATAAGGGTGGGCACACATATGCCCACACGGATTGTATGCATTGTGGTCAGCATTCACACACCTAACAAAGTCCGTAGACACTGCATGTGAAAGTACAGGACATATGTTACATATCGGGCTCATGTACTGTTAAGATATGCGATGATGTGGTCCCATGGCAGATCAAGGATGGGTGCGCCCTGTCAATAAGGGTGTGTACACCCCCCCATATCCACAGTATGCTCTGATGGTTGTCAGTGTTATAGTACTGGATTGGTCATACATGGTCCGCTGATGTTGAGAGCTGTAAATCAGACATCAGGCATTCACAAATGACACCTGTCCACATATCATCCCAGATATGTGTTGCTGAAAAACATAGGGGCTGTGAGCATTACAGCTGACAAAACTGATACATAGTACTACACATTCAGCAATGGGTTGTACACCTGTGAGGTGTGGTGCACAGTACATGGCAGGGTGCAAAACAGGTACACAGCAATACTGTGTACATGGGTGCAGTGGTATCCAGGAGAAGGGGCATCACCTAGTGGCACAGCACATGCATCACACACATGTATACTATTGCTAGCATGGATTGACTATAGCTGCACTGCATGCTGTTGTGTACCATAAGTTATGCTTGTCGACAGATGGGTAATAAGAGGACTGTGTGTACTATCATTGTGCAACCTCACCTTTTTGTGTGTGTGTGTGTGTGTGTGTGTGTGTGTGTGTGTGTGTGTGTGTGTGTGTGTGTGTGCGCGTGTGCGTGTGTGTGTGCATCCTGGTGGGTAGTTAGTTTGTCTGTAGGGTCACTCTGGTGAAGTGGAGGGAGGTTGATGTATGTAGGATGCATGTGTGCATGTGTCTCTGTTTGTGTGAGTGGCCATGTATGCACGTGTGATTGTGGGGTTGTGCATTCAGCAGTACCTCCCTTTAGGTTTGTACAGTACATGCACATGGACTGCCACATTACACACCAGGAATTCTTGTCATGTGTGTAAGCACAGGACAGCTGATAGTATAATAAGGTCTGTAGCATGGAACAGGCATTGAGAGGGAAGGTAGACACCAGATATACCCTTAATATCGCATTCAGCAGAGAGGTGACCAACAACCCATGTATGCAGCACTACAGATGCGTAGGGGAAGTACTAGTCAACACCAGGGAGTGTATCCATATATTACAGTTGTCAAATGATAGGCTGATTGAGCAGCATATCTGGCATGTACTGAGCGATACATACACATGACACTCTAATTCATGATATTATGGAGTGAACATGTTAGCCCACACATATAGGGGCCATGCTCATGATGTCCGGACATGCACAGGGTGAACACTGAATGACAGCAGTGAGGCCATTTTAAGCCACTACACACAGGTCAGGCAGGTAATGTAATAACAGGTCTTGTGTTGTGATCAGTTGTCTAGGCATTTAGAGGACTGATATGTTAATGAGTGGTAACACTGTGTTTATGTTACCAAGTGTGATGTAGGATGGGGAACACATGGAAATATACGTGTGACTGTCTGTAAAGTCACGGACAGGTACGTATTATGGTGGTGGTGGTGTGTGTGTGTGTGTGTGTGTGTGTGTGTGTGTGTGTTGTGTACTGTTATGCAATGCTGTACAGGTTTTAAAGTGCAATTATATTTTTCCGCAACAGATGGCAAGGTGGGTCAGGGTCCCTCCTGCATGCAATCTGATGTTCATGTCCATACAGACACCAAAGATGATGATAGTACTGTTGAGGCACAGGGGGGGTTCAGGGGCTGAAACAGCACCATCGTTTGACATCCCCCTTTTAGCCACCCCAACCTTGCACACAGTTTCAGTGCCTATACATACCCCATCACCAGTGGCCATAGCAGAGGGACAGCTGGCATTTGGTGGCAGTGCACAGGAAAGTGTGGTATCCATGCCTACTATGTCAGGTCACAGCAGGCATAGCCAGATGTCCGTCAGGGCACAACATAGGCAGATGTTCCAGGATGCTTGTGGTAGGGTCACTGGTCATCATGCCCCTGGCAGATGTGACACAGCTGGTACCAGCAGGTGCATGTTTCAGGCTGTCATGGTGGTACAGACACATATGGAACATTACACATGAAGGATGGCATAATGGTTAAGGTGTTTACCTGGCAAATGCAAGGTGCAGGGTTTGATTCTCACATGGGGTAATTGGCTAGGCTTAAAATGGCCCACAAAGGCAATTAGCCTAGTACTAACCTATGAGCCTATGAACTTATGAACACCAGACAGGGTCTGAGGCTGCAGAGGGCTGCTCTCACTTCTGCAAGTGACAACACTTGTGAACTGGCTTGTGCCATCCATGCATTATCTGAGTTCATGGATAGATGGTCTAGTGAGATGATGGCCTTCATCGACCATGGTCTGTCCATGCTTGAACGAGTAGTGGGAGTGTGGCGATGGCCACATGGACATAGGCCAGCAATGCCAACAGCTGGCAGTCAACGTGGACATGCAAGGGCACCAAGTGGCTCCCATAGTGGCAGTACCAGCCCTGGTACTGTGGAGGGTGCTGTTCACACCACACTACAGCAGGCCATGAGCACGTAGTCCTGGCCAGTCCCAGGAGGGACCTGGCTCCAGGGGGCATTTTTCATCATCAGGAGAGAGTAACACACAGAGGCCTGTACCTGGGCATGCCCATGGACCCCCTGGCAGACACAGTCCACATGTCCATGGCCGGAGGCAGTGAACTGCACACCCTGCCAGGTATGGTCTGCAGCTGTCCGTAAAGAACTGTGCAAGGCAGCCACATGGCAGAACTGTGTGCATGCATACCCACACACAATACAAACACACTTAAGGCAACCCCATACCTACACAAACCACATCACCATGCACAGTTCACCTCAGTACACCCCTCACCCACACACATGGTGTCAAATGTATGGCCCACCCTCGGCCTCTGGCAAACCAACAACACACCCTGTGCATATGATGATGCCTGTGCCACATCCCTGTCATCCATACCATTGATGCAGGGACAGGCTAATAAGGTACTGATGCACAAGGTGACTGTACTACAGTGTACCACAGCACTGCAGTGTAACATGTTTTAAGGAGTAAAGTGTAATACATATATGTCAGGTAGTGTAGCCATCCAGCAATGATGCATTATCGCTGTTAGTAACAGTGGTTGATTGTGGTCTCTATAATGTTATCTACTTTTGTTGTAGTTGTGCATGTGTCAGCACGATGATGGTCTGCAGTCATATTCCACAACAGGGTATGCACTGTGGTGACACCATGGCTGTGACATATCTGGGGTATAGTTGAACACATGTCACAGGTTTGTATAACAGTTATTGCTTGTGCCACATGGACAGGTGACCCACTGCAGCATGTAAAATCTGCAACCTGATCTAGACCCATCCACATACACGCACACTCTTACTTAGCCACACTGGGACTAGACCCCCACCTAGGTATGTAGTGATACTGAAGTGTGTGGCTTTCATTGCACACACCACACATCATTTAGGGTGAGGTGCATCCCAGGTTACATGTTATATGCAGAACATCCCCAGACATGTACAGTATGCTAATTGGGGATGTAATGGGTATTTATGGACAATACATAGTGTGACATACCTTCATATACACATTAACATACACATAACAGGCAGATACACGACTGAGAGACCTGAGCCCATCGATGCTAACTTCACTGTGTGTCCAATGTGTTACAGGTAGGCTGCACACAGCACATGCATAGCTGGCCTGGATTGTGGTATCAGTTACCTGCATGGTTTGGGGTAACAGTGGTAACCATAAAGTGGTACATGGGACATATACTAGCTGTACCTTGGTGTAATGACAGTGTACATAACACCCACATCCCTCAGTGGATATTGTTCTCCCTGAAACCCATGATGACACTCTGACATACCCACCATCACACATTGGCCACAGCTGTGATGCAACCCATTGTAGATCCCAACACTCACTATCATATGCTGTACAGATGGAAGTCTAAAGTTACTTTCCACATGTTGGATCATTACCCAGTAGGGGTTATATACTGTGACACAGCTCACACACCAGGGATACAACAGGGAGGCCTCAAAGTCCAGCTATACCTGCAGGTGTGCCATTTGTCAGTACTACATTTAGCACTCTACTCTTGCCTGAGTAAGCACTGTCAACAGTAGTACCACCATGATACACTACATGCCAGTGTGACATCTAGTACCTTGGGCTACTACCCCTGTATGTAACAAATTCACATAGATAACAGTGATGTACAGGCCTCATATACATCTGTATCCCACACATGACACTTACACCCCTTGATACTGTAATGACATCACATAGGCGCATTTATTGTACATGGCATTACAGACACTTATTGTGGTGTGGTCTGGTTACCAGGGCTAAGCCATGCTTAATAGGTATCAACATTAATGCAATATAACAGCTAATCTGATTTGCGCACTGGTAAGTGAAGCCTACACTGTGTAAGCGCATGTACATTTACCCGTAGCTTAGCACCGCTTAGCTTGGCGCAAACCCATTCAAACCCACTTAAACCTGCCCAAAACTACCTTAACCAATCTGTATCTGACAGCTCTTGGTCTGCCCAGCAACAAAATCAACAGCTCTTGCAGGTCTACAACCCAAGACCCTGTACACTATCATCACAACACTTAATTACTACACCATGATGACTGCAAAGACAGCAGTTGTTTTTCCAATATATCTGTCAATACACATATTGATTAGTATTGAACAATTGCCTTTACTTCCACAATTGTGTAGTACTTTTTATTAGTATGACTGTTGCATCACATTTGTTGTTTTATCGTAATGTACACATAGCAGATACATACAGAGAGATACATCTGGGAGAGTATACAAAATCATGAGGTTTACACATGACAGGAATATGGATATATACATATAATAGGTTGATATATGTCTACATGTACATGCACATGTATATTCATACATATCTCTGTATACACACCTGTATAGTGCAACATATATATGGCCATGTGTACATCTCTTCATATGTACATATATATATATATATATATATATATATATATATATATATATATATATATATATATATATATATATATATATATAAATAAAATAAATAATAAATATATATATATATATATATATATATATATATATATATATATATACATATATATATGTATATATAGCTATATATTTATGCACATCCTATGTGTACAGATATGCCTATTTATGTAGATATATATGTAGATATCTATAACTATATGTACATACATATCTATTCTGATATACCTATTACTGTCACTATATATGTTGATATCCAGATGTACATGTGCATATGTATTTATGTCTGTATATGTGTAGACATATATTGCTGTGTATATGTATATATCTGGGTGTTTATATGCATATATATGTACATATACATATCCATCTATGTATGATGATATGTATATGTGCATATATCTATATAGATAAATGGATAATTATATATACATATATGTTCACCATATGTCCTGAACATGGAGTGGAGCCCTACATCAGCCCCAGTAGTCCCAAATTCTTACTGCAAGGGGATGTCAAGTATGTATTGCAGGTATATATTTAGACTATTGTTACTGCTGTAATAGGGGTTGTCTTCACAGACATGTTGTGTGTGGGATGTCACATCTGCTTTTAACATGTGTGCCATTGGCTACTGACAGACATCCTAAGAACATCATAGTATAGTACCACTGCTAGCACAGTAATGATGCTGTGGACTACAGCAGAGATATGACCAATAAATGTGGACAGTCTGACACACTCTGGCAATCCAGAGGTATACACAGAACCCCTTAGTGCAAGACATGTGGACCAAGCCTGACAATGTGGATGTTAACAGCCATGTAGATGGGTATATCACGTAAATACTGGGATACATTTGCCCCTATAAATTGTGCATTCACACACCCTTGTCTGTTCTGACACATAATAACCACTGGTACAGAGGTGCCACGGCCACATACTGCCCACTAGGTAGTGACATACATCTGTACAGCATCCCACTGCTTTGTCTGACATGCATGACTGTTAGGGTGGCCTGGAAGCAGTACATCTGGCAAGTATCTGGACATAACATCACACTGGGTAAGTATGCTAAGCTGCTAGGCATGTAACAAAGCACTCTGCAGGCTACAGGCAGACTGATGCAACACTGGCCTACATTTCTTATGGGGGAATGCACATGTACCTGCATATATATAGCAGGCTCTACAGGCATGTCACAGCACAGAGTAACAGACACCTGTGTGAAATTGCATAACCACAACTATTGTGAACACAGCCACAGCCACATATGGTAAGCTAGCGTAAGATTACAGTATATGGGCTATCTCATCAAAATCATCCTTATATGTGTCACTCACACACTAACCGTACATATACTGGGCCACTACACAGTGCGGTCTGATGCCTGTCTGTGGTATGGGACATGTGTGTGTATGGCCCTACACACATGTAAGCCGATAGGGTAACATACAGTGAAGCAGAATTTTACATCAGATAGAACAGGACCAAGAACAATGACATCTACCACAGTCTGTACACAGGGTAAGGTACATATTCACAATATACACACTGTCAACAATCACCATACGTACACAGACCTCAGTACTGTACACACAACCACAGAATGCTCAGGTTATGTTCCAAATATAACCCCTACTATACATAACATGTGTAGCAGTCTGATATCTCACTGGCTTGTTATTGGATATGATGTCAATAAATTATGGTGTACAGAACATATGCACCTCTTACTGCTTGACATATGTACAATGGTAGACAGAGTTGTGGCTGGAGGCACAAACACAGGGCCAGTACTGACATGTTGCTGTGATAACCTCATTCATTCACTGCTGTATCAGGATTTGTTGTGACATATGTCCTATGAGGGATATGAAGTCAGTAACTCTCATGGCTGCCACCATGTACTGAATGCAACCCTCACACTATGCTTCTGCAGTTCACAGATAGGTGTGAGTAACACAAGAAACAAAAGGCACCACACACTGTCCAGTCTGCAGGTGACCCTACAGATGTGGGTTTCCTCAGTAACATAGCACTGTCATGACAGGTATTAAAACATTTAGACCAGCCATATCCACACACACCCTGTTAAAACAACATTACTCCAAATGAAGAATAGCAACATTTACAATCTGTAGTCATGTCATGCACATCCCCTTCCTGTGTGTTTGCCTGTTTACACAGTGTATGTTGTTTGAGATAAATCCCCAATAAAGCTGTGATGCTGTTTGCCAAACACCAGATCTAGGTACTGCTCCCAATGCATGAAGTGCCCAACACCAACATGATGTTCCTAGATACTGGAGTGTGTTTCCATGTAATTGGCTATGGGAATGTTACCACAGCTGTTTCACATGCAATAAGCTAGAGGTGGGCTCCAATTCATGCATAGGCCATCAGCTGAAAATGAGCATCACTTACAAAACACACACTGCTGCCTAAGCAAAGCAGGTGTAGTTCTCCACATCCACCAGAAATGGAGTGAGAGGCATACAGAGGCACAGATAAGTCAGGGAGGGGGTGGGTGAGTAAAACCTAAGCATGTTCGTGTCACACACCTACCCAGTACAGGGTATCAAACCCCTGACTGACTATGTGTTGCTATCGCATGTCCATTTAGTTATTGGATGCACCACCTAGCTTACATGTTGAGGAGCTCTCCAAACGTATATGTGATGATGAGTGACATCTGCAACAGTGATATGGTAGCGATATGGTAGGTGTAGTACATATGCCTGTCCGCATGAACGGGTGTCAGTGTTAACACAGCCACACTCTCTCATGGACTCACAAACATTGACATACTTAGCAGGGTCAGGAATACACTTCCTCACTAGTTAGTTTGCCACAGTACAGTACTGTGCAGGTATCACATGCACCACAGGGGTTATCCAGAGGTTATATGGGAAAAGGGTATGTGGAGGTGTCTGACATCAGGCAGCATGCTTCAGTATGCCATTGGGGGTTGTAGTGAGTGTGAATGTGGTCAAAAGCATCATACACCACACACGCACAGACACAGGGTGCCAATACTGACATGCATGCAGGCATTGCTTCACGGGTCTATAGTGGTTGACAGTGCCAGAATGCTATACAAGGCTAGGTGAAGGGTATACCTTGGAATCAGGCCATATGACAATGGTCTGCAGTGTGGCTCAGAGGTGTAGTGTCTGGAATGGCCCACACAGGTGGGTATTGTATTCATCATCCAGTCACCTGGGTAGCTATTGTGTATGGACATTGCTGTTCAATGCTTGCCATGTATGTGTTCTGTAGTCCATGACATCGATGCTGTCTGGGATGTGCACATGTTCCACATGCATGCACAGTGACATGTGGAACTGTACCTGGGGTGTCTGCCCATGTTGTGTAAACAGATTGTTTAATCAGATGTGCCTTCCTGGCCTTATGTGCTTTGAACAAGTAATGGGCAGCAGGTTGACTACATTGATAGCATAATACAGGTGTCAGTGGTATCTGTCCATTCAGGGCATGTGTATAACGCATTGTATGTCATTTGTGGGTCACATTTGATGGCATCACAGGTGTTGCAAGTGTCCAGTGGGGAATATAGTGAAGGCACACTGTCTGCATATACGTGCATATTTTACTGATGGGCAGGGTGCCATGCCCTCTGCCGTCCACTGCATTCACACCATGGTAACTATCTGTGGGCAATATGCAGGGTACTACCAACATAGCAGTTGTTGCTAGGCAAGTGTGTTTGTTTATCAGACGTGGGTTGAGAGTGTACTCTGTGTAATACATGGGTTGCTCACTATGTTCCCCAGGCCTTGATGTCACATGTAGGGGTATGGATTGCCAACCAAGACTCTCGGCTATTTCACATCTGTTATCCTTGTAAGGTGGACATTGTGAGATATCATAGGGCCACCATATAAGAAATTTACAAAACCCGCTTCCCAATGAGTTTAGTTGTTACACACTCACAGCCACCTCCACACAGGATATGGATGACAAACACAGACACATGCACACACCTGCCATGTATGAGATTAGAACTCCTACCTAATTTGTTTAGTACACTACAGCAGTACATAGTCATAGGATGTGCCATGGAGATTGTTGGAGTACTCTTTCCCCAAAGGTGTATTCCACAGTGGATGACATCAGCAGCCTTGCCAAAGTAAGGCATTTGAATTGTAGTGAGTGTGAATAACATAAAATGCATTGCTCCCTACACAAACAAACATACACACTTGCCATATGTAGGATTAGAACCCCTAACAAAGTACTAGATCACACTACAGCATTATAATGTTATAGGACACACCACAGAGACTACTGGGCTACACTTTTCCCAAAGGTGTATTTTACAGTGAATGACATCAGCAGCCTTGCCAAAGTAAGGCATTTGAATTGTAGTGAGTGTGACTAGCCTAAAAAGCATTGAGACACACACACACACACACACACACACACACACACACACACACACACACTTGCCATGGATTAGTTTTCCTACCTAAATAGTTTATCACACTACAGCATTACTCAGTTTTAGAATGCACCACAGAGATTACTGGGCTACTCCATTCCCAAAGGTGTATTTCAAACTGGAAGACATCAGCAGGCTTGTCATAGTAGGGCTATGGGGAGGGCAGTGTGTGTGCATGGGCCATAACCCATTCATTTAGAGGTTGACAAACCACATCCAGGCACACGCAGGGTGATATTCCACAGGTATGTGTATACAGCTGCTAGATCACTACTGCCTTGTACAGTCATGTTGCACAGCTAGCACTTGAACCACATAGTCTGTAATGCTGACGAATACCACTGACTAATTTCTGCAGTGAGTGACATTTACACATCATGTGGCTGTAACCATTTGGCAGTGTGGTGGGTGAGACAGGCCTCATGATGGATGGATCTTGGTAACAGTCAGTCTCTTCCACACATCTATGTATGTCTGCTTTTGACATATTATAGTGTGTTGTCCTTGGATATATGTCTGTATTCCTATCCAATATGTGTGCAAAGCATGACTGGTGCATACAGAGGATTTTATGTACTAATATCTGCAACTGTCAAATATGTATGGTCCACTGTTGTTCAGAGACATGGGCTTCATTTGTTTAATTGTGTGAGCATGCCCAGTATAACCTTTCAGTATGTTGTTGGTGTGTGAGCATGCCCAGTATGCCCTTCTGTATTGAATGTGTGGATCCATTCCAGGTAGTTTGTAATCCATTGCAGACCATTGTGTTGTACACCTACAGGTAGCAAACAGTTTCTGCAGGGTATCTGGAGATCATTTGGCAATATGGGGTCAAACTGTGCAAGGGATAGTATGTACCATAGGTGATTGTGTCTGTGCTGCCTCTGCTACATGGTACTGGTGTTAGCAGAGATATTCAGACATGTACTGTTATACACTGTGATGTTTTATGTACTCAAGTACTGTCAGGTGGTCATTCTTGCTCACAGTGATGTCCTGGGGAACAAGGGTGAATACAGCTGTGTCTGGTATTGTGGGCAAATGCCTACATATTCATGGAAAGTTATTCCATTCTGGAGGGGGAGCTGCATGTATCCAGTTCAGCACCTTGGTACAGTGCTCGCAGAGGATCACATATTTTTACAATCATCTACATGACAGTATGGCCTTATCTTGCTGTGGCAATACCTCACAGTTGTACAGATTCACACAGGTTACCCAGAGGGAGGGGCCATAAGTCGGGACATTACCCCTATTGTGGTGTACGGGCAGTTTTGTAGCCACCAATTTATGTGTTTCCAGCCAGGAATAGTGTGTGCACACAGCTTTGTGTTGGACCTTGCACATTCCATGCTGCCCAAGTTCCCACCAGCCCCATTATTTTATCCTCCTCCACACATTACGCATACATTCTTTGATACTTTCCCTAAGGTTATCACCTCATCACAGCTGTTTTTTGTGTTGGGCCACAGTTCATGCAGTGGGACATGGTGGACATGTTACTGTGGTTTCTCCACATGGCCTTGAATATGGCTTACGTGGAGTGTGTTATGTTATTTGGGTGTCCATGACATGACATGCATTGGCAGTACGTGTGAGACACAGGCCTTTGGTAGAGGCCTGTAAGGCTATTTGGTGGTGTTGTGGGCCAGCTGTGTTAGGCCATTGCATTCTCTCAGTCCTACAGTCCCAGACCGCCACACAGTATATTCCCCTGGGGTGACGTGGTAGGTGTGCTAGGTGTTCATGTCAATACTTTCTATCACTATTGATGAGGTGGTGTGGATGCTTGGAGGCTGCTACCTACAGCTAGGGACACACCTGCATGGGACATCTGCACTGCATGCTGCATTCTTTCGCTTTTGCCATATACAGGTTAGGGTCATATTGTACCCATTCCCAACAGCAGGGATGTGACCAGAGAGGTACATGTGGGTGGTGTTTGGGTGAGCTGGGTGCATGTGTGCTTTGGACACTACTTGCATCTGACACACATATGCATGGGGCATTCCAGTTATGCTGGCATGTGCAGGTACATCAGCTGTTTTCTAATACATCAGTCCTATCACCTTTGTAATCTGCAAGTGTTCGGGCAGACGCCACTGGTATTCCCTACTACAGGCCCAGATAATGTGATGCATACCTGTATGTACAATTCCAAGGGTGTGTCCATTTCACAGTTACACATTATATACTGTATGTCTGGGGTACTTTCCCCTGTGTACTGTTTGTATGTCTATCCCAAAAGTCATGCAATGTCAATCTTTCAGATGGTGACACATATTACCACCATACATTTACAATGGCTTACTGATAGCATGTGTTATACTGGTGGGAATTGTCTTTGGCATTGCAGTTGTGAGGGCATGGCCCTGTCATCAGCAGTAGTGGGCAATGGCCACCAGGTTATACCTCAACATGCATACATACTGACCACTCTCACACAATATGGAACACACACACCAATGTTACACTCACATACCTGCATATTGTACACATGCTACAATCTATCCTGCTACCTTGGCCAACTCTGGGCATCTGTACTCCATTGGTATTATACCTACACATACATGTTACTACATTTCTACATAGGATTGGGGGCACACCTGACTGTTACTACTGTCTGCATAGGATAGGGGGGGCACACCTGACTGTTTCTACACTGATACACAGGATTGGGGGGGGCACACCTGACTGTTACTACTGTCTACATAGGATTGGGGGGCACACCTGACTGTTACTACATTTCTACATAGGATTGGGGGGCACATCTGACTGTTACTACATGTCTACATAGGCTAGGGGGGCACACCTGGCTGTTATTACTGACTGAATAGGATATGGGGGGCACACCTGACTGTTTCTACACTGCTTACACAGAATTGGGGAGGGCACACATGACTGTTACTATTTGTCTGCACAGGATTGGGGGGCACACCTGACTGTTACTACATTTCTACATAGGATTGGGGGGGCACACCTGACTGTTACTACATGTCTACATAGGCTATGGGGGGCACACCTGGCTGTTTGTACATTGCTGCACAGAATTGGGGAGGGGGCACACCTGACACTTCTACACATTTGCTATGACTGTACTGGTATGTCAAATAATCCATTTTATTCTATTTTCTAACCTATCATGCTGACTAGAGGTATGTCAGTGTACTACAGGTCTTATGTTTGATTGACCTACATATTAGTTTCTGATGTCTTACCCTTCAGAACTAACATCCCACTGCCTGACCTGATGTAGTCTGCCTGTGTAGGCCTCGGGGGTGATTACACATAGGCAACATTCAGTGGCCTTAGCATAGCCTTTGTTTGTATTTGTCTACACCTGTCCTGCTGGCTGTGACTGTTGTTGGGTATGTGAACCTCCCTGACTGGCATGTGTGTGTCATATGGACACACATATGGCCCAGCACATTTCCTGCAGTGGGTTTTGTCACCATGTGTAGTACTGGCTAATATGGTGACACTCGTATTTGTTACAGATCTCATGCTGACACTATAGGTGTCTGCTATCTGCTGGCATCCCATTCAGCCACCCAATTCCCTTGCATGCTCACATCCATACCATAGATACAGGTAACAACACATACTACTACACTCAGCAATTGGTAAGTAGAGTGACTTACCTTGCGGGTGTGCCAATATTGAGGATGGTGCAGAAGGGCTGCTCATGTCGGATGCCCATAGTACACTCCCTACTCATGGTTGAGTGCAGGTAGTGTCATGTTTGACATCCCTTTTACTGTATGTGTGAGTCAGAGAGTGGTGTCATTTCCTTGGTCCCTCCTGTGTCAGTGTATGTGCTATGCGTTGTCTCTTTGCCAAGGCCAGGGCATACTGGGCACGCCTCCTTCTGCCTGCTGGGGCAGGCTCAGGTTGTTCCTCCTCTGAGTCACTCTGTGCCTGTGCAGGCCTTGGCAATGGTGGAGGGCTGTGTGGCCCTGCCCCATGCTGTTCCTGTTGCAGCCGTTTCTGCAGGATCATATTGTGTAGCATGGCACATACAAGGATAATTTGAGTACATGTCACTGGTGAGTACTGCAAGGCTCCACTGGATGTGTCCAGGCACCGGAACCATGACTTGAGCATCCCAAACACATGCTCTATTATAATTCTGGTCTGTGCGTGTGCCTCATTTTGGAGTTCTTGTTTGGGTGTGTGCGTATTTCTGATGGGTGTCTTCAGCCACGGCTCCAGTGCATACCCAGCATCCCCCACTAGGTGACCATAAGGGATGTCCCCACTGGCAAATCTCTGGTACAGCTGTGTCAGATGCCAGATGTGGAAATCGTGATAGCTTCCAGGGCAGCCAGCACACACATTCATTATAATGCCCTGGGCATCGCAAATGACCTGGCAGTTGATGGAGGGAAAGCCCTTGCTGTTGGTGTAGACCATACCCTGCTCACCAGTTGATGCTTTGATACCTACGTGCGTGCAGTCTTTAGCACCCATTACCTCAGGGTATTATGCTATTTGGTGGAACAGATGTATACTGCTGATCAATGTCTCACGGGTGTTGGGGAAATATACATACTCACCGGCATGTGCTGACATGGCATCCAGGAACTGGTGGAGTACCCTGGATGATGATGCCTGTGAGATCTCCATGATATCCCCAGTTGGCCTTTGGAAGGTACCTGTAGCTAGTATTTTTAGGCCTACATACCTTGGCATCCACTGGGATGGGTTCCCCTCTGTTAGTTCTGTGTGTGAGGAGTGGCTGGCACAGCTCAACAATTTACTGTAGGAGGTCCCTGTCCACCATATAGCACTCCAATACTCCAATATCTCCAGGTCATGTAGCCCCTGGTAGTTACCCTGGGTCTGTACACTCTTCTCCATCTCTTCACTGTGGGTTGGTCGACAGCATTCACATCCTCACCACCCTCAGCCTCTTCCACATGTTGTTGTATGATAGCTATTGCAGCCCCTATCATTTTATTGTTTTTTTTGTTAAAAGTACCCCACCTGTATACACTGGTGGTGTAGAGTATGTGGGGAAAAAACAGAGGGAAAGGTGTTTGCATAGTTTATAGTAGTGTTCTGGGCTGGGCTGGTCTGCTGCCTGTGTATTTGGCTGATTCTGATACATTTCCCCTGCCAGTTATGCTAATTCTCCTAGATTACCTTTCTACTGCTGTTTTCCCTTCCCATTGCCTTCCTGTTTAAGCCTGGGGGCTCGCCGTGCAAACACAGTGCTCAAATGTGCACAGAGCTGCTATTTCCTGGCTTACTTTCTTTTTTTCCTTTAAAACCCGGTGCGCAGTGCGCACACCAGCTTAGGCAATGTAAAGAGTGCTAGGCAGCCTCCGACACACCCCCTTGCTTAGCTCTGCTAAGCTAAGAGCAAACCAGGGCCGCAGGACTCCAATCTGCTTACAGTATTCAGCTAACTCCTATGCCTGCACCAAGCTATTCCTGCTTTTACACTCTTGGGTGCTGACTAGCATGCAGTGGAAATCTGGGATTTAGTATCATTCCCCTCATTTGCATAGGATTGCCTGCTGATGCATAGTTACAGGTTCCACACTGAGCCTCCCCCCTTAGCAACCACTATTCACTGGCCATGTTGTATTCTGCCTGCCATTGAGTATAATGGCAAAATAGTGATTTTTGTTAGAATGCTTATTTTAGGTTTTTTTTCTTATTTTTCGCCCGATCCCATTTATGCGCTGCTGCCCTATGCTTAAACAGCTGAGATCTGCTAAAAAATAAAAGTAAAAGTTGAGTTTTTTTTTTTTTTGCAACTGTTTTCCATGCCAGTGGCCTTATATTTGGCCATTGGCATGCTTTCTACATAATATCCTCCCTTTATTTGGAGCTGTCATGGCTCCATTTTGTAGTTTGCAGAAATGTACTCCGTTACTGGTAGAGTACATTTCTGCAGATTACACTAGTCCTGCACGTCCAGCTTCCAGCTTCCTGGATCAAAAATTCACCTCGTGTGCATGGATGTCTCCTGCAAATGGGGTGATTTGCATACAGGGCTGAGTCCATGCAGGACTAGTGCAGAAACGCTTATGCACATCTCTACCGCTTATTCCTGGATCGCACAGCAGACCTATTACCTGCTGGAGCTCCTGTACTACTCCTGCAAACTGTGCAGGGCTTGCTGAATTCAGAGGAAAGTCTTACCACTAAAGCACAGGGTAGTAAGGGAAAGGAAGGGGAGAAAGAGAATACCATCATGGAAGTAATGAATAGAGAAAACTATAAAGCAATTAAGACACAAAGTGTCACTTTTAGAAGACTATAGAAGATGGAACATATCAAAAAAAGTACTCAGAAAGATAGATATAATAAAAGCAATGCACAGTATCAGAACAGATAAGGATCTATTGTGCAGTATTGGAAATAATAAACTAAAAATATCAGCACAGGCAGACCAAAACGTTGAAGATGTGCAGATAAATATAAAGGAAAAGTACAAAATAAGGAATTTACTGATGATTCAAAAAAGTTTTATGTAGAATAGGGAAACAAGGCAAAAGGAATTGAAATACCATCAACAGAAGAAGAAATAGATACATTTTAGAAAAATATCTATGAAGATCCTGTGGAACATAACATCATCATCTTCTTTCGGCTGTTCCAGTTAGGGGTTGCCACAGCGGATCACCTGTTTCCATTTCTTCCTGTCCTCTGCATCTTGCTCTGTCACACCAACCACCTGCATGTCCTCTCTCACCACATCCATAAACCTTATCTTAGGCCTTCCTCTTTTCCTGTTACCTGGCAGCTTCATCCTTAGCATCTTTTTCCCAATATACTCTGCATCCCTGCTCAGCACATGTCCAAACCAATGTAATCTTGCCTCTCTGGCTTTGTCTCCAAACCTTCCAACCTGGGCTGACCCTCTAATATACTTATTCCTAATCCTGTCCACCCTAGTCACACCCAGTGCAAATCTTAACATCTTTAACTCTGCCACATCCAGCTCAAACTCCTGCCTTTTTGTCAATGCCACTGTCTCCAACCCATATAACATAGCTGGTCTCACTAACCTCTTGTAGACCTTCTCTTTCACTCTTACAAGTGCTCGTCTGTCACAAATCACTCCTGAAACTCTTCTCCACCCACTCCATCCTGCCTGTACTCTCTTCTTCACCTCTCTTCCACACTCACCATTACTCTGAACTATTGACCCCAAGTATTTAAACTCATCGACCTTCGCCACCTCTACTCCTTGCATCCTCACCATTCTTCTATCCTCCCTCTCATTCACACATATATATATATTCTGTCTTAGTCCTGCTGACCTTCATTCCTCTTCTCTCTAGAGCATATCTCCATCTCTCCAGGGTCTCCTCCACCTGTTCCCTACTCTCACTACAGATCACAATGTCATCTGCAAACATCATAGTCCATGGGGACTCCTGTCTGATCTCATCTGTCAACCTGTCCGTCACCATTGCAAATAAGAAAGGGCTCAGAGCTGATCCTTGATGTAACCCCACATCCACCTTAAACACATCTGTCACTCCCACTGCAGACCTCACTGCTGTCACACTACCCTCGTACATATCCTGTACCACTCTTACATACTTCTCTGACACTCCTGACTTCCTCATACAATACCACAACTCCTCTCTATGCACCCTGTCATATGCTTTCTCTAAGTCTACAAAAACACAATGCAACTCCTTCTGACATTCTCTGTACTTCTCCATTAACACTCTCAGAGCAAACATCGCATCTGTAGTGCCCTTTCCCGGCATGAAACCATGCTGCTTTTCACTAATCATCACGTCCCTTCTTAACCTAGCTTCCACTATTCTTTCCCATAACTTCAAGTTGTGTCTGATCAATTTAATCCCTCTGTAGTTACTACAGCTCTGCACATCACCCTTATTCTTAAAAATCGGTACCCAAACACTTTTTCTCCACTCCTCAGGCATCCTGTCACTTTCTAAGATTTCATTAAACAATGTGGTTAAAAACTCCATGGTCATTTCACCTAAATGCCTCCATGCTTCCAAAGGTATGTCATCTGGGCCAACAGCCTTTCCATTCTTCATTCTCTTCATAGCTATCCTTACTTCCTCCTTGCTAATCCACTGCACTTCAAGATTCACTATCCGCACATCATCCAACCTTCCTATAACACAGATGCTAAATGGATAGCAGAAGTAAAAGAAATAATAAGAAGTTCAAATGTACAGGATATGAAATGTGATGAAGTAATGGCCGGAGAGTTTGAAACAAAGTTAAGAAAAACACCTAATTAGAAAACCTGGAGCCTAGATGCAGTACCTAACTTCCAGTAAAAGTATTAACATCTTTACATGAAGACTTAGCCATAAGTACGAGCTATTTACATGTGCACCCAGAACAGACAACACCCTGGTTAACAACAGAAAAAAACTCTACTCCTACTTAAGGGTGAATCTGCAAGTTATCCTAAAAAAATATAGACCAATAACTTGCCTTCCGATGACATAAACTATACACTGGAATTGATACTGACAGAGTTTATAGTAACTTTGAAGAAAACTCAATAATGGCAGTAGAACAAAAGGGTCTATATCACGTTGTCAGACTTTTAAAAGTTCGAATGTCATATGGTCAACACCATATGATCGAACTTTTAAAAGGTTGAACATTTCAACGGAGATCTCTGTACAGTGCAGAATGAGAAGATTTCCCTTTCTGCACTGTAGTGCAATCTCAGAGTTGGTATATTTAAAGAACAGAGGGTGCAGGGGGGCATGTCCTGGTTAAACTGCTCAAGTAGTTTTTTCTTTGGTTTATTTTTTTTATTATGTTTTTGAACTTTTAAAAGTTCGATCATATGGTGTCGACCATATGATGTTCAAACTTTTAACAGTTCAATTATGTCATATAGACATGAACAAAAGGGTAATAAAAGAAAGTCATATAGAACAAAAAATTATTTAATGTTAAATAAAGTCATAATGTAGAACTGCAAAAAGGGGAATAATCTAAGTATGGCATGGATAGACGACAAAAAAGCATTTGACAGTATCCCACATTCATGGATAAAAGAGTGCTTAAAAATGGATAAGATACACCCTACACTGATCAATTATATTACAGCAACAATGAAACAGTACCAACCACTTTGCAGTTAAGCCAAGATAAAGGACAAATTATTATTCCAGGGATAAAAATTCAAAGGGGAGTATTCCAAGGTAACTCTCTGTCACCACAGGTTTTTTGTCTTGTCCTTAACCCATTAAACTGTCTATTAGCAGATTAGGTCATGGATACAATTTGGCTCCCAGAAAACAACAAAGTGCAAAGACTTCTCATCTTATTTTTGTAGATTATTTAAAATGGTATAGTTCCTCAGATGAAGAACTGAAAGCACAACTGCAAGTAGACAAATCCTTTTCAGAAGATATGAGAATGTCATTTGATCTTGATAAATTTGCAAAAGCAACCTTTAAAGCAGAAAAGCTGCAGCACCAAAAAAACATCAGTTTGGGACAGGAACGTGATATAAAAGATCTTGAGCAAGAGGGAGTCCATACATATTTGGGAACTGATGAAGGATCAACAATAAAACGGGAATAATGTGAATAAAACTTAGCAAGGAATATTTTAGAAGAGCAAAATTAATACCAAAAATAACACTGCCATCTAGTAACAAAGTCTAAGCTATGAACAAGTTTAGTCTTCCTGTCTTAACTTACCATTTTGTAGTGATTGGCTGGCCCCAAAAGGTGTTGGATAGGTTAGACAGAGAAACAAGAAGGATGCTTCATGCTAATCAAATGATTTATAAAAAAACAGTGCTTACCAAGGCTATTTATTCCCCATTTGGAAGGAGGCATGGGCCTCCTCAAAACTGATTGCATGTATAGATCTGCAATCTTGGGACTGCATACATATCTGCTGCCCTCTCAAGACCCAAACATAATCAAAGTTTTGAAGCATGAGGAGAATAAGTCTAAGATGACTTCCCTGCTTAGTTTAGCAGAAGCATATCGGCGTCAAGCAGGAATGGAAATTAAACCAGAAGTAGATAAAAATCAGGAAACTACCGAATGTGCCAAAAAGAAAAGAAAGAATATAAGGTGAAGGATCAGATGAGAAGGCAAGAAATGTGGAAAATGCATTAATATAGTTGCAAGTATAGAAAATTCTTGGAACAGCCTCATGTTGATCAGGGTGAAATGCATGGGTGGTTAAGGAAAGGTGAATTTAAACCAAAAGACGAAAGGTTAATATTGAAGGTCCAAGATAGTGGATTATGTATACATTGGTTTGGTTTCACTGCATAATCTAGAAATGCTTAAATCTCAAATTTCAGCATTCCGACACCATGAAGCTCAAATGCAGAATGCCAAAAGTGCATAAGAGCAAATTCTAATATTTTAAATCCGTGCTTATGCATTTTTGGTTGGTTGTGTGAAGTGTTTGGCTGGTATGGTGTCTGAAATTTCAGGTGAGTGAGTGTTTGTGTGTCTTTTTGTACATTGTATTTGTGGGTAAGAGTAGGGAGGTGTAAGTATGAGTGTGAGTGTTGGATTTATTGGTGTTTGTATATGTGTGATGTTTATTTGTGTGTGAGCGAGTGTAGAAGGCTGTGGTGTGAGTTTTTTTTTTTTTTTGTTATGTGTGATCTCGGAGTTGGTGGGGGGGTGGGGGGTGCAACCCCCCACATGGAGGTGCCCCCCTGCTTATATGTAGTGTAGGGTTTTGTGGTTTGTGTGCTGTGGGTGGAATGGTGTGTGTGTTATGTGGTGTATGGTGTATGTATGTTCATGATTGTGTGATTCGTGATTGTGGGTTTCGGTATTGTGAATGGTTCGGCTTCATAGTTTTGAAATGCTGAAATTCGAGATTTCAGCATTTCGAGTTTATGAAGTGAAATCATTGGTTTACAAAGTCTATTGAACATGTGGGAAAAACAGACAAATGTAGGTTTTGTAAAAAAGACTTGGAAACAGTCGCACATCTTGTTGTAGGCTGTGGTATACTAATGGAAGAAGGACTGTGTAGCGAAAGGCATAATAATGTGGCAAGAGTGTTACATTGGGGATTGTGTAAGCATTATAATACTGAAGTAGCTGATAAACAATGGAAACATGAGCCACAAAGCATCATAGAAAACAATGAATTTATATTACATGGGATCATCTATTACCAACAGTTAAAAAATTACAAGTGTGAAAACCACATATAGTAGTCCATGAAAAGAAGACAAAAGTAGCGTTGATCATTGAAATTGCTGCACCCAGTGACTATAGTGTATTACATACAGAGAGACAGAAAGTCGTAATATACCAGAATTTGCAGGCATAAATGAGGGCAATGTGGAAAAAAGAAACCCAAACATTTCCAGTAGTAGCAGGAGCAATGGCTTTTATAAAAATTAATCATACTTAGATGTCTTACCAATACATGTGGCTCCGTATGAATTGCTGAAGGAGTCATTAATGGGCACATTGCAGGTGCTACAAAGATCACTTCTGGCTAACATCAAAGACATAAACAATACTAATTTCATGAACTTTGATCATATTTTGACTTAGGAATAGGGCCCATTCTTGTCATGGTATTAGAAACTCAAAAGACTTGGAGAAATTAAAAAAGATGAAATACCATTATATCCATTATTTACTAGATCGTATAAATATGGTGAGATTCCTCAAGAGTGGAAACATGCACTTATTAATCCTGTCTTTAAGGGAAAGAGGAGTAGGTCAAAGCCAGTGATATACAGACCCTCAAGTCTACTTTCAAGTTGTGGAAAAATAATGGAGAAGGTAATACCGGATAAGTTATTTTCAGAACTAGTCTGGGACTTAAAACCATGTATCAGCATGCATATATTGAAAATAGATCTATTAACATCTGTAACATGATGTTCTATAATAATACAATAACAGCTATGAATGAAGATTTGTGCTGTGATGTAATTTATATAGATTTAACTTCAGCATTTGACAGGGTCATACACAAAACACTGATCAATAAATTAGAGCAACTAGGTATTGATGTGCTTTTTATAAGATGGATAGCTGCATGGCAAGTATCATACAGCAGCTGTACAGGCAAAATCCTTGGTTACAGTCAGGGTGTCCCTCAGGGATCTGTCCTAGGCCCTCACTTGTTTAGATTCTATCTTTCAGACCTAACATTTTCATCTGAGGTGTTCTATAGTCAGTATGCAAATAACTTGATATTGGGTAAACTGCTGATGTATGTTACAGGCAGGGAATGTTTGCAAAAGAACTAAGTTGACCATTTGAGCACAGGAGAATAATATGTTTATAAATATGTTAAAACTAAACATGTGAGAATTGAGAGACATAAATTGAAATCTGAATATTTAATACAGCCCACAATGATTGAAACTGTAGATTCATTTAAGGACCTAAATTGATAGATCCACATTTGCATTTTTCTAAACATATCAACCAATTGGTTAATAATAGTTATAGGAGTATAGGTTGTATAAAAAGATTTATAAAATCTAGGCAATCAGAAATGATGAAATAATTGTTTGTTAGTTATATTATACTCAACCTTGAGTATGGAATAATAATCTAGAAACCTTATAAGAAAAGAAGCATGAGTTAACTGGAAAGAGTACAGCGGAAATATACCAAGATCATCTGTGGGTGTGAACATGTAAGTTATTATAAAAGACTAAAATGTCTGAACTTTTACAGTGCCTCATGCAGATATTTAAGAAGAGACCTTATTCTGGTATACAGAACATTTAGAGGCAACTACCTCTGTAAATGTTTGGGGTTATCAAAAAGTAGTAGAGAATCATCAGACAAACTATGTAGAAGATTCTATAGGAATGAGAAGTGTACTAGTTGGTTCTCTGTGGCAGTAGCTGATGCATGGACTAGACTACCAAATTACATTAAAGCAAGCACTAGTTTAGATGTTTTTAAGAACAGCCTGGACACTTATTATAGGAAAAACTGTTTTAGTATATTGGCAGGCTAGAAGGGTATTAATGCCCGTGCATGAAGAATTTGTATGTATGTATGTTTCTATATCCCAGAATAGTACTGGTGTAAAGGAAAGAACCAAGTATAATAAACATGAGCTTTATTCAGAATCTTTGAGGATATTTATTATCTGGCTGTTAATAAACCAAGTAACATGAAGTCTGTGAGTTTATTGTTAATATTTTAACCATGAATGCATTTTAATTTATCTTGTTTTTGCAGGTACATGGGAATGAAATGCACTGTGTTAGACTACAACAGTTTTCTGGTATTTAGTGCAGATGACTAAGGCTATGAGCTGTTAATGAGCTGCTCCCTACAGTGTAGTGTTTGATTCCTTTAGCATTTGCCAGCTGTGTAACTCTAACCATGACAGTTCCCTAGAAAGTGCTCCTGGGCTGTTCCTGAGAAGGGTCACTTATATCCAGTGCACTGTCCCAAGATGTCAGTGAATGTGTTACACATTTGACTTTTGAATTCTTGTACCCTTTACATTACCACTGTTTGGCTATGAACCCTTTCACATGTCTTGTAGTTTAATGAGTTGCCAGATGCATTTTCAATAGATGTGAGTTTCAAAGGAAGAGAAGTGCATCGTTATTTATGCTAGGTTTATTGTCAATGCAAGAGTGTTTCATTTTGTTTAGCAAATGGTCATCAGTGTTTTTGCTTTAAAACATTTTTAAATTAAATGTAAAGAAGAAAATGTTATGCAAATGTTGACGTTAGTGCTTTGCATTTATGAGTCAAGTCACAGTAAGTTAACATATAGGAGATTGGTGAGAAAGCCTATCTATGCATTTCAGATACCAAACACTCAAAAGTTACTTTGTAAAGTTTTTTTTTTATATCTTCTGCAGCTTTTTTACTTGTGAGATAGTACAGTGGTATAGTATTCAAATGTGGTTTCACAACTGACTTAAACAAAGGAAGTACAGCATTATTGTCTGTGCTACAAAAATGTATTTCTTGTTGTTAATTAGCACTTACTGATAATAGTTGGAATATGGACATCAAAATTTAGATGATTGTCACTGATCACCACCAAGTATTTGATGTTACATTGCATAGACAAAATTGATTTATTCAAGGTCTGGGGATACACATTGTTATTATCAAAGTGAATTAACTACATTTTGAAGAATTAGGATGAACACATGGTATTGGACCACTAATAGAACAAGTCCAGATATTATTGAAAAGCTGTTTGGTCAGCACGTTTAGAGGCAACTATACCAGTCTTTGTGCTGCCAGTGGATTTGTTCACCTATATATTCAGTTTAGCTGGAAAAGTAGTCATAAATAACACCAGAAAGTACCTTATGACACTGGTAATGTATTAAAGTGGCTTGTGCATTGAATCTCTATCCATGTGGATTTCAAGGGAATTTGCACTACATTGCAAATGGTGTATACAGCTATTTCACAGATTATCAAAAGTGCGCTCCAGAATATCGATTTTGTAGATTCTTAACAGAACCCAGCAGAAGTGCCCTACACATTGCTAGGAAGGGTGGTATCTGATATTTTACACAGAAATAAAGTATGGTATACAGCGAGAAGAAGCTATCATCGAATAAACTAATAGTGGGGCAAAAACAGTAATGAATATGTCCATCAATGATAGTCACGCAGCCACAATGAAAGTTATATAAACATTGAAAAGAGTTTCTACTTATAAAGTGGAGAATTATTACAATCTCTGGACTGGAAAAGTCTGGGCATTATGATAATCACTAAAGCCCATATAAATACAAGAACATCGCTGCCTCAAACATATAAAGATGTATACCCCAGTTAAGCAAAGGGATTGCTATTTAACTAGGGTACATGGGATTTCTTTGCACAGATCAGTGCTGAAAGTTGACTTATTGCTTTATAGCTAGTCAAAAATAAACATGTCTGAAAAAAAGAGTGTAGCATTAGTGCCTGAATATCCATAGAACAGGCTATTTAGGGTAAGGCAAGCTTTGTGGTTAAACAGATGACACTTTTGATGTAATCCATCTGAAAAAAGATTAACCTAACAGCCCTATCAGCTATAGAAGGCAGTAGTGAGCAGGCAATCCCTGGCTTTGTCATGCGGAACAGAGGGGAGAATTTTTTTATCTCATGTGATATCTGGAGGACAGTTGTAAGACAAGCACAAGTCTTGTGGACAGATAGAAACAATAATGCTTGTCAAAGAGTGCACAGCAGATCACTTTAGAAATGGAAATGATTATGCTGAAATATTCCATCCACTGAAGATTTTTTCTTTTCTTTTTTTTTATCCTCAGTATTGCCATTTGCAGTTTCTCACATTACTGACATGAATGCACCAAATGTTCTAAAGTAATTCAAGAAAGAATAAAAGCCTACATCATCGATGATATGAGGTAGTGTCATCTGTGCCACGGAGAGTAGGGCAGTCCATGTGTAACATATGCCACCATAGCTAGCTAGAGTTTAGCAAAGAATTTTATGTAATTTGACTATTACACTGATTTGTACAAGTACTTTTGTTAAAAATGCATCAACACCAGATCCTGCTGGACAGAAGAGAGAGATTCACACATGTCAGACAGTATTACTATAACTAATTAAATGTATATGTTTTAACAGAGAATTCTGGAAAGGAAGAGGCTAATCTCAGCCCAGCTAATTTTGAAAACTAGGTTGAAAATTAAATGTTTGGTTTAGGCCATAAAGATTTTATCTTACAGGTCTGATTGCATCCACAGACAAAAATATCTGGGAAAACCAGGATTAGGAATCTTACTGTGTTGTCCTTAGGGGTGAACTAAATGCTACCCTAGAATGGTGGACGTTTTTGAAATTCCTTTATAGCTTTCAGATTCTGCAACATATCTTAGCAAAGCTCTGGGTATGTATTGTGCAGAGTCAGGTGATCAGATGTGATGTCATTCTATAAACAGCACTGAAATTATTTTTTTAGATATTAGAGAGAGATATGACAGAACTCTCACAGCAGCACTTTGTTGTTCGAAACCTGACAGGAAAGATCTCTCACAGATATCTCACACAACCTCACACACCTCATCCTGCCTTGCTGTAGTAAGCAACTCAACACTCAATATCTTGCCTTGCTGTAGTAAGTAACGTAACTAGGAACAGTAATTTTTTAGTCAGTCAGGAAAATATAGTGAGATTAGTTAAGTATTGTTTTTCTACATCTGTGTGGATCTATCTAACTGTTATTTTTATATCTCCTGTGATTGAAACCCTGATGTTTATTGCAACTAGATATTCCGTATTCTCAGGTATTCTATTTTATTATTTATTATTAAATATTTCTATACCTTTCATTGTGGCTAATCTTTTAGAGAATACTTTTATCATCTTAAGAGTACTTATGTTTATTTTAGTGACACTGTGGCTGCTCCTGAAATCCTTGCTGCATTTGTCAAACTTTACCATTTTTATTAGTATTAATTTTACTTGGTATAATTGGGCACCCTTGTAAGAGCCTTGCAGTAGGTGACTGGTGGCAGCATAATTACCCTAGACTCTGGGCAGAGGGGCACAGCTGGTAAATCTGTGACAGCCTCTCCCAGATGTGTGTGTGTGTGTGTGTGTGCGCGCGCACGCATGTGTGTGTGCGTGTGTGGGATAATCACATATCCAAGTGTGTGTGTCAGCTACTGGGACAGGGATACAGTGTTCCAAAGTGGTCATTGTGGAGTCTTGTTTGGGGTCTGCAAAAAGAGAAAGTCCAGCTCCAGGTCTGGACTGTGCTCCCTGTGTGCTCTTCAGGGAAGCTGTGATTGGTGTAAAGAGCTGCATCTGAAAATACTCTGTTTATCCATTTTTGTTCCTATGGCTGTCTCTCACTGTTGTCAGTGGTGAGGATTGAGGCTCCTTGATTACTGGCCTGGGGTATGGACCATCACAGCCAGTATATAAGCTTATGGCCACACAACAGAATAGATGACCATTACTTGCCATAAAATGATTCTTCTTCCCTCCCTCCCTTCTCTGTCCTTCATTGTTAGTGTAACACTGCGGTACAGTGTCAAGCTGAAACTGTTGGAGTGCACAAGCAGACAGTACTCTGAGTCTCTTGATCTGAAAAGAATCACAGATCTAAACTTGCTTAGAAAATTAAGAGTATGTTTAGAAAGCAGAGTTAAAAGGTTTTGTGTGAATAATGCATACTGTTACATAACACTGCAAATAATATGAACTCTACTTCTCACCCATTTGATCCTGGAATCATGCTTTTTGCTGAGCTAAATGACATACATCCTAAACAAGTATGCAGAATTCCATGCCTATTATATAATCATTTTACTGTCATTTTTATCTATTATACAAAAATCAGAAAATGTTTTCGCAAATTCATCTACGAAGAGCTGATAAAGTTCACCCAGCAATTGTCTGTCTTCCTTTATGACATACTGGATTCTGTAGCTGCTGCTGCACAGATATAATTTTACAGAGTTGTGTGTAATGTGGCAGTTGGAAATGCAAAATAAGTATTATTCCCAGGTTGTGTCATTTGATGATGAGTGTAATATTTTGAAACTCTTGGAAAAAACTACAAGATGCCTGATGATACACAGTTGTGCCAGGCTCTTGCAGGCCTTACCATTTATCTCACTGACAAGAATCTCCATAGAACAGCCACAATCATGTATTTTTGACACTGACAACCTCCATATTGAATGTCTAACTAATCTGGCTCTGAGACACAGAGGAATCAGGCCCTGACTGTGCTTTCAGAAGGGCTGTCTTCAAATAATGGCTCAGATGTAAGAGATTCAATTTAAATAAGGATGATAGTGAGTTGTTGATGCTGGTTCACCACCTCAGGCTGAAGGAATTGGTTTATCCAGCCACTGAAAGGTCACCATGAGAGAGGTCTAGAAATTCAGCTCGGTACATAGGGCAGAGTCAGATCATGGTTGAATGGAACTCTTTGACATGGCAATGGAGCACTACCCCCATGCAGCCATATTCATTTATTTATTTATTGACATTTGTTAACCTGTTTAGTCCAGCTGAGCTAGGGGCCCATTTTCCTTGGAGACCTGAGGAAAAAATCTCCAGAAAATTAACAATTATTACAAACGTTACAAAGATATAATCAACAGATAACATAAGTCTACTAGCAAGTAGTAGCATGACATAAGTCTATTAACAGGTAACAAATCTATAAATATTGCGTATTAAAAAAGACAGAGTATAAAATTCAGTGGAATACCATAAATAAGGTCATTCCAATGTACAAAGAGTCATAGTAATGCAAGAACCTATTATTATTATTATTATTATTATTTTTTGGTGCAGTTAAAAATAGGAAAAGAGGGAAAAGCAACAGAAGGTGCAGGGTATACTAAGAAAAAGACATTAGGAGGATAAGAAGGGAGAATAAGTCAAGTGAGGGTTTGACAAGGGCAGGACCACGTCTTTTGTAGATAAAGTGTAAGTTCTTGTTTGAACAGGTATTTTTGAGGAGTGCTTCTTATATTGGGAGGGAGTAAGTTCCAAGCATGGGCTATGGAGTATTTATAAAGGGACTTTCCAATATATTTATTGGGTTTGTATACATCAAGGAGGTGTTTGCTAGTAATACAGATGCTAATATTCCACTATTTGGCTGTATTTCCCCAATTACCATAAAACAGTGCTCAAACTGTGACATCAGTAGTAATACCATTAGCAGTATCAGCATTTCATACTCTGTTGAAAAGGAGCAGTTTTCATTTTAGTGCTGGTCTGCGGGAATTCTTTGCAACTGTCTTTATGACAATTTGGTGATTTTCTAAACTTTAAAATGTCCATGACTAAGTGTTATGGTAATACTTGACCAATACTTTTTCCTGGCTGCAGACTCCTATGCAGTGGCTGTAAGTCTCTGAGTTTGTTTCACATCAACAAAGAATATTAAATATTGAACTACATGTAAGGACAAATGCAAAACTAATGCCAGCCATAGTCAGTTCTGGCAAAAGCCTGCTTCACACTTAGATATTTATATATACTCTGTCAATAATATTTTGCTGTACTTGCATGTCTCAAACATTTGATTCAGAAAGACAAACAGTCAAAAATGTAATACTAAAGAAAAGAACTATTGGAGTAAGTATGGATGAGCATTCAAGCTACATTGGTAATGTTAATACTGATTCTTTTGGAGGTACTAGTGAGGAAGTGCTGAGTGATTCCATGTTGGAACCCTTTACAACACATCTATGTAAACTTGACACAAATTTATTATTTATGGGCATAGCAATATTTTTCAAGTAAAACTGAAACAGTGTAGTATTTGTTTTCCTGCAAATATTATTTAAATGTTCTATACAACATTATATGTGGGAAAATTATAAATATATTGAAGTCTTTCTATTTACCTTTATGGTAAATTAAATATATTGAAATCAGTACTGGACAGTCTGTAAGAATTTTAGTATTTAAACGATGTGTATGCATTTTGAAAAATGTTAACGGTGTATGCTATTCACAAAATGTATGCGGCTGTTCGTGTTTAAAGTAGCATTTCAATTGTAATATACATTATCTTAAAGTATTTTGTTTTAGCTGCCCAAAGCATGAGAAGTATGCCTTTAAAAATGTCAGGCTAAAGCATTAAATGGCACACAGGTAAATATCAACTATACTGACAGAACTAATAAGCATAAAGAATCCAGTGAAGCTATAGCAAGCAAAATGTGTCTTCCATTGTACTGGTACATAAAACATAAAAAACACTTATGCATCTAGAACAGAAGCAGAAACAAAACCAACAAAGATTATCCAAAGATTCCAACAAGGCACTCCTATCTTAGAAATCAGAATTTGTGTACTGTAACATGGGTATACTTGCAAAGCTATGATTAATAAACTGTAATTTCATTTATACTGAATATATCCATAATATTTCTATCAACAATAATATGCCTCACTGTTTTATCACTAATGATGCCTGCACATTTCTTCATACGGATGTTTGATACACCATCTCAGGGACAACTGTCTGCATGGAAGATAATAACCAGCCAGAGAGGAAATCCATGGAAACAGCTTGTTAATAAAGTTGAATGATTTATTTACAGTAATATAGCTCATATATTAATAACATTTGGGCAGTGGGTTAGACTGACTACACCTTGAACTGTTTAATTCCAAATGTCACTTCTGTCCATGTCTCCCAGCTCTGTCTTTTCCATTAACTCTTCCCATCTCACCTGTTTCCTGAAAATGCAGTACCATATCCTCCTAATTCTTCCCTCCTCTAGTAGGTACATGTGAAACTCTCATAGCCTGTCCTTGGAATACAGTTTCATTGTTTGCCATTCCATTCTGGTAACTTTGCAATGATGTCTTTCTCTAAGAATTGTCTTACTTTGCATATGTGATCCCAGAAATGTGCACTGTACTCCAGATGCTGTATTAGAGACCAATACAGTAGGAGAATTTAAAGTCCAATCTCAGAGATATGCAACATAGCTTTCTGGTCCATTCTGTTTTTGCCATTTCTAATTGTACTGTGAAGATCAGACTAGGTATGGCATTTAACATCTTTTTCTTCTCTGTTCTAATACTACCATTCCAGCATGTATGTTCTCCCTGGATTCCACCATTGTAGCACTGTTAAAAAGGCATCACATGACCTTAGACTAGCACTGGAGGCTAAGGATAACTACAAAACTTTTGTACTGAATTCCTATTGTTACTTGCTCATCTGCCAGTAAGCTACAACTAGTTCCACTTTCCATCTGTGACCAGACAGGTCCTGCCATACTGGCAAACTAGCTGAGGCTAATCTAAGCTGTTATTATAGTGTTTATTGCATTAAAAGTAAACAGGACTTTTATATTTATAGAAAGATCAGAGAAACTAAATGGTTTGCCAGACTTCTTCAGTTCCAGCAGACTCCTTATCAGATACCAAATGGTTCAGTATCAGCAAAGAAAAATGTATGAATATGAATGTACATACCAGACAGGAGGTAAGAAAGAAGGCTAGTACAAAACAGAGCCAGGTAAAGCTAAGAACTAATTAGATAAATACAAACTGTAAGCATAAATCAGCCAGTTGTAGACAAAGTATGTCATGTCACGAAATGCTATTTTCGTGTGCAACCTCTGCAGTAATTGTTTTAGGTTTATGCCTTGTTTGATAAGGAAAGCATACATTCTGTTAAGAAAAAGGAAAAAAAAAAAGAATGAACTATAAAGATTATAAAGATTTTGTTCAGGTACTGTTTAGCAATACATTTGTTATGCAATAAAACTATTATGCAAAAGAAAAGCATTTTTCCTTACAAGCCAAGTAACTAATCTTTTGAACATCTGTTACTTGATAAAGGCACTACAAAATAAGAATGGAAAAAACTTAGAAAACATATACTCATATCAAATGTAAATAAGTATAGAGGACAAGATAGTTGTCATTTGGTCTTTACTTATGTACTATCCCACTGGTATTCCTATCACCATTTAAGTCTGACCACAAACTAGCAACTTTCCCTTTAAAGTTCCGAAATCATCAGACATAAATATAGTACTTAAAGACTTCAAATGTACTAACTTCCAACAATTCTAGGATGAGGTCTCAAAATTCAAGTATAACAGTATCCTTCAGAATTGTGGCACAGCTAGCAGTTATGCAAATAACTTCTATGCTCACCTAGATGAATGCATTAACCTGACAGTCCATACCAGAACCAAACAAAATGGGAAGTTCAAGAGCAAACCAGCCTGATGGTCCACATGCATAAATAAATAAAACAATAAAAGAAAAAAAAAACTTCTTAGAGTATTCAGCAAAATTCTAGACCCACAAATCAAGTACAATATCAAAAATGTATTAAAAGCACTGAAAAATACCATGAGGAAAAGAAAGATATCCCATGACCTCAGACTAACATTGGAAGCTAAGGATAAATATAAGTCCTTCTTTATTTATGTCAGGAAAATTAAAAAAATAAAATTCAGCATTATGACAAATGTACTCAAAATGGCACCACCTATTCAGATCTAGTAGATATCACAAATATACTAGCTAACAACTTCAGTGCAAATTGTACCTATAGACAACTACACAAAATCCATAGATTCCAAAGGATCTCAAAACTCATTATCAGGAAAGAATGCTTTTTAAAGATACTTTCTAAATCAAAAAATGCATCTTCCATGGGACCTGATAACATACCCACCTGCCTATTGAACAGCACAAAACAAGCAATGAATGCACTCCCATGGCTAGTCAACCTGAGTTTAGCCAATGGCTTTGTTCCTGAGGTATGGTGCACAGCATAGGCCCCACCACAGAGCCTGGAAATTACAGTCCTATTAAGCTTACAAGCCAGGTCTGCAGGGCCATGGAACAGGTCATAACAGTCTTCATAAACTGTGATATTAAAAATTTTATAATACTTGATGCTCAACAATTTCGGTTTGCTAATGGAGATTCTGTCTAATGAATTTAGTAAACTTCTTTTGGAGAGTAATACAAGCCATGGATAGCATTCATGCACTGCATACAGAGAATTTTGAAATTGCCAAAGCTTTTGTCACTATACAATATGCTAGGATGATTAATAAGAAAGATGCACTCCAAATTAATCCTTATGTAGTTAGATGAGTGACAAAGTGGCTGAGGGACAGAACCTGCATAGTGACGGTGGTAGGTACATCCTCAGAGGGCATAAAGACAACCAGTGGAATCCCTGTTGGAGCCATACTAGGATATCTACTATTTGACATATACTTCTATTATCTCCAAATCAAAAACTGGGATTTCTGGTTAAGCAAGTTTGCAGATCATTGTTAACTGGGTGCCATCCTCAAATCTCCTTCTGACATACAGAAGATATAACTTGAATTTACATATTTTAGTAGATTTTGCACAGGAAACTTGTCAAGACTAAATGCTAAAAAATGCAATAGTGTTGCATCTGATAAACAATCTTGCAGCCCACTTCATAGTATAGACAACACCCCACTCCATAATGATTTTGTGAGAGACCTTGGAATACCGGTAGACAATTCCTTTTCCATTGATCATCATGTTGAAACAGCATTTAAGAAATCCTTCCATATCGTACAACTGATCACAAAGGGTATAGTATCTGGAATGAAATAAGTCCTTACACCTGTATATTCTATAACATTCATGCACATCATAGAATACAATGCCCCCTATGGGATGTATCTTACTAGACATTTTATATATATATATATATATATATATATATATATATATATATATATATATGTTACATTAGTAATTATTATGCAGTTGGAGAGACTCTAGAAGTACTGACAAAAAAAGATCATGGGCCTAAAGGACTTGAGCTACCAGGATAGGCTAGAGGCCCTGTTCCTGTATTCTGTGTCCTATAGACTCCTTAGTGTTGATATGTGCTTTGCATTTCAGGCCATTTGGTGACCAGCAGTCCAAGACCACTTATATATCCACAAATCAAACATTCCAGCAAATGCTAGGGCCAGTGATCTGAACCTGCTTCAGCAAGTAAACAAATTGTGATGATGACTGATTTATCACACAATGACTCACTTTTCTCTGGAATAAACTTACACTCCAGGTCAAACAATGTGACATACTACCTTTCTTTACAAAGCGATTAGACAATTATGGATGGCTATTCACAAATTCTGGTCTGTCACAAGTTGGAAAAGGAGGAAGGTCTAACAGTGGAGACTGGCAAGGAGTAAATGGCCACATGGCCCAGTTACCTTGTATTGTTTATTATTTTATGATTCTCTGAATCTATTTGAGATTCTTATATTAAGTGCTAACACGCTTTTGGAAAAAAAGATTATCATGGATAAAACAGTGTACATGTCTAAGCAACTTGATGGTAAATTAATGGTCAAAAGATAGTAAAGTTGGACCTGACAAGAGCCATCTGTTCTTGATTACCTTTTTAATAAATTAAATATTGCATTCATAGGCATTTTAAACAAGTTACAGTAATTATGCGTAACATCACATGTGAATGTTTTCTGGGCCAGAATATAACAACTTCGCTATTTTCAATTTCACTCAGTTTAATAGTGAAACTTCGCTGTTGCCTCCACTTCTTTATTTTGAAGTCACTCAAAAATGGTTGATAATAAGCCCTTAGGCCTCACCTTATACTTCTTCAGCCCCTGCATTCTCCAACTTCTGTGTAGTTCTCAGCATGGAGGGAACAGCAGATTGAAGTGACATTCATCCAGACAGGCATGAAGATAGTTTGTTCCTTTGCTGGCATCTTGGTAATGGAGATATTTCTGGTTAGGTCCTAACCCCATCTGTGGTAGTTGGCATGAGAAATTGCATCACTGCAGGACCTCCTACTCATTCCCAGTGCAAATGAGCACTGACACCCACCACACAAGATTAGGGCTACTTCACTGCTTGAAAGTACCAATCCCATTCGCAGCCTTTCCATTGTATCACAAGGCTCTGCTGGCTTGATGAGTATTGGCTAACTCAAACTCTGGTCATCTCGGTTATAGTCAGTACTTCATCCCTGTATACCCCTGAGTTTGGCATACGTGACTACTAAATTGCTTGTATAATTTATTGTGCATTGGTTTGTTAGCAACTCTTCTTTTCAGCAGTTTTGAGATTGATTTAAAATGAGTATTTTTATTTATTTATTTATTTGTTTCCCTGATTATTACTGAAACAAATTCAGAGCAAGTGAAGCATTTTCTTTCAGAAAGGTGTGTATATCATAATATCTACATCATGTACTGATAATCACATATGACTGCTACTCTCATAATAAACATCAAAGATCATTAATAACCTCATTTCTGTATCAAATATATGATGTTTGCAGCTATTTATAATTGTTGTGAACAGTTAATTTGTGTTTAACAAATTAGACTGAATGGCTGCATGGGAAAAATCTGAAAAATTAATGTGTGGCACATGTTTCTCATAGTACCACTTGCAGTCACACTTGCGAAGAAAAAATGTTTTGAAAATATGCATTTTATAAGAAGAATCTCAATTAATTCAGGCAACAAAACAGAAAATATTCATGTTATTAGGATTCATCCAACAGTGTACATTAATGGCAATTAGCTGAGAACATAGTCTGCTGTTTGGGTCTTTGAGTCTTCCATGTTCGTTTGGTTTACTTTAAATGCTAACACAAAACATTCCAAAGATAAATCTTTAAAAGCAGTTTTGAGTGAATCAGCTTAATGCTAACACAAGCATGTTTGCCATTATAAGACATCACAATTCATTCCAACATTTTATTACTTCTGTTATTCCTTTATTCACTTGTTTCACACCTGTTACCTAGCATGGTTTATAATTAATGTCTCTATTTAAAACCAAACTTTTTAGACAGATTTACTCAGCACAACAGATATTAATAATCACTGCAGACATGAACAGTCATAATCTACTGTTTATTAAGTATAGTATTTAACAAGACAATGTGCTGAAATAGGGAACCCAAAAAAGAGGTAGGTACAACACATAATGTATGTAGCCTTGCTACATACTCAGTACTTCACCGCAGCAGCAGCATTTCATTATTTACTACCATTTCTTGGAAATGCTTTTTATTTACATTATGCAGGATTTTGTACTTTATATACCTAATACAAATAAACACAGCTTGACTATTCTTTGTTAGTAAGAATCAAAGGTATCTACTGGTTTTAACAAGGAAACACTGCACCATTCTGACTGTCATGGTATCATAAGGCAACTCATGAAAAGATACTCAGGACACTGTTCTAGTCCCAGGCGTATCTGATTGTTTGTAGACTAGTTATTTTTGTATGATCTTAAACATTAAGTACACACTTCTGCTTTCTGACACCCCTAAGTAGTGCTACAGAAAGTGACACAAAGGGTAGGGGTCTTACTTCTGCAGATTAAATTATATAACTGCAAATTACTGTAGTTCAGAAACTGCAAAGTATATGGCCCATGTGAGTGCTTTTAGAATCACACATTCATAAGTAAGCTATGCAAAAGTATAAGCTTCAAACTCTCAAGTATCTCTGCATTCATATGGGTTGCTACTAACATATCTCTGCCATCCTGTGAACAATAAAAGCTAAGGTCAACTGTAAATATAAATGGGGCTCATGCACTGCCTCCTACTGCTTCCTGATGTTTTTGCATTGCATAGGTTCATAGGTAAGTACTAGGCTATCTGCCCTTGTGGAGCCATTTTAAGCCTAGCCGATTTCACTTGTTTTGTACTCAAAGTAACCTATCCCATTTGGCTGTACATTGGCCTTACCCATCCCATGGTAAATAATTTTATATTACCCCTAAGGATAATAACTGGGAAGATATCATAGATAACTTGAGGGGACCCATGCATGGGATAAAACATTTAGGAGCTGCCTCTGCCCATTAGAAGTACAGGGGGCTATCCTACAGTAAATTATCTGTTTCCCATCCATAGTTCTTAGTTCAGCTCAAAGATGGACTGGCATGAACTTTGGTTTATGTGTATGGGGAGTCTCTTCCACAGCAATGGCATCCTTTAAGAAGTATGCCTCTCTCTCCAAACCATTTTGTTGATGTTGCAGAAAAGGTTTAGTTCCCTAGACCAAGTGTTTCTGATGCCATTTGATGTGCTGATGTGCAGTAAATCCATTAGTAATCGGTCACAGCATGCCTGGTATGCTGGACATAGGTCACCTCTTAGCAGTTTGTAGGATACTGAGTATAGTGACAGGGCAGGGCATTGAGTCGGTCCATGTAGGAAATGCTGTTTAGACTTTGTATCCTTTTAGTAAGGTATCTCTGTGAGCATTTTTGTTGCTGCATGTGTCTGGACAGATAAATGCCAATGGGGGAGTTATATTTAATGATTGGCCAATGAGGGCTCAGTAAATGGGGGGGGCAATGACATCCTTAGATCTGGACACAATCCCTTTGTTTTTAAGCTATACAGTATAGAGGGACTTTCTTACAACAATAGATACATGTTGACTAAAGGTTAGGTCACTCTCCACATAAGTCCCAAATAACAAACAACTCGGTCAACTCTTAGGGGCATATTGTCAATGTTGTAGTTCCCTGAGTAAATAACTTCCCAAGGGAGACAATAATGCACTTTTTGGCCTTTAGTTTCAGACCATGATTTTCACACTAGTTATTTATTTAAGTCATACCTTCTAGGAGGGTGGCAAGACATTTGAGGATACAATGACTACTCGTAGCTTGCAGTCATCTGCAGAGTTAGTCAGATGCAATCCTTTGGTATTGGGTTTTACTTCAGAAAAGTAGACATCCAACAGGACAGGTCCCAGCACAGAAACCTGTGGGACTCCACTGGTGACTGGTCTCTTTGTGGAGGTAACTTCCCCTATTTTATTATTTGCATCCTATCTGTGACCCATTTGGTAATCCATTGAGTTACATGGGGTTTATTCCCAATTTATTTAGCTTTTCTACTACACCTGAGTGGGGAATTGTGTCAAAAGCTTTGGGGAGGTCAAGTTATGTGGTAGATACCATTTTGCCTTCTTCATTCACTGCTTTGGTGACCTTTTCAAAAAATCCACCAGGATTTTAGCATGACCTGCCCTTGATGATTCCAAACTGAAACATGTCTAGTGTTTGAAGGTTCCCTATGTCCTAATTGATTAATTACATGATAAGTCTTTCTATTGCTTTGCATATGAGGTTGGTCAGACTTACTGGTCTGTGGACAGTCCTCCCTTATGCAATGAAATGATTGTAGCCATTCTCCATTTGCTTGTTACAAAACCTGTATGGAGACTGAGATTGAACATTGTAGTTAGGTGTGGTTAAACATGCTTCATGCTATTTGAGGTGCATCCATGGATATTGTCAGGACCGATCAATGTGGTATTTTTAGATTTTGATAGCCCTTTTAGGACCTGGTCTTATGTGATAGCTGGAGGTGAACATGTTTCAGGTATATCTTGAGGGACAGATGGAGGGGAGACGTGTAAAGTCAGAACTAAATTTATCTGCCAGTAGATTAGCTATATTTTCAGCCTCAGTGTGTAGGTAACATCACTCAGAATCAGCTCAGTGCATTGCTGCATTATGCTTTTGAGATTATGAAAATAACTAAAAAATGCCTTGTTATTGTCTTTAGCTTGGGTAGCTATTCTAACCTCAAACTTGGCTTTAGGGGATTTTATTATGCTCCTGAGTTGTTTTATTTCAGTGACATTGGCTCTAACATTCTGGGAATCACTTTTCTCACTTTTGGCCAAAGTTCTTTTCTCCTCATTATAAATGTCATTGATATTAAGGTTCCACCATGTGGGTTTGTTTCTGGGGTTTTCCATGCTCCTGTTCATTCAGGGTACAACTGTATCTCTGTAGCTGTTTACATGCTAGTACAGTTTGGTGCTGTACATTTCTGCATGTTCAGTGGATTTAACTGGGTTTGGTGGGGATTTGAAGTTTGCCAATATATAACTTAAGAGTAGGTAGTTTGTCTTAAAGAAATTTCTGAAGTTACCTTGGCTGGAAGGGATCTTTTGTTTCAGTTTTACTTCAAAGGAGACTGATTTATGGTCAGACCTAACAAGTGATGAAGATACACAAGGGATGGTGAAAAGTGCTCCCATATTAGTAAGGACACGATCCAAGATGATATGTTCCTTAGTGGGTACTCATGGCTTTTAAATTGACAAAGAGCAGGAATCTCTGTGCTTGTGCACTAGTGGTGGTGTAGGTTTACCAGAATATAGTCCAGCTTACAATGTCAGGGCATAATCTCACTATGCTTCACCATAAAAATTGGGTTCAGGTAAAGGTGTACCAAAGCAGGCTCTTTCTGAACTTACAGAATGCTTTCAGCATTTAGCATCATATTATTACACATCATCAGTCAAAAGGAATAATTACACTAAAGACTGAACAAATAAATGTAAGCACTTCCAGTGTAATATGAATATGAACCAACACCTTGGCGACATGGCAGCCCATTTTCCTGAGAAGTGCATCAGATTTGCACTGGTACATGTTAGGCAGGAGGAAGAGTACAGAATTTGATATGGACAGCCAAGATTGCCAGTTTATAGCACTACCTGCAGATAAAGCAGTGTAGGTTTAGCACCGTTACATGTAACAGAGTAGCTGCATGCATATTCACTTAAAGTACATTTCGGCCACACCCTGTATAATATAGTGTCTGTCGTATTCTTCTCATTACTTTATGGAACTGCTGCACTTGTATCAGGTGTGGTACATAGGACATTATGAGAGCTGCTGCCACAGCTGCACATTTCATAAAAGTATCACTATATATGATGTGTCCTTGTCTGTTTTTTAAGCTGTTTAATACTACTCTAAAACATCAAAGCCAAATAGAGCTGTTACCACATTTTATACCAGCCCAATTCAGAATATGTGACTTAGTGTGTAACACTACAGTAAACCCCCCCAAAAAATGCCAAATGGGCAGTGGTGTATGTCTGCCATTACAATCAAATTGCCTGCACAAATGTGCCCCGTATGACTGAAACAATTATTTATTTTATGGGAATCTGTATGCATTTTCAGTGAAACCTGTATTAAGGCATATGCATTTCATGTGTTATTTTACAGAATGTGGCTGTGGTTTGAGTGGGCTCTGGGTGACATGCTACAGTAAAGTAATTGTATATATATTTTTTCCTTTATCATTTCTAGTACTTTATTTTCATTTGCAATATGAGTATATGCAAACTTCTTGGAGATATGTCAGCATGTATTACCTGAGAAGTATAGCAGATTTGCACTGATGCACATTATATAACAGTAAATAATTCCCATGTGAAGCAAAGTGCAGGCTGGACATGCTAATTATACCATTCCAGGAAAAGGATGAAAGTTCATAATGCACATTCTGTTAAGAAGCCCCTCTGTGCCGTGTGGTTCTTTTTAGAGGCAAAACATTCAGACACGTTGCCTGTGTTAAAGAAATTAGTGCAGCTGAACTATATTAGAATAAATTCAAATCTAAAGGTCACTGAAACATTGGAGTAAGGAGACACCCCCCCTTTACAGTGACTCATGTCAAATAAAAATTTGTTTTGAAGTATTGGCCAAAATTACCATTTTGCAAAGACATTTTTTGTCATTTCACATACCCCTAAATAATAAAAGAAATCACGTCAAAGCATTATTTGATGAAAATACAATCTTTTTAATCAGCACCTTTTCATAAGGTATACATATTTATATACACAATATGTCTTGCATTTGTGAATTTCCACAAGAAATGGAGTGATATGATAGTTTTGCATAAACAGTATAGATAGAATGAGTTACCATTAAGGATAGCCTCAGGCAAAACTAGTATTTCAGTGTAGTAAAAATGATTAGCACGTGGTTCTTAATCTTCTAATACTTTCTATTAAATTGAAAGGGTGTAGAGAAGTAAAACATGGTAGAGAGGTTACCATCTTGAAAAAATAGCTAACTTATTGGTTCATATAAATAATGTTCTATTTCTATTTCATGTTTTTGAATGATGATGGAGAAAGTCATTCAAATGAAATTCATGGGGGAAGATCTAAACATAGTCTTAATATATTATACAGAAACAAAGACTTAAATCAAAGGTCCATCATTTGATTATGCATCAACTTTTAGATAGCATAGGGAGTTCAATCTGTGCACAGCATAGCTTGCAATATGAATGATATGTTCTCTGTTGTGTTCCTTGACTGACAAACAAGGGCTGAACTCTCAAAGATATTAGATTCTGTATTGATTATTTTCTTTTCCATCTCAGCACCATTGAAATTCCGTTGGTTTTACAACTTCCATTCCAAAACAAGCACTTCATTTCACACTAGGTGAAGCTTCTTTGAGGCACAACTTCATCTAGTCTGGTGTTAAACAAGGGATCTATCATGCCACCCTTAATGGTTAGCATTTTTTTCAATGGCCTTCAACATCATCATTCCAAACAGGCTGCTCCCACGTGTGTTGAATTAGTTTTCATCCTTAATAACACTGAATGGCTGACCATCACCTCTTATCATGGGCACTATATATGGAATACATCATCTGACCAGAGAATCAGGTTGTCTATTACAGTGAAAAGAAGAAATTTATGTCTTTCATTCAGAATAGGCTTTTTATTATGGTACATCATCTCTCCATTGCATCATCATTCGATGATGTTATAGAAGAACTTACTTCCCACAAAATACTCAAACACTGGTTTAATGCCCCATTCTGCCTTGATATATACTCATATTCTATTACAGATCAAACTGATAAAGTTTGCTACAACAGTCAGCCATTAGTGCTGTTGTACTCTACAACAGAATTACTACTTGTGAAAAATATCTGCCTGCTTCAGCTAAATAAACAATAATGCAGTTGTTTATATGATAAACTATAAAAAATGAATAAATAAATAATAAATTCTCTTTCTCGTGTGTTTCTCAAAAAGTCATCATACCATTTGATCTCTAAGCTTACTTAAATACTTACCACTGAAAAATACATGACATTCACTGATTGCCTTTCACAGTAAGAAATGGCAGATCTTTTCTATCATTTAATCATGATTTCATTTTTAAGTGAGTGACAGCTGTCCTGCTCAAGCAGTCATTTTAATCTTAGGCTGCCCACTCAGAATTCTAGTATTTTTCTTTCATTATTTTAATTAAGCTGCATTTCAAGCTAAAATCATCTGGGAGTTCCTTTTAATATTCATTGCATCTATCCAGATCAGTCTTCCTCCAAAAAATACAAATTTTTGACCTAGAGGAAAATAGTTTTTTAATCAACAACTCAACTTTTTCAGCATATTTCGAACCAAGAAGATTGGCTAGCATTTCTTAACTGCTACCCTCATATCACCACACTTCTGTGCTTCTTGTTCACTCCAGAGTGATCTTGTCTCATCACATCTTTTCTTCTGAGTTTGACAAAGTTATTATTGGTAAACATATTGGTAGAAGCATTGCCAAGATTATTTATCAAGCCTTCAACTAAATGTAATCCTGGTCTATTTTTAATTTCTGCTGTACTGTTAAATTTAAATTCTACATGCTTCTTAATTTTGAACTAATTCATTTGACTTTATTATATTTGGAGATGAATCATAATTTTTTTCTCTTTATTGTGCTACATTTGTAGTCAGTATGGCATTGGCCTGCTTTACTACTGATGTGATATGATTATTTGCTACAGCTTTGCTCACTGCTATTACAGTCACCACTGTGTTGTTTAAATGTGAGTTTGATCATGTCTGAAAATGTATATATGTGTGCATCAGTCCACATTGTTACAAAAGGAACACAAATGATACTAATTAATACAAAGTTCTGGTTAGGCATAACCTTTTGAGAAGACCTGTGTTGTGAACCCGGAGATTATTACTAGTCATTTGTAAACCCTCATCCATTTAATTGACATATTCACCATCTAGGCAGGAATGCATAAACCCCTATACATTTCAGTCAGGGATTCATAAACCCTGACACATCTGACTTGGGAATTCATAAACCCCTACACATCTCATTAAGTCTGCTTGTGCTACAGGCAGCAACAAGCATGATGTTTGCAATTCAGCAAACAGCAATACTCAGAATACCCAAAAGCCAGTGGCCAAATATGTTAATCAGCAAACAAAAAGCCAAATTACATGCTAATGAAGCAAATAATCATGGCAGAGCAATTAAAAAATGCATAAAATGAGTGGATGCATCCACATTCGCTTTAGCTCTGAATTCCAAATCATGTTGGAATACAACCACAAGGATGCTTTGAAAACATTAGGTGATGCGGGAGGCATCATGTATGTGCAAAAGGCTCTAATACAATGCACTGCTGCATCCAGACCTCAGCCTAGATGGTGTAGGGTTTTCAGACCATGTTTGACCTACTATGGACTACATAAGAAATAAATAACAGAGCACTACATGGTTTATAGAGACACCATAAAAAAAAATAGTAAACATCTGATTTTGTCACACGAGGATCCATGGGAATCACACATACTTGCTACAGGGAGGTTTCACAGACCCACAGAGGATAAAGTGGGGGTGTCACAGGCAGCTGCTTCAAGAATACCATAGCAATTTCCCAATGCTATGTTACATGGTGTTGGAAAACATATCTGGTTCCAATGTACCCCAGGCAAGAGAGCTACCAATGTGCAAATGTTCTATGCCATAGCTCATTTTCCTGCAGTTTTAAGGGACATAGGCTGCAGAGACATTGAAATAAAAGCTCCACCTGGTGATCAGAAAAGGAGATATGCAAACAGAAAAGACTGTCACTCTATTAACTGGCAGGTGGTCTGTAATGCACACGGTATCATGTATAATTTGTATGCAGGTAAGCATGGTAGTATCCATGACTCCTACATATGGCATAGCTATGATCTGTACTTAAGATTTTTTTGGCATAGCTTCCCACAGGGACATATAGTGGAAGATGCATAGTATGCACTAGAACCGTGGCTAATGACTCCAATTAGAAACTCACATGTCCCCACTGAGCAAGGTTGTAATAACAGCAATAACGCACACAGACTAGAAGTGTCATACAGCATGTTTTTGGTCTGCTCAAGTCAAGTTTCCACTGTCTAGATACAACTGATGGTGCCCTGCAATATGACTCCACCCCCAAGACAAGGACCACAATTCCCTATACCACAAGCAAGGCCAGCATACACAGATGAGCAGTCAGAAGAAGAACTAGCAGCTGGCTATTATCATGGCAGATGGAGGCATGCAAAATATGTTATGGCCCTGTTTAACAAGCAGTCAATACTTTCTACACTCACCACTCATTATTAGCAACGTTAACAAAGATATGTGAAGAACCTGTAATGAAGTAATAAATGCTTACGCTTATATGTATGCACTGTACTTCAGTAAAACAAACTGTTGATCAACTATACAGCAAAGTCAGCAGTAAACTATATGGGTAATATATGCAATATAGACAAAATAAAGGAACTATGATGCTATTAAAGCTATAAATGGCTTTGCCTTCATATGTATACAACCTGTGCATCAAGCAGACCCATGTCAAACAAACCCACAGGGTGTGAGACAATGTCATCAAACCCTGTATAGGTAGATGACCAAGCATAGTCTCACAATTCTATAACTAGTAAAGAAAAGAAAAGATAAGTAATAAAGAGACAAATGACAAGTTTCAATCCAACAGAGGAAATAAAATGGTACTGCCCAAAAATATGCTTGGCCACCTCGCTACTGTGCATCACACATAAAAGTGTCACAAGTTAAATATCCAGCAGGGACCACGGCAATCTCAGCATAATTTGCACAAGGGGCTGAGCAAGCAGAAATGCATAACTACTAACACTTTACTACTACTTTTACTACTAACAGTACTACTACTAGTACTACTACTGTTACTACTATCAGTACTACTACTGGTACTACTGCTGGTACTATTACCAGTACTACTACTGGTACAACTACTAATACATCTACTTGTACTACTACCAGTACTACTAATGGTACAACTACTGCTACTACTACCAGTACTACTACTACTAGTAGTACTATAAATATGACCATTACAACTAATAACACTAATGAACTTAAGCAGAATAAAACAAAAATGAAATGCAATACATATCTTGGTGAAAACAGGCATCTAAGTAAGCCTTAGCTGTCCACTCTGTGCATCAGAGAAGGGTAACCCTAAATCACAAAGAAATGTGCAAAGGGCAGGCACACTCATCATTATCATTTGAACAGTGTGGTGGTAGTTACAGGACAGCAAGTAAGCCGGATGCAAAAGAAGTGTGTGTGTGTGTGTGTGTGTGTGTGTGTGTGTGTGTGTGTGTGTGTGTGTGTGTGTGTGTGTGTGTGTGTGTGCGTGTGCACGCACTGTGCACTGTGTGTGGGTCTGCATGATGAACACAGCCAAAGCATTTCTGCTATTACTATACTCTGTCATTCTAGACAGGTATGAGCAGAGCATGGTAGAAGATCCAGGTTGCCAAATTCACATCGGCTAACATCTGATGATGTACCAACTCTTAAGTCTCATGGATGCTGATCCTTCCCTAACAGACATTCCATAGCAGGCACCTGCATGGTCTAGTGAATCATTCATCTGGTCCAAGGAGTCAAATACGTGGTTTATGCAGTCTCACATAACAGAATGCACAACATGCATTACTCTGCCAACCTCTTCTGAGGCACTGATAGAACAAGCCATTACCTGCACGAAGGTCCTGCACATATGTTGGATGGCAGTCTGGTGCACCAAAATCAAGCTGGGTCAGTAAACATGCTTCTTCTGAGCATCTCTGCCAACACCCTTGTGTGATACTGCAGACTCATGATGTTTTCGAGGAGATGTTTAATAGGGAGATTCTGCCAGCTCTGCAGCTGTGATAATGACATTACATTGATCAACAATGTCCCCCTCAACCTGTCCAATCTCTGATGGTTCCATGTTAGTGATATGCATAGACATACTGACTGTACCCAAACTCAGGGAGAGAGCTATATCCTCCATGTCAGATATGCAACCCCAGACTGTGCCTGTTCATCACCACCATCATTGTCAGAGGCTACTCATACTCGAACATCAGGCAGTAGGAGCTTCACAGTACTGGTGTTCATAGGTTCATAGGTAGGTACTAAGCTATCTGCTTGAAGGCATTTATAAGCCTAGCCAGAATGTGTTGACTTTCGCCACCCCCTTAGATTAGTTCCCTGTGCCTCTGTCCAGCAGACCCACTGAAGTGATCCCGGGGTAAACTTTCTGTTTCCCATCCACTCATCAAGGTTTCTCTTGAAGAGTGTTAGCAAGGGACTCTGCCTAATGTAGATTGGAATCTTGTTCCAAAGCATGGGAAGTCTCTGGGACAGGAATCTATTCCTCCAGCATGTCCTATTTATTGTTGTGGTGAGGTTTAGATACCTAGAGCATGTGGCTCGAGGGGATAAGGTTTTCTTTAGGTGGCGCATGTCCATCAATTCTGGGTTGGACATGGCCTTGTATGTCAGACAGAGATCACCTCTGATTAGGCGGTATGCAACCAAGTACAGCTGGAGTTTCTTCAGTCGAGCTGCAAAGGGCATCTGTTTGAGGTCAGTGATCCTCTTGGTGAGGTACTTCTGTGGTCTTTCCAGCTTTTGCAGGTGTCTTGTAAGATACATCTCAAATGGGGCATTGTAGCATATGATGGGTCTGATGAGTGATGAGTAGAAGGGCACAATGACCTCTTTTGATCTGGATATGAACCCTTTTTTGATTAGGTGGGCCACATAAAAGGATTTTCTAACCACTTTGGCAATGTAATTATCAAAGGAGAGATTACTATCTACTTGGGTCCCCAGATCCCTTATTACATTTTCTGTATTTAGGGAACTACCAACTATGTGGTAGTTTGTGGGTACTTTGCTTTTCCAAAGGGGATGACTATGCACTTTTTGGCATTTAGCTTAAGGCCATGATTTTGTCATCAGGTATCCATCTCAGTGAGATTCTTTTGGAAGATGTCTCTGTCAGCCGGAGAGTCAATTATAGCCCCTAGTTTGCAATCATCTGTGAATATGGTCAGCCATAGTCCTCCTGTGCTTGCCTGTACCTCTGAGAAGTACATGCTGAACAGGAGGGGTCCTAGGACTGAGCCCTGGGGAATGCCACTTGTAACCAGTTTAGAGTCGGACCTAGCTCCCACAACTCTCACCATGTGGTTTCTGTCCATGAGTCAGTTGGCAAGCCATCTTGTGACATAGGGGTTTATGTTCAGGCTGGTGAGCTTGTCTATAATACCAGAATGGGGAATGGTGTTGAAGGCTTTTGTGAGGTCTAGGTAGGCTGTGTGTACCACCTTTCCCTCATTTCTAGCCTTGGTAACTGTCTCAAAGAAGTCCACCAGGTTTAGGAGGCATGATCTGCCCTTAACAAAGCCGAACTGGGTAGGGTCCAGTGTTTGGAGGTTCCCAATGTCTCTGTTAATGAGTTCCATGATGATGCGCTCCATAGCCTTGCAGACCAAGCTAGTCAGGCTTATAGGGTGATAGTTCCTGGGGTCTATTGTGGCTCCACCTTTGTGGAGTGGAATAACCGTTGCTGTGCACCACTCTATGGGTACATAGCCTGTGGAGAGGCTGAGTTTGAACAGTGTGTTTAGGGGAGGGATTAGTTCATCTTTGAGCTCATGTAGGCCGCAGCCTGGGACATCGTCCGGTCCCATTGATGCTGTGTTTTTGGCTTTGGAGAGGGCTGTTTTAACCTGAATGTCTGTGATTTCAGGGGCTCTACATTCTTCTGGTATGGTTATGGGCCCTTTTGTTGGTGAGAAGGGGTGAAGTTTGCACTGAACCTGTCTGCCAGGATGTTGGTGATATCAGTCAATTCAGTGTATTTTGTGCCATTCTGCACTAACTCTGAGCAGAGCTGAGCATTGCCACTTAGATTCTTGACACAGCTAAGGAATGCCTTGTGGTTATCTTTGGAGTCCTTAGCAATTTTTCTTTCGAAGCTCGCCTTGGATGATTTTATGAGGGATCGTAGTTTCTTGCTGATACTGATCAGGGATGTCTTCCCTTCTTGGGATTTTACTCTTTTCTGTACTAGTTTCCTCCTTCTATTGTATAGCGTGTTTATGGCAGGGGTCCACCAGACTGGTTTTCTTTTCTTGGAGGAGTGAGTCTTGGTTTTGCTTGGGGTAGCACGATCCATGAATTCTTGTATTAGCCTTGTGTTAGCCTTACTTGTGATTATACGCATAAAATAGAAAATAAACAGAAGAAATATAAAAATAAATGATCAGAATACACTACCTAAACCAGATTAAAGCAACAGCAGATGGAAATGCAAATAAAAGTTTCTGCCAGGGTGTACTGACAGATCTATACATATATATGTATATATCTATATCTCTATCTATTTATCTATCTATCTATCTATCTATCTATCTATCTATCTATCTATCTATCTATCTATCTATCTATCTATCTATATTCATAAAAAAGACAAATAAGTTATGATCATACGATGCACAGGTGAGCCTTGAACCTCAATGTCAAAAGTCCTAATATAAACAAAATTGATAGAGGTATGATAACCATTAAACATGAGATGACCACTTAAACAAAACTATTATAACTTTATACCACTTTTACACAGATATATGAATGGCATACTTATAGCATCACTAGTGGAGACCCTCTGGTTGTCTTTCTCCTTTGCCCCCACATTTATCACAGCACTGGGTAACTCCTCTGAGCTATCTGGACCCCATACTGTTCCCATGAGCTCCTCTATCTCAATGAGTGATGATTCAGTAGCAGACCCACTTCCAGTAGGTGTTCAATATTGTGCCACAACCCTGACTCTACTCTTTGCATTCCTTATCATATCTCTGACCCTATATCTGATAGATTTGTTGTCATGGCCATTGCCACCTAAAGCATTCACATCACTGACCACCTGCTACCAGACACAATCATGGAAGGGCTTGTCAGCTAAGCATGTTTTAGCATCCATGTTCTTTGGAGACAGAGGGCCTGTACAATTATTTAATTCTCAGCATCTGAGAATACAGGTTTTCATGGGATGGCTGGTTTAGTTACCATATCCCTGTAGTGAAGTAAAAAAGAAATATATCGGACACTACACAAAAGGGGCTATGTCATTACATGCTGCTCTAATAATGGGATAAAAAATTATTATACAGGCACCACTGTTAAAAAAGTTTAATAATGATATATCTGAATATGAAGACTAAGCAATACCTGTACAATTCCCTATATCCCCCCAACTGCAATATCATAACTTCAGAATGAGAAAAAAAATATGCCAATGATATAGAACAACATAAGCACTGAACAGATTCTTAAATGTCACTTTAACCTACATGAGCTTCATTAAGTCAGGTATGTGTCAACATCCTCAGAAAATATTTCAAGAAACCCATGAAACAGAAGCAGATGATCATTACAATAGCAACTATTGTACCTTCATTACAAGCACAACATTGCAAAGTGTTGACAGTTTTTATTTTGTTAAGAAAAGCATACTAAAATAATTCTGTAAGCAATACTTGTACAGAACATAACATACCTTGACAGAAACTATAAGATAGTTCTCATAAAAAACATAAATGCAGCAATCTACCCTAATATGATAGAAGTTCACTTTCCCAGGTTCTGATTATGTCATGTAGATTAATTCCTCTGGGCACATCGAAAATGTTAATTAGGTATCATTCCTGAATCACTTAATATGCTTGAGGCAGAAAAACATGGTGTTAGGACTTACACAATGCCAGGCACACACCTTAACAGAAAAAGAGTAAGTGTTCAGAGCCAAGACTAATAATGCCTTGCAAGTGTGACTCATTAGCAGGTATGCATATCTAATTAAGTTTTTACCACTGCTAATGAGAAGTACACTTACAAAGGGTGTGTCAGACAGAATAGGCTTACTGACAAAGTTTCATATATATTTACTCAATTAGAAGTAACCTTTATAATCTTTTGCTAAAATATTGTTAGAAGATAATTTGTCTCTTAGTATGCAGTTTCTGTAAGCTATATCAAGTGTATACAGCATGCACATATATACAAAAATTGGAAAATCATTGCAAAATGTAATGCATTCATGCTAAAAAGTTATCAAAATTGAGTAATGCATGTAAAAGAAAGGGAAGAGCACACTCTTGTTTTGCAGACATTTGATTGTACTTTCACATGCTTCATTAACATAACATCTGCAAGGATCATATTCAGTAAGACTTCTACTGTGAAAGGAAAATGGCAAATATGATTGCATGTATATCTTGGTCTCTAAATCTAAAATATCAAAGTACAAAGCTGTGTATATCTACTTTGCTTTCTCTACCTTCATTATGTCATTGTTGATATAAGAAATATTGTTAATCACATCAATGTTTCATGGCAGTGCCAGACTTCATGGCTCAGATCTAAAGTGAGAGAGAGGGAGATGTTTATGTGAAAGTAAGGATCCTTAATGTCAAAATTTTAATGCTATAAGACCACAATGTTGAGAAAACATCACACTGATTTGTGATTTTTGTTGGCTTCATCCCTTGTGTAATAATTTGCATTGCACATCAGTGACAACTGGTGGTGACTGCCATTAAATGGCAGTCACTTCTTGAGGCAAAAATGCAAACATTCCATGCACTAGTGAACAAAGTCATTGCCATTATATTGATGTGAATAGGTGCAATACTGATGAGAGGAATATTTTAAAACCAATGAGCCACCTTATTTGTGTAATTATAGTGGCCCATTATTAGCCTATGCAATAACATAGCTTGCCAGCACAGAATTTTTTTATTAATTTTTCTGTCCTGAACAGCTTCTGAAGAAATAGAACAACATAGGGAGGCACATCAAGGGTGGCTAAAATGCTTCAGGGAGGCACAGAGTAAGCATGGCTCAAATATAAATGATAACTATTTCATTATGCTCAAAAATTAGCATAACATTATCAGTACTAAGGGCATCAGTCAATAATTTCCTGACACAGTTACAAAATGAGTAGTCATACTGTAAATATGACAAACATGCATGTCTGATCAAATAGCTCTTGCAACATTATACTAGCCGATGTGCTAGTCAACCTACGTATGTGAGGGTTTGAATCCAAGCAGCAGCAGGAGTTACTGTGTATTACCAAAAAGTGTATTATTCTGCAGTTATTAAGTTCTTATAACATTGTAATCATTTAACTTTGACATAGGATTTGGTATGCATCAAGTTTATATGCAGTAGTCACATAACTCTTAGCCTAATGTGTATAATAGGGAATAGATTACTGTGTATTTTGGCACACACACACACACACACACACACACACACACACACACACACACACACACACATATATATATATATATATATATATTTATATGGCTTCACATTCATATATGGATGTGACAAATCATAAACTATTATTTATTTATTTTAATTAACATTTACGCCAACAATCCTGCTGTAACAAGAATGACTACCAGAATGGGATGTAGACCAGCCACAGAGGACTGGACTGCCATCCATGCTTAGGTGGTTGCAGTGGCACCACCAAAGGCAGCACAGACACCCAGCACTTCTGGGTCACAACCTGCCAGCATTACCCCCAGAAATCCTTCACTACTTGCTCCATCTGCATTGGGCATCTCTGCCCTTGGGACTGTTGTAATGCTGCTCACCTGGGTGCGCCAGTGGAGGTGGTGATTATGTCGCCCATTTAGAGGTGACATGGCTGATGGAGGATAATTTAAAAAGAGGCCTCAGTGTCTGTATTAGCAGAATAAAAAGTCCTGTATCAAATAGCCAAGTTGATGCCCCTTCCAGCATTGGCCCAGGTGTCTGCAACAGGAGACAGTGATGACAGTTCTAAGGGTGAGGACTAGATTTTCATTTTATTCATAATAGACAAGGATGTAACTCTGAAGTCCCCTACCTATGCCAAATTGTGGTGCTCCCTTACTATTGTTACCTATCACCATCCCTGTATTCCTTGTATGTCATATATGTCTGTTCCTGTTACCTAATCTACCTATTTTACCCTCTTATCCCTAACTAACATCCCTAACATTCCTCTCTCAAATCAAAATATGAAAAAGGGTACCTGTCTCAAAAAATGACTCCCCATACATAGATCTCCACTTCACTTATGTATGTGTGTGACACACCTGATTTGTTTGGCCAGCACTCAGGTCACTCCAAAGCAAATACAAATATGACTCAGTCATTGTACATGCTGGTGTGAATGACCTGAGACGTACCTCCCTGGACTACATGAAAAGAGACATAGAGGAGCTCTCTGATCATGTAGTCCAGGCTGGTATGACCCTGACCTTGAGCAGCATCTTACCCTCACCTAGAATGATGCCACAGTACAAAGACAAAATGATCGATTTTAACAATTGGCTAAAATTTTGGTGTCATTCAAAGGGGATCCAGTGTCTGTCAGCCTGGGATGACATGCTCGACAAGCCGCGTTGCTTCGCTAGGGACAGCTTGCACCTGTCACAACTGGGCTTTCGGATACTGGCAAAGGCTCTTGCCACCCCCATAGTGCCTTTTTTAGGCAAGGCTTAAAAGTCAAACCCACCCCCATAGACAGCACAAGGAACAAGAAACTAAGGGTAATGCTGCTAAACGCCAGAAGTCTTAACCTCAAGATGCACACACTCGAAGCTCTCCTCAGTATGGAGAACATCGATATCTGTGCAGTGACAGAAACCTGGTTCAAGGCTCCAGAGAGCACCCCAGCACTACCAGGCTATACCTCATATCATGCTTTTCGGCCCCAAAACCCAGACCGAACCACAAAATGAGGGGGAGTTTCCATATTTATCAAGGATATCCACACCTCCAGGTTAGTGGCATTGCACGAAGTATCGGAGACCATCCATGTGCAACTAACAGTGGGCAAGACTGCTTTTCAGTTTATAGCATCCTACCGACCACCCTCTCAAAGTCAGGAATCCCATTCGGCTTTCCTGAAAACATTGGAGAACATGATGATCTCTCCGAACACCATTATATTGGGTGACTTCAACTACCCAAACATTGACTGGGAGCACTACTCAAGCCCCAGCACCTTAGCCTAAAGATTCCTGGAAATTATAAACTCAAATGCTATGGAACAACTAGTCACCACTCCCACAAGAGGGGACAACATACTAGACCTGATCATTACCAACATGGGGACTCTATGCTCCACACCAGAAGTATATCCCTCATTGGTAAGATCAGACCATAAATTAATTTCACTGGATGTCCACATCCCGACCCCACCCCCAGCCCAGAAAACCACAGTGAAAAACTTCTCCAAAGCGAACTTCTCACTTCTCAAAACCGAAGTGGAATCCTTCAAGGCCCCAGGGCCAGTGGAAACTACAGCCCAAACTGCAGAATCCTATATAAATGCATTCTACGGACATCTCCAGGAATGCATGGATCATGCTATCCCAAACAAAACCAAGACCCAATCATCCAAAGGCAGGCGTCCAGTCTGGTGGACCCCTGCCATAAATAAACTGTACAACAGAAGGAGGAAGCTACTACATGATAGAGCAAAATCCCTAATAGGGAAGGCATCTCTGATCAGTACTAGCAAAAAATTACGATCCCTCATAAAATCCTCCAAGGCCAGCTTCGAGAGAAAAATTGCACAGGACACCAAAGACAATCATAAGGCTTTTTTCAGTTATGTTATAAACCTGGGATGCAACTCCCAGACTTGTTCTGAGTTGATTCTAAATGACAAAAAATACACTGAACCCACAGACATCGCCAGTATCCTGGCAGACAGGTTCAGTGCAAACTTCTCCACCCCCTCCCCCCAAAAGAGCAAGTATCTATCCCGGCAGAGGGCTATCTCCCAAACATCTCAGATGCTCAGGTGAAGGCTGCCCTCTCCAAAGCAAAAAACACTGCTTCCATGGGACCAGATGGCGTCCCAGGTTGTGTCCTACATGAACTACAAGAGGAACTAATCCCTCAAATAAAACAGCTATACAATCTCAGCCTCACTACAGGATATGTGCCCACAGAATGGCGTACAGCAACAATGGTCCCACTCCACAAAGGTGGAGCCTCTACGGACCCTGGAAACTATCGCCTCATAAGCCTGAATAGCTTAGTCTGCAAGGCTATGGAGAGGATCATCATGGAGCTCATAAACAAAGACATTGGGGACCTACAGACACTAGATCCTACCCAGTTCGGCTTTGTCAAGGGCAGATCCTGCCTTTTGAACCTGGTTGACTTCTTTGAAACAGTCACCAAAGCCATAGATGAAGGGAAGGTAGTCCACACAGCCTATCTGGACCTTGCAAAGGCATTTGATACAATACCCCACTCGGGCGTCATAGATAAGCTATCCAGCTTAAATATAAACCCCTATGTCACAAACTGGGTCGCAAACTGGCTCAAAGACAGAACCCACAGAGTGAGAGTTGCTGGAACCATGTCAGACTCGAAACCGGTCACAAGTGGCGTCCCACAGGGTTCTGTCCTGGGACCACTCTTGTTCGGTATATCCTTTTCCGAGGTACAGGCAAACGTGGGAGGACTATGGCTCACCAAGTTCGCAGACGACTGCAAACTGGGTGCCATAATCAACTCTCCAGCTGACACAAACATCCTTCAAAAAGATCTCACAGAGACAGATAACTGGTGCCAGCACCATGGTTTAAAGCTAAATGCCAAAAAATGTATAGTCATACCCTTTGGCAAAAACAATGTGCCCACAAATTACCACATAGGCGGAAACCCATTAAGTACAGAGAAAGTTATTAGGGACCTGGGGACCCAAGTTGATAGCAATCTCTCCTTTGAAAACCACATTGCCAAAGTGGTTAGAAAGACCTTCTACATAGCCCACCTCATCATGAAGGGTTTCACATCTAGATCAAGAGAGGTAATCGTGCCCCTTTATTCATCCCTCATCAGGCCCATCATAGAATACAATGCCCCTTTTGGGATGTACCTTACCCGACACCTGCAGCAATTAGAAAGACCCCAAAAGTATCTCACCAAGAGGATCAAGGGTCTCAAACAGATGCCATATGCTGCTCGGTTAAAAACTCCAGCTCTACTCAGTTGCATACCGCCTACTTGAGGCGATCTATGCCTGACATACAAAGCTATGTCAAATCCAGAATTAATGGACATGCTCCACCTCAGTAAATCTAAATCCCTTAGAGCCACGCTCGAGGGACTTGAACCTCAGCACAGAAATAAATAGAACTTGCTGGAGGGACAGGTTCATAACCCAGAGGCTCCCTTCGCTCTGGAATAGAATTCCAGTTCATGTGAGGCAGAGCACCTCACTGAATCTCTTCAAGAAGAATCTCGATAAGTGGATGGGGGATCGTAGGTTTGTCCCAGGGATTACTCCCGTGTCACTATTGACAGAGGCACAGTAAACTAAACCTTAAAAAGGGCACAGTATACTCAAATCAAGGGGTGGCGTAAGCCATACAGAATCGGGCTAGGCTTATAATTGCCCCAGGGCAGATAGCCTAGTATGAACCTATGAACCTATGAACCTATGAACAAAGTATTAGGTTTTCATCTCTTACTCTTGATGTGGTGACTAGACAAATTCCTCAAACTATTTGTACAAATACACAGTAAGCTTGTGAAGAATTGGATAGCTATGATACTCACTACCACCATCCTGCATATTCCTTTATTTTTCCTCCAGTATCCTACCCTCCTCTTGTCACTTCCCTCCATTTTCACAACATCAGTCCCTTTTCACATGTTTAATCTGGTCAACAAATAGATTCACACACTACACACATGCTAGAAATGGCATATAAAACAAACCCTGCTATTGTGTTCCTCAGTATTTTCACAATGCTTTGATATGCACACCAATGCTGAGTGAAAGTAAATGACAGTTTATATCCTGTGGCAAAAACTGAGCATTCCACCTTCCATTACCTTAATGCACTTCCCATCATGCAACTTTGCTTAGTCCCACTGTGCAGCATAAAGCAAACCCAATAACACTGTGAGGCGGCAGTTATTCTCAATGGATCACTGGCTTCAAGGGTTAATGTATACTATATAGAACATTTCAGTTGTCATTACTGTCATGAAGTCTGCTGCACACATACTCCACTTTTTCATGCTGTTTTCATTGTCCTTTCAAATATATGCTTTTGACTGCATGAACTGAGTAGATTTTTGCTATGAGCAGATAATTCTCTAGACTAGAGAATATTTAAGTGGGTTGTCAGGGGTTTGATTCCAGTGTTTTTCCAAACATGACTTAATATTTTCTTTAGAGTAGCATTTTGTCTTATTAATTACTGCATAGATATGTTACTCCACCAGTATCCCACCTCTTCCTTTATATAGTATAATACTACTCCACACCTAATCATACTTTACTACTTGTAAGTAAAAGAGACAAAAGTAATTCTTGAAGAGATGCCCCAAAATTGGGACAGATTGTTATTATTTCTCCTATACATGTAGAAAATCGATGTAATAAAAGATGGAGAATTAGCATGTATTTTCTGAAGGATGCAAAGTATGTCATATATTTATATGTTATAATATACTGACTTCAGTCCTCACTGATTTCCCATAACACAGGCTGTTTGAGAAACACAACACTATTATGAGTTAAACATCTGTGGACAGTGGAGAGGTATGCTCCTGCATTAACCTTGTTATGCACACTTTACTGTAATGATTATGCGACGTCTAAATGATGTTGGAGAATACTTTACCACTGATCATGCTACATGTGTAAATGATGTCATAGAATACTTTACCACTGATCATGTTACATGTTTAAATGATGTCATAGAATACTTTACCACTGATCATGCTACATGTGTAAATGATGTCACAAAATACTTTACCACTGACATGCTACATGTTTAAATGTTGTCACAGAATACTTTACCACTAATCATGCTAAATGTTTAAATGTGTGACAGAATACTTTACCACTGATCATGCTGCATGTGTAAATGAAGTCACTGAATACTTTACCACTGATCATGCTACATGTTTAAATGATTTCACAGAATACTTTACCACCGATCATGATACATGTTTAAATGATGTTGCAGAATACTTTACCACTTCTTCTTTTGGCTTTTTCCCTATTAGGGGTCGTCACAGTGGATCACCTGTTCGCTCATGATTGGCAGTGGAGTTTTACAGTGCCAAGGTACCAGCCTGGCACCCAACCTTCCACAGAAGGCACATGCACGCACACACTCACACCTAGAGCCAATTTGGAGTGTCTAATCCACCTACAGCATGTCTTTGGGAGGAAACCGGAGCACCCGGAGGAAACCCATGTGACCACAGGGAGGACATACAGACTCTGCACAGAAGGCACCCCAGCTGAGAATTGAACCGGAGAACCTCTTGCTATGAGGTAACAACACTAACCACTGCACCACCATGGCCACCCTCACCACTAATCTTGCTAAATGTTTAAATGCTGTCACAGAATACTTTACCACTGATCATGCTGCATGTGTAAATGATGTCACAAAATACTTTACCACTGATCATGCTACATGTTTAAATGTTGTCACAGAACACTTTACCACTAATCGTGCTAAATGTTTTAATGCTGTCACAGAATACTTTACCACTGATCATGCTGCATGTGTAAATGATGTCACAGAATACTTTACCACTGATCATGCTATATGTTTAAATGATTTCACAGAATACTTTACCACTGATCATGATACATGTTTAAATGATGTCGCAGAATACTTTACCACTGATCATAACACATATTTAAATGATGTCACAGAATACTTTACCACTGATCATGATACATGTTTGAATGATGTCACAGAATACTTTACCACTGATCATGATATATTTTTAAATGATGCCACAGAATACTTTACCACTGATCACACTACATATGTAAATGAAGTCACAAAATACTTTACCACTGATCATGCTACATATGTAAATGATGTCACAGAATACTTTACCACTGATCATGCTACACATGTAAATGAAGTCACAGAAAACTTTAGCACTGTTCATGCGACGTTTAAATGATGTCACAGAATACTTTACCACTGATCATGCTACGTGTAAATGATGTCACAAAATACTTTAGCACTGATTATGCTACATGTTAAATGATGTCACAGAATACTTTACCACTGATTATGCTACATCTTTAAATGATGTCACAGAATACTTTACCATTGATCATGCTACATGTGTAAATTATGTCATTGAATACTTTACCACCGACCATGCTACATGTTTAAATGATGTCACATAATACTTTACCACTGATCATGACACAAGCTTAAATTATGTCCAGAATACTTTAGACTGATCATGGTACATGTTTAAATGATGCCACAGAATACTTTACCTTATCACACATGAGTTCTGAAATGACTTAGATTCAGATATGTGTATATGACTGTACTACTTATTTACATGATGCTTTGCATGGAGGATCAAAAACACTGGAATTTCAAAGTTATTATGCAGGTGTTAATACTTTTCTGTCAATCACACAAATGTGCTTCCCAATATGCACTTCAGTAAGTGATTTGATTATAAGAAAGCAATGTCAGTGGCTTGTATTGCTTGTGTGTGATTTGTTCACTTATTTTAAGCAGGATATGAGGAGTTCACCGTGATGCTGTCTGCTTACCACATAATGTAAATGATCAACTACTAAAAAAAACACAAAACCAGTGAAATCCACTTTGACCAAAAAAACACTGGTACCACAAAGGAACGAACAAGAGAAATAACGTAAAATAATTTATTCAACGTTTTCGTTTGAAAGACTTCTTCAGAATAAAATACAGCTCTAAAATACTGGCTTAAATATACCTGCTCATTTGTTTAAAATTCAATTAACAAGTCAATTAAATTATATGCCTATTAACCATTAAAATGCTTTAAAGCAACAAAGCTATAAACACCATATAAATCCAGCTTTCTGCTGTTTATTTTTAAATATTACAAAAAATATAAATGTTAATTACATTTCCCTAGTTTCCTATCAACCAAAAAACACTTTATATTAATCACATCGTTCAACCCTGGGGGAGTATCAGCACCAAGTTTTAGCTACCACATTGTTTCCCTCCTTTCAACTTTATTTTTCTTATTACCACCCCTCAGATCAATTTTATCTTGTTCTAAAATGGAAAACATGAATTTCTTGTATGACTTACATTTCACTGAATGCCTATAAAGAACATTATTTTCTTCTTTAGTTTTTATGGCATAACAATGTTCTTTTATACATTTAATAAGACATCTTGTTGTCATACCTATATAATATGCAGGACAACCTGAACAAAGAGTAACATATACTATGGTTTCTGTTAAACAGTTGTATCTACCTTCTATACTGATAGTTTTATAATAATGTTCAGACTGTCACTGACTTGTGCAAGTAATGTAGGACTCTGTACAATGTTAACCTTGGTTTTAAATGCCTCCACTGGTTCTATCTTTTCTAACAGAGCTCAAATTGAGGACGTGCTCCTGGCCATAGACTCCTCTTCTCCCACCCTGAGAAATCTCATGGGATGACCTCTCTTGTCTTTTCTTATTGCCAGATGGCTGTTCCAGCAGTGGAACTGTTAATTGTTCTGATATTATCTGGGTCATAGTCAGGCCTCTAATATTCTACTCCATGGAGATATCATGCACATGAAGAATAAAGGAATGACACATTTTAAGCAAAGCAAGAAGCCAAGAGGCAATATAGTTCAAATTTTTAAGCAGCATATTTTTATTAATATATTTTCTGTAGGTCTTAACTTGATTTTCTGTATTAGCTACTGTACTCTGACATGAAAAAATGACGTGCCCAAGTAATACCATTAATTTCCACAGAGAATAACTTAAGCTTAATAGTGTTTACCAAGCTGATACATAGATTGTCTCTCAACTCTATCGAGTTACTCTTTAATCTACTATTTAGTAATTCCCCAATTAAAGTACCATGGAAAAGATCTGCAAAAATCTTTGCAACCTGCCAGTTTAGGGCTATTCTATGGAGTGATGATTGTTAAAACTCTCTAACCTTTATTTGGTGATTTGATAGCCTCACCCAGTGACTAAGGGTCAGGAGTGTTTCTCATACCACAATGACTATGTTCTACAATAAGTGGTTTACTTAATCGTGCAGGTCAATTTAGACATCCACTTGTGGAGAGAGGAAGCTTGCTTCTCTAGTGTGTTCAGTCAGACTGAGTGAGCAATCAAGCACAATTGTAAGAAGATCATGTTTATAAAGGTAAAAGCCTTGGGGCAATGAATGAAGCACACTATGTACATCTGAATACATTTTAGTATTTCAGTGCAATAATTCCAGTGAAATATCCCATATCAGCAACTGTAGTTACTGGCAATTTATGTGCACTGATCACCAAAGTAGTTTAAGGGTATAAGTACATTGACAGTATATATAATTTGCTTATATTGTTATATGGCAAGTCATCTGATGGTTTACAACATAGAATTAAAGCTATGATTTTCAAACATGCTACATACTGTAGTCCAAGGTTTGATTTCCTCAATTTCTATATCCCTGTCATGTGACAATGAGCAAGATACTTAATGGAACAGTTTTCTAACATCACTTAAGAAAAGAGGTTTTTATACAGAGTGAATTTATTTGTTAAAAAAATAAAATATCATCTGACAGAATAACATATTAGGTTAAGATAAAGAGATGTTATTGAGTTTTGCTCTCTGTTTATGGATACAAATCTTTCATTCTATGCTTAGAACATGACTGCAAACAAACCAATTTAAAGTCCATCTCTGAAAATAAACTCTTAAGTGTAATAGGTCTTACACTCTGAAAATTAATAGTCAATTTTCATTTCTGTATATCCATATTTCATTGAGTCATAATTTCAAATATGCTATACTACCTTAACAAAATCAATAAAATCATGCAGTAGCCACTCTGTATTTAGTGCATCTATATACTGTGTTTTTTTCAGTCACTCTATATACAGTGTCAGTTATCTATCATCTTTATACCCTCAAGCCAACTATGATATATATATATATATATATATATATATATATATATATATATATATATATATATATATATATATATATATACATATGTGTGTGTGTGTGTGTGTGTGTGTGTATATATATATATATATATATATATAGATATATAGATATATATATATATATTTTTTTTTTTCGGTCTGTATCTCTGTATATCATGTCATGCATCTATTGTGTTATCCAAGGATGAGATTGAAATGTGTCCAGTGGAATCAGGGATCTACCCCAGTTAAAAAATTCAAAATAAAACAAAATCAAAAAGATGTAATGGATAAAAAAATGCTTGTGTTTCATTTACTTCTTAAACACAAGTATACTTTAACCCTGCTGTATATCTGATATAAATATATGCCAAATGTAGGATCACATTATTGTTTAGAGGTTAAGAATTATACAAATTACTGCTTGCTTCATACAGTTTCATGCTTTGCTCTATGAGGTTATAGGATTTTAGGACTAATGTGAATCTTAAAATTCCCATTATATAAATATTTTATATACTAGTTGGTTTCCTCCATTAAAGCATAGCAATTTAACATGCACATTTTAGCATGTGTTGGTGTAGTAAGAAAATAAAGCTGGATTGCTCACATTACCGTTATTTCATTTTTGCTAGTTGGCAGTACCTCACTTGCTCACCATTTCTTACGTTTTTTCCACTAGACAAGAAAATCTGACTCTGGCATGAGACATCAGTGAAAGTACGATTAAGAGAAATTAGTACCAGATTTATTGCTCACTGATGTATCCTTCATGAGGATGTGCGTACTTTGTATTCAGGCAGACTGCTCACTGACATTCAGTGTAGTCTCATGAAGTTTGACTCCATAGTCTGAGATGCCTTTTCTAGACATCATATAGATACAAGTGAATCAGGGCAGCTGGTAATATTCTTCCGCTATGACCTATATGGGATAAGGAAGACTGAATGGATTCTTTTAGATGACAAAATGGTTAAGCTGAGACAGACCTGACACGTTAAAGTAAGCATTTGATTACATACATTTACTGAACCACTGTCAACAGATAGTAAGAGTACCAGCTGTTAAAGAACAGCATCTGTTAAAGTAAATAGCTCTAGTGTGTCACGTTCTATTAAAATCATTTTCTCTCTCTTCCTGTGGGATTACATATTATTTCATCAAGTCAGCGCAGATTATTGCTAAAATACATATGTAATTCTGACACTTTGAAGTTCAACTCATTGAATGTAAGTTGCTTTAATGAATTAGCAGAATGTCAGTTTCACATCTGTTTTAAAAATAATGTAGGGAAGAAGTTATTGGTAGCTGTACTGGCTAAGGTAAAATATGTATTGCTTTATCATTTGTCCTTAATTCACAAAAAATCTGTCACTGAAGGTGAAGTGCAGTTTTTTTGATAAATTAATGTGTACAGCTAAAGAGTTTTTCCAGACTATTTTAAACGACTTTATTTAGTGAATATATACAGAGACATTCAGAACTCTTATACTGCAAACTATATTTCTCTGTTTCATAGGCTAAACAAAGTAAATTTGGAGTTAGCAGTGTATTCACACAGGCTAGAATTCATTAAACACTAGGAATGCCACAGACTGTTTGGTGTAGGCTTTAGGAGACAGTATTAGGAATCCAGATAGGTGAAGCATTGCAGTTAATGCCTGAAATTATACACCTGTACAATGCTAAGGAGCTGTATTTCTTAAATGCAATTACTATGCACGTTATTATGATAGGGATCATAGGTTCTTTGTGGCTTGGAGTTACCTAACAGGAATCAAGAGACAACAAAGCATTTGGAACACAGGAATAGGTTCACAGGTGAATACTAGGCAAACTGCCTTAAAGGGCTATTCCTGTACCATGAGTCTATAAGGTGAAAACCTTAACCATTATCTCAAACTCAACTGCTGACAACAGAACCCCTACCTAACTATTTAGAGAGCATAGCACTTAACACAAGTACCACAGCACATTTCATACTGGAACAATGCCAGTGCTAGACAAGCAAACATGCAGGCTACACATATACATATTCATATATATATATATATATATATATATATATATATATATATATATATATATATATAAATATATATATATATATATATATATATATATATATATATATATATATATACACACATATTTAAGCAGGCACACTTAAAAACGATTGCTGCTTTTTTAAAACGTAATTATATTCATCTCCTAAACTGAGCAGGGGTGTACATGATAACCCCAGTGTAACTTCTGGTACACCTATCCAATCATCAAGACTGTCTTAAAGGTAGCTAAAAAAGTGCTTTTTTTGAGGCGGAGAGGTAACTTGCTCCATAAGACGGTAATGTGTTGAGTTAGGAACACATCCCTCCAGCAAGTCTTGCTTATTTGTTAGTATGTATTTTGGTCATTAGTGCAGGTGTTTGCAATGCAGCTGTTTTTGCAAAGACATAAGAGGTAAGGTAGGACCTGGTCTTCAAAGGTGAGACACAGGTAATCTTGGAGCAGCTGGTAGGTTATCGAGCATAAAGAAGGGCGTGCTAATCTATCAGTATAGTTGAGTTATGTAAAGCCTGTATTTTACCTTGGCTAGAAATCTTTTGGGCTTTTTCAGCTGAGCAATTTTCTTGTATGTGTACCTAATAAAGCTTGAACCATATTCAGCGATGGTTCTGATAAGAAAACAGTACAGTGGTAGTATGAATTGTTTGGATTTGAATATATTTCTTTGGACATTAGCTGGGCCAGATAGAAAGATTTCTGGGTATGGTGGAAATATGATGATCGAATGAGAGAAAATTATCCACACAAGTGCCCTTGGCTCTTATTATCACATCAGTTTGAGTATGAGTACTAGGTATAATATATGATGTGGGAACAGCTTTTTTAAACTAAATGTTACTATGCTACACTTTTTTGCATTTATATTAAGATAATTTTTGTTACACCAGGTATGGGTTGACTCTAACAGCTGATGGAGCTGTTAAGTATCAGTGGATGGTCAGTTAACAGTGTCCCACTTGCAGTCATCAGCAAAGATGGTCAACCACACTTCTGAGATATCAGCTTGAATATCTGCAAAATAAATGCTGAGCAGGAGAGAGCCCAGCACTGATCCCCATGATGCCCCACTAGTTGTAATTTTACATTCAGAGGGGGTACCAGCAACTTTCACAATTTGGGACTTGGCGACTATCCATTTTTTTTTTTAAGTGTTAGCCTCTGACTAGGAAGTTGTAGAGGAGAGGTCATTCACTATTAATCAACTGTGGAGTAGCTGCAGAATTCAACCATCAGTACATTACTAAGGGGTGGAACCAGGCAGTTATCAGTAGCAGGGCAAGAGAAGGCATAAGTATGAGACACCAAACCCTGTTAGTATGGTTGGGGTTGGCAACAGACTCATATTGCTGATTGGATAGAAGGTGGCAAGGGAGCTTGCTGATGAGCAGAGTGAGATAGAAGAGAGGGGAATCTGATCTCTTCCACAATGTAAGGTAATGGAGATGGCACTGCCTGCTACATACAAACCTGAATGGGGAGGGGCACAGAGGACTGATCACAACCGCCATGGCCCTGATGCTGGACTGGCTCTGCTGGTCCACTTATTGCTGGCTTGGTGCATGGAACTGATTGATTTAAAGGTGTCTGTGAATGGCACTTGCACGTATTATAAGTGTGAAATGGAAGGTTATGGCGTTTTAGTGGTGTGCACGACCACACCTGTGTGTGTGTGTGTGTGTGTGTGTGTGTGTGTCTTTTTTTTTATGCTCTTCCATAGAAGAGCTAGTGTGTGTGTGTGTGTGGGGGGGGGGTTGTGGATCTCAGTGCAATAAGCCCATAACTATGATGTAAGCTAACATCAGCTATCATTAAATCCATCTGAAATGGTTCAGAAGATGGACCACCCTCATATACTACACTCATTTATAATTCCAGAAAATTAGGTAATGTCAACCACAACCCAAATCCAAATTCTTATAAAGGCATGATCAGCAAACCTGAAATCAAAACCCCATTCCCTATAACTCAGTGTTAACATGAGTACATTCACCATAAAATTAAGTAGTTGGCTGACAATTTGCCAATTTAATACCCAACACCTAAATAACAAATGGGTTGTCCTTGAAGCCCTGGTCCTCAGAAATTATGCTGACATCCCAAAAGTGTCTGAATTATGCCTCAAAGACAATCTCTGTCCATCGACACTCCTCCTAACAGATTAATTGGATTAATGCAATTCATCAGATGTTTAAGGCTATTACTTTAATGTCTGCGTATGCCTTGGCAATATCCACCCTCATAATTTAGCTACTTTTTCAAGAAGGAAGAGGTGAGTTAGTCCTGGGATAAATTTGGGAGCATGTTTCCTGTCATCAAGGATTAATTTAAGAAAGATATTGAATCTCATTGTTTAACTTGCAGTGGAGATTTATCTTTCCATCACATTCTGCTTATCTGCTGTTGAAGGTTCAGGTCTCTGGTTCTAATGTTAGCAGAGGTGTTTGTTTTACTGAGGTATAGGAGGTCAAGGACAGGCCAAGGATCTTTAATGGTGTGGTAAGTGAGGCACAGACCACTCCTCAGGAGTCTATAAGATACAGGTACAGGGACAGGGACAGGATTTTTCAGACTCGTCTGATAACTAAGGCTCTTAAGACAAAATATCTTTTTTGCTAAGAACCCCATCTGCCTTTTTACTGGACTTGTTGAGACACATGTGAAACATACCAAATAGAGAGTTGTACTCTGTAATGCGTATGATCAGTGCTGAATATACGTGCACAATAGCATCTTTGGATCTAGATAAAATACCTTTGGCTACTAGTTGTGCTATGCAGAAAGATTTCTTAGCAACAGTTTTCACCTAAAGATCAAAGGACAGGGAAATTGCAGACCCAAGTGCTCAGGTCCATGACTAGATTTTTGTTTCATAAGGGTGTGTTATCTATACTGTACAATATGGGTGACCTCTGTTTTATGAAAGAAACAATACAGACATTTTAGTATTCACTTTAAACCCATTTTCCATGCATTGGGTATAAACTAAGACAAGCTCTTTCTGAAGGGTGCAGATATCTGAATGGGTTTTAATAACTGTAGCTATTGCATTTGTTTCTAAATCTGGTTATCCAGAATTTTTGGCTCTCATTTATGAAATCTAAGAAGTGGATGTCAAATAGGAGATGATCCAGCAAAGACCTTTAGGAAACTCCACTGGTTACATTATCACTATTTCAAAAGACAATATCAATATTTTGAGAGGTACTTGCCACATAAATTATAAGAGTTCTGTCTTTAAGCTCTTACCATGAAAGAATCTGATTTAATGATGATAGTTTACTTACAGCTTTGGTATGAGGTTAGTTATTGAATGCTTTGACCAGATCAGTATAATTAGCATGATCAGAATGACCGCTGTCAATAACTTGTGTACCCCTCTTGAAGAAATTAACAATGTTTAACATGCATGATCTCCCTTAAACAAAGCCAAATAGTAGTGAGTCAATCTTAATAAGATTTTTAATATCATAATTAAATAGCTTGGTTATGATATGCGCCATAGCTTTCCAGATCAGGCTGATAAGGCTAATTGATCTGTAATTTCAAGGGTCAGTAATAGCATCAGCCTAGTGGAGAGATATCACCATAGCATTGCACCAGGATTCACTGGCAAAGCCTGTGGCTACTTTTGGGTTAAACAATTTAAGGAGATGTTCTTTGAGATACTCCACTGAGGTATGTTATCAGAGTCCCATGGAGGAAGTAGTTTTGGTTTTGAGATCACCTTATGACTTTCTATAGTAATGATAACAGTAAGGGAATCTGGCATGAAAGGTGGTGGAATAGGTGTTTCATGAGTGAAATATTCAGAAAACTTGTTTTCTAGCTCAGTTTTGCGGAGCTGCTCAGAGTTTGGTGACTTTAGCCAGAGATCTTGAGTGCATCTGAACAGAAATCCAAGGCATCCACTGATTTCAGCTGAAAAATAAGTATATTTTGTGCCTGCATTGCATTTTGTGAACTGTATTTAACTAAACTGCTGCTTCATTTCTGCTGTTTTTTGCTGTTATGATTGCTATTCTATACTTTGAATTTTGTAATACCTCTGCCTTATATAGCATAGCCTAGGTTCAGACTTGCTGAATCTAGACTGTTTGGTATCACTTGAGCACTAAAACCAGCCATCTTACATTAAGAAGGCCCAAATGTACCCTTGTGGCAGATGTGTATAGCCCAGGGCCCAGTTGAGTTGGGGATTGCTAGAAAGGGGCTCAATTTTGGGCTTCCCTATTGGTTAGTTTATGTTCATAAGTTCATAGGTGTGTACTAGTCTAATGGCCCTGGAGCCTTTACAAGCCTAGCCCATAGAAGTGCCCTGGCATCATGCTGCCCAACATTAGTTCTCAGTGCCTCTATCAAGTAGAGCCACTGGAGTGATCCCCGGGGTGAACTTTCTATTTCTCAACCATTCATCAAGATTTCTCTTGAAGAGGGCCATTGAGGTGCTCTGCTTGACATGTATGGGAAGTCTGTTCCAGAGCATGGACATTCTCTGGGTTATGAACCTGTCCCTCCAGCATGTTCTGTTAATTGTGGTAATGAGTTTGAGGTCTCTGGAGTGTGTGGTGCAGAGGGATTTATTTAGATGTAGCATTTCTAACAGAGCTGGGTCAGACATGGCTTTGTAAGTCAAGCAGAGATCGCCTCTTAGTAGATGATATGAGACAAAGAATAGTTAGAGTTTTTTGAGTCTGTCCATGTAGGAAAATGTGTTTAAGTCCAAGGATCCTCTTCGTGAGGTACTTTTGTGGCCTTTACAGCTGTTGCACGTGTCTAGTGAGGTACATGCCAAATGGGGCATTATACTCGATGGTTGGCTTAATGAGGGAAGAGTAGAGAGAGATGATGACATCTTTCTTCCTGGATGCAAAACTCTTGGTAATGAGATGTGCCACAAAGAAGGACTTTCTGACCACTGTGGCAATGTGGTGATTGAAGGAGAGGTTGCTGTTAACCTATATTCCCAGATCTCTTATAATGCCTTCAGTGTTCAGTGGGCTCCCATCAAGGTGGTAGTCAGCGGGAACTGAGTTTTTCCTCAAAGGGAATGAGGACACATTTTTGGGCATTAAGATTAAGACCATGGTTTCAACACCAGTCATTGGTCTCAGTGAGGCCTTTCTGTAGGATGTCTACATCACTTGTGGAGTTAATAATGGCTCCCAGCTTGCAGTCATCTGCGAACTTGGTCAGCCAGAGTCTCTCCATGTTGGTCTGGACTTCTGAGAAGTAGATGCCAAACAGGAGAGGACCTAGGACTGATCCCTGTGAGATTCCACTCATGACTGGTCAGCAGTCTGACTTGGAGTCCACTACTTTCACACTGTGGGTTTTATCTGTGATCCAATTCGCAACCCACCTAGTGATATAGGGGTTGATGCCTAATTTGGTGAGTTTATCAATAATTCCTGAGTGGGAAATGGTATCAAAGGCCTTGGACAGATTAAGGTAGGCTGCATGAACTGCCTTGCTCTCATCCACAGCTTTGGTGACTGACAAAGAAGCCGACCAGGTTGAGCAGGCATGATCTACCTTTCACAAAACCAAATTATGTGGGATCTAAAGTTTGGAGATTCCCTATATCCTTGCTAATTAGGTCCATGATGATGTGCTCCATAGCTTTACATATCAGATTTGTCATACTAATGGGGTGATAATTCCCAGGGTCTCTAGTCACTCCCCCTTTATGGAGAGGGATGACTGTAGCAGTGCACCATTTTGTAGGGACAAAGCCTGAGGTGAGGCTGTGATTGAACAGGGCACACAGATGTGGTACCAGTTCACCATGTAGTTCATGTAGAACACATCCAGGGATATTGTTGGGTCCCATGGAATCTGTATTCTTGGCCTTAGACAATGCAGCTTTAACCTGTGCTGCAGTAATGCTGGGTGCCTGCATTCCTCCGGTATTGTGATTGGTCCTTTGGTGGGAAAAGAGGGGTAAAGTTGGCAGTGAATCTGTCAGCCAGTATGTTGGCAATATCTGTTGGCTCAATATAGGAGGTACTATTGTGCAGTAACTCAGAGCAAACCTGGGTATTGCCATGGAGATTCTTGATATAACTACAGAAGGCTTTGTGGTTGTTTTTAGTGTGAGGTTTTGATGAGGGATCTCAACTTTTTGTTGAAGCTAATAAGGGAGTTTTTCCCAGTCTTGGGACTTCATCTTTTTCTGCAACAGTTTCTTCCTTCTGTTGTAGAGTTTATTAATGGCAGGGGACCACCAGATTGGCTTCCTTTTTTTTGAGGAGAGCATCTTGGTTCTGTTGGTTATGGCTAGCTTCATGCATGTATGTACGTGTTCGTACAGTGCATTGGTGTATGATTTGGCAATCATGCATCTATTTTCCATTGACATATGTGCTGTGAAGATAGCTACCTCTGTTTTTGGAGCCCAAAGTCAGCTTTGGAGAGGTTTTTCATGGTGGTTACATTTGCAGGGGGTGTGGGTGAGATGTGGATTTCCATGGTGATTAGTTTGTGGTCAGATCTAACCAGGGAGGAATTGACTATTGGTGTAGAGCAACGGTTGCCCAAGTTAGTAATAGCTCAAGGATGTTGTTTCCTTTAGTGGGAGTAAGAATGAGCTGGTCCAGGGCATTGGAACTGATGAATTCCAGGAAGCATTGGGCCAGGGTATTGGTGCATGAGTAGTTTTCCCAGTTGATGGAGGGGTAGTTGAAGTCACCTAGTATGAGAGTGTTGGGTTGGACCCTAATAGTTTCCAGGGTGCTTAGGAACATGGAGTGAGCATCTTGGGACATGATTAGAGACCTAGAGCAGGCTACAACCTGAATTGTTGTCTTACCCAATGTTAGTTATACCTGAAGTATCTCAGATGCGTTATGCTGGTATATTAGTCTGGAGGTGTGCATATCCTTTATGAATATGGAGACACCACTGCCTTTGGAGCTTCGGTCCATGTTCTGGGGCTGAAAGGTGTGGAATGAGTTATAGCCTATTAGTGCAGGGGTGGTCTCTGCTGCTTTAAACCAGGTCTCCATTACAGCATAAATGTCGATGTTCTCTATTTTGAGGAGTGCTTAGAGGAAGTGCATCTTGAGATTTAGACTTCTAGCATTGAGCAGCATGACCCTCAGATTGCATTTATTTAAGTTGCTATGGTGGTAATTTGGTCTTAGGAACATCACTTAAAAAAGGCACAATAGGGGTGGCAAGAGCCTTAGCCAGTATCCAGAAACCCAGAGGTGACAGATGCAGACCATCTCTGGCAAAGCATCAAGGTCTGTCATTCATATCATCCCAAGTAGACAGATACTGGATCCCCTTACAATGACACCAGAAAGTTTGCCAATTGTTGAAGTCAATAATTTTCTGCTTGTACTGCGGTGTCATTCTGGGCGACAGTATGATGCTGCTCAGGGCTAGGGTCATACTTGGCTCAGTCACATAATCCAAGAGCTCCTCCATGTTTCTTTTCATGTAGTCCAAGGTGGTGCATCTCAGGTCATTCACACCCACATGGAGTGTCATACTTGTACTTGTTGTGGAGTGACCTGAGTGCATGTGTTATTTGTCGGATTATGGCACCTGATAGACAGCTGACTGTTACCTTCTCCTTATTCAATCTAGTGAGAGAGACTTCACTGTGCCTCACTATCAAATCACCTATGATTAGTGTATTGGGCAAGCTGCTTTGCCTTAGGAGCTTAGGTTGAGGGGCTCACTGTGTAGGTGAGCTATGCATCTTGTGGTTTGTGCTGTGTTGTGGTGGTTGAATGCATTACTGCCTTGGAGGTCTCTGCTGTTTTGGTAGAATTCTATTGAGAACCTCCACAAAGGTGGGTGTGTGGTTTGTGTTTTTATGTAAGAGCTGTGATGGTGAGTGTTCTGGAGGGCTATGTGTTGCATATGGTGTGGTGCAGGTTTTGACTTTCTCCTCCTGACCAGCTATTCCAGTCTTGGCTTGAGAGTGCATGGCTTCCAATTTGGATATATAAGTGCATCTCACAAATCTGAGCGTTGGGAGGTAAGAGAAGAGGGTTATCTGTGTACATGATGCAGTTGCTACACTGCTTCAGAATGCCCATCTTCACCAGGTTAATAGGAGAAAGCTCAGGGAACTGACCTTTGTACATGCCAGGAGGGATGGTTATTATTACTAAGTACATAAGCGGTTTCCTTACATATTCCTTTTACAGCAAAAATGTCACTCATGGTGTCTGAGTCTGTACACAGCACTGCCAAACACTTGAGAAGAAACTAATACGTAGACCCTGAAAATTTAAGGATGAAATATTTAGGCAGATATACTGAAGTTAGAAAAAAATCAAGCAGTGCTTACTGAAAGATAAACAATTAGCTTGTCAGGAATGATGAAAAGAGGGGAGTCACATGAATGTCTACTGCTTGGCTACTACTAATGCTGGTCTCAGCACAGCTTTACTCTGTTGGGATACAGTACTCTTTTTCTTCTTCTCTCACCAGAAGCAAAATGTTAACACCAATCCCAAGAAGAGAAGCAGGCCATGTCCTGTTTGGTGATCCACAGTCTAGTCCAAGAGAATGCAAGGGTCTGCAGGCTTGCAGCCTTTTTTTGGTAGATGCTTCGAATAGCAACCAGATTAATCAGGTATGTTAAGCACAGACACTCACTCTCCAACCAGAAAGAGTCAGGAATCAATTCACTCTGCTCCTACTCTCAACAGGATCAGAATAAACTGTTAAAACTGTTTAACTTTGCCGGTATTTAAGCCTTGTGTTTGCAAAAAGCTGCACACCCAGCAATGGGGTTTTGAGTTGTGGTGTGTAGACATAAATACCTGGAAAGATGATTTTCCCTAGCTATCCCTCCCAAACTACCCTGCTGCACTGCGAGCAACTCAGTTGTGCACGGAGAAGCAATGTCACAGTTTATTAACCCTAGCCTACTTAAAAATAGGCCCCTTGGTTAATATACAGCAAAACCTAGTCTAACTCGCTTACTCCCCACTAGGGTTGCTACCCCTCCGTTTTTTTCCAGACTATCCAGAAATCAAACAGATTCTCCGGTAGTCTGGAAAACACTGTACAAACTCTGGTATTCTGTTTCAAAAAGGAAACAGACTATTGAAGTTTGTAAATTGGCTGATTTACTATGCTTTTTTTCAGAAAAACATAGTAAATCAGCCGAAAGCAAGCAGCAGTTACAGGAAAAGAAGGCGTTCCCCACCGAGTGATGTCACTGTGACATCACAAAATAGGTGGGTTGTGGGCGGGAGTGGGCGTGGGATTGGCAGGGTTACTGGTGAAATGAGGGGTGTGGCTTTACTCCAGTTTTAGCAATGACAAAAGGTGGCAACCCTACTGCCCACTAGAAATTAAGGTATGATCCTGCCATAAAGATCAGTCAATTTTCCACCATTTCTCCAGCCAGCCTGATTGACATGGATTTCCTGAGGCAGTGTAGTAAGTGGCTCATGTTTACTGACAACTACTCACTCCTAGAACAAACAAATACAATATGCAAGAGATGTATATACACTTTGAATCTGGAATCAATTCTCGAATGTAAAAACATGCCAAACATCAAACAGGTTATCAGCAGACAGACTTCACCTCTCACGTATAACAAGTACACAACACATAACCTACATATGTGGAAGTACTCACTTGAAGCCTACCAAAAATCAGAGACCTCCCAAGTACAAACCTACTGCACACACACTACAGATCAAATAAAATCCAATACACATAATAACACACAAATGCACCAATGTCTCAACTAATAAGCAGCTAAGGCAAAACACCTCAAAACCAAATGTCCTGGTCATAGGCAACTCCATAGTGAGATACATAGATGTTCCCCTGATGGATAGCTGATCCATCAGTTCATGCATGCACTCAAGTCTCTTCGCAAGTATCAGTCCTTAAGAATCCAAAAGACAAACTAGGAATACCAAATTATGACAAGGAAACCACTTGCTTCTTTCTGAAGTTTCTACCAGAGGAATGAAAGTGCTAAACCTTGTGTTTTGCCTCAATAAACAAGTGTTTTCAAGCAGCAAGTGGTTTCCTTGTCATGGTTAAGTACCAGTCCATGTTGGGGTGAATGACTTGAGATGTATCTGCCTGTACTATATGAAGAGAGACATGACTGAACTCTCTGATTATGTGTCCCATGCAGGTATGTCCCTAGCCCTAACAAGTATTCTACCTTCACCCAGGATGATGCCTCAATATAAACAAAAAATTACTGACTTCAACAATTGGCTTAGTTTCTGGTGTCATTCCAGGGGGATCCAGTATCTGTCAGCCTGGGAAGACATGATCGACAGACCATGCTGCTTTACCAGTGATGGTTTTCACCTGTCACTTGTTGGCTTTTGGTTACTGGGAAAGCTACTTGCCTCCTGCATTGTGACTTTTTTAGATAATGTCACAATAACAAAATTTCCAATGTAAAAAAATCCACTCGAAACAAACTCAAATTCATGCTACTTAATCCTAGAAGTCTAAACAGGAAACTGCACTCTTTGTAGGCACTCATCACCTTGGAAGATGCTGATGTACATCTGTGCAATGACTAAGACATGGTTCAGGGCCTCAGAAAACCCTGGCCATACAAGGCTACAATGCCTTCCACATGTTCCAACTTCAAAATGAGTGTGAAGAACTAAAGGCAGAGGTGTCTCCATCTTCATTAAGGACAAATACACCTCGACTGGTTAAACAGTATGATTTTCTTGAGCTACTCCAAGTCCAATAAACTGTAGGTAAAACCCCCTTGCACATCATTGTTAGCTACAGGTCCCCCACCATGAACCATCAGAAACATACTGCCTACCTGGACTTACTGCAGTCAATCTGTATACAGCCAAACACCTTGGTCATGGGTGATTTAAACTATCCTTCCATCGATTGGGAGAAATATACAAGCACTAACATGCTCACCCTGAGGTTCCTGAAATTTGTCAATACAAATGCTCTGGAACAGATAGTCTGTACCCCCACAAGGGGCTCAAATGTCCAAGACTTAGTACTCACCAACATGGGGGTCACTGCACTACCCCCTGTGTGTTGCCCTCCTTGATAAAGTCTGATGATAAATCAGTGTTGTTCAGAGTAAGGATAGGACCTGACCCCCCCCCCCAGTAGCTAAAATAATGAAATATTTCTCCAAAGTAATCAAAGACTCCTAATCAGAACTGTACATAAATTCCTTGTATAACCACTTATACAATTGTGTAAACTCGGCTGTACCCGAGTGGATCAAAACCAGGTCCTCACAAAAAATCAAACCACGCTGGTGGACCTCAGGTATAAATAGGTTATATAACAAGGGAACTGACTCAGCAGAGGAAGAGCACCTTCCACAGCTTGAACAAGGAAATCAGATATCTTGTAAAGTCTTCTAAAGTTACATTGTTAGCAAAATTAATAGAAATCAGTGTTTGCTTTTTATTTTTGTTTTTATTGTTGTTTCACTGCATAAATCAATACAAGTAAATGAAATGACAAAATATAATTCATGTTGTATGAGAAAATGCTCTAATACAATGTTGTAATATTTTGGGAATGACCCTTTGGCCATTATCAAGGATTTAACTCATTGAGGCATGGAACTGGCAAGTTCATGCCAGCATTCCGTCATAGAAGTATTATGATCCCAAGCTGAATTGAGTTCTTCGATCAGTTGCTGCTTGTTTGCCAACAGAATAGCCCGCATGTTCTCTATTGGATTCATATTTGGGCTATTACCTGGCCATGGTAACACTTTGATGCCATGGACCTCAAGGAAACTTGTCACTTGTCAACCTTTGTGATATGGGGCACCATTGCGCATGAAGATGAAGATCCCTGTCCTGGTAAATCCCTTTTCTATGCCCAGTCACACAACTGAGGGAGCAGACATTGCTGTAGTATGGTTCTGTACTGTTCCTGATTCATGTCTCCCTGAACAATGTAGAGCTGACCTGTTCCAAAGATGCTTATAACACTTCACACCATCACTTGATTGGGGTGCTCGATGCACTGAATGATACAATCGTCCCTCATCTGCTCTCTAGATTGTCATCTGACATATTGTACTTGCTCAACTGAACACCGTATTATGCTCTTGTCACTGAAAATAACCCGTTCCCAATCATCTCCTGACCAATTTTGAAACTCTTTCACCCAGCGCAGTCTTTTTGCCTTCATTTGATTGGGCAATTTCTGCTTCATCAGAGGTCTGCAAACTCAAAGCTCAGAATCCAGAAGTCTCTATCAAACAGTTCTGCAACTCACTGTGACACTGTGTTGTTCCAACATCCTCTGCAGCTGTCTACTAGATGCCTTGTGATTCTTATGGCATTGTCAGATCAGATAAGAAGCATTCTGAGGAGTTGTGAACCGTCTGAGACCACATCTGCCAGAGCATTTGGGCCAGAACCCTTCACTGGTATTTAGTTTCTTCCAAATTCGTCTGACAGATGGCTGACTAACTCAGATCTTCTTAGTGATTTCTGATCCAGGAACATCTTCTTTGAGTAGAATCTCAACATTTGCATGCTTTTGTGGCATTAAGTCAGCCAATGTACCCATTTTTAAGACTATGGAGCCGCGTCATTATGACGTCACTTCTCTTTAAGTAGGTAAGTAACATGTAATAATTTTGTGCTAAACAGCTTTTTCTTAATGAATTAGCAAGCTGAAATGATTTTGTGACTTTCTGAAAAAGCCAGACTGAAAATCACTAAAGCAACTAAGAAATTTCCATTATTTGTTGATATTTCTATCATTTTTGCCAACACTGTAATTATAAAGCTAAATTAGCATCCCTAGCTAAGGATAAGCATAAGGCATTCTTTAGCCCAGGCCCAGCTATGTGCTGAACTAGTAGTGGACAGTACCACACATACTGAACCTGAGAAAATTGCCATGCTACTAGTTGACAGATTTGGCTCAAACTTCACTTCCCTATCCTCACCAGTCATACCCCAAAACATACTCGTCATCAGTCCTCTACCTAGAATCTCCAAAGAGCAGGTAATAACTGCACTCTCCAAGCCCAAAAACAAAGCCTCTATGAGACCAGATAATATCCCAGGCTGCTTACTAAGTAGCCTTAAACAAGACCTTGAGGAATCACTTGGTACTCGCTTTAACCACAGCCTAGGCACTGGCTTTGCTCCAGCAGAGTGGAAAACAGCAACAGCAATCCACTTGTACAAAGGGGGTCAATCAACTGACCCTGGGAACTATAGACCCATTACTCTAGCCATCTTATCTGCAAGGCCATGGAAAGAATAATCATGAACCTTATTAACAAAGACATAGGTAACCTTAAAACTCTTGACCTAACCCAGTTTAGTTTTGTTAAGGACAGATCATGTCTATTAAATATGGAGGACTTCTGCAAGAATGTCACCAAAGCCCTGGATGAGGCCAAACCAGTGCATACCACCTATCTCGACTTAGCCAATGGTTTTGACACAATCCTTCACTCAGGTATCATTGAGATACTCTCTCAGCTGGGGATTTCCCCATATATCACTTGATGGGTAGCCAATTGGCTCACTGACAGACGCATACAGTCAAAGTTGGGGATTCCACATCTACCAGCAGATCAGTTATGAGTGGAGTAAAACAAGGATCTGTACTGGGCCCTCTTCTGTTTGGAATCTATTTCTCGGAAGTCCAGGCAAAATTAGATGACCTGTGGCTTACCAAGTTTGCTGACAATTACAAACTGGGTGCAATCATTGAGTCCCCTAACAATGTTAACATATTACAAAGGGGGATAACACAAACAAATGATTGGTGCCAAAGCCATTGACTCAAACTAAATGCAAAAAAGTTAATTATTATCCATGTTGGCAAAGAGGATGTCCCTGCAAATTGCAATATAGACAATACCCTCCTAAGCTCAAACCTGGTGGTGCAAGATTTGAGTACACAGATTAATAGCTACCTAAAGTTCAGTCATCATGAGTCCACAGTGGTAAGGAAAGCCTTCTACATTGAGCATCTCGTAAGTAAGGGCATCACATCCAGGACTAAGGATGTTATAACTCTTCTATACTTGACCCTTATCAGACCACTAACAGAGTACAACACACCCTTCTGTATGTACCTCACCAAACACCTTCAGCAATTGGAGAAATCACAAAGGTTCCTCACCAAGAAAATATAAAACATGACGTATGTGGATAGACTGAAAGCTCTGTCACTGTATTCTGTATCTTATAGGCTGCTAAGAGGTAACTTGTGCCTAACCTACAGAGCAGTCACTGACCCTGCCCTAAAGGAAATGTTACATATCTACAAGTCAAATGGGACAAGATTCACTCACTCTGGGGAACTTAATCTAGCCTGTAACTTTGACAGGACATGCTGGAGAGAGAGATAAGTCTCCCAGAAATGATTGCTCCTCTGGAATAGACTCCCAATTCATGTGAAGAATAGCTCTCAATGAACCTATTTAAATGAAACTCAGACATGTGGATGGGAGACAGTAAATTCACCCAAGAAGTGTCAGCTATTTCCCTCATGGACAGGGGCAGTCAGTGTTGACATTGACTCATTACTATAAACCATCTAACACGGTCAGTTAGGTAATATGGGAATAACATGGCTAGGCTTGTACTGGCTCTAGGGCTATTAGCCTAGTAACCACCCATGAACCTGGTTGCAATGTCACTTGGCTCACAGTGTGGGAGGGGCATTAAGGAGAAGTTCAGTGCAATGGTGTGTGTTATTCCTTAGTTTTGTAATATAGTTAAAGAAGGACATATAGTTATCCTTTGCCTCAGAAGTCAGTGTCTGTCATGGGTTGCTTTAATAGTCCTTATAGTGCTTTTCATTTTTCTGTAATATTTTTTATACTATCCTAATTCTGAATAATTCATATATCACTATACAGTATACAGAGATTTTTTGTAAGCTTTTTTTATGTTGCTTGACCTCCAGGAGACTTGCGTTTTCAATTTCCCATTACATTTGGTTCTAGTTGGGACAGCTAAGTGTATGCATTTGTGTAAATGAGTCATTAGTAAAGTTGACTGCTGTGTCATTATCAATATTGGTGATATCACAGACAAAATTTGAGATTTCATCATGTAATTGAATAATTGAATAGGGTTCACCCTTATAAAGTCCTTAAATATTGAGACATTGGTTATGGAGGTGGTGTTGAGACTGAGTGTTGTGTGTTTATGGTCTAACTTATCTGGAGAAGGACATACTAGGGGTGTGGTACAATAGTACCATATTATGGATAGATTCAGAATATTTTTGGCTCCAGTGGATTTGCTAGCTATTTGGTCTAGGTAATTCCTATATCCAGTCCAGAAATCTGTGATCTATGGCTCAGCAGTTGATGTCTCCTTGGCTTGTGGACAAATTGATTGCAAGAATCTGATGTGATATCTGTAGACATGGATGGAATACCGCAGCATGCTATAAGCGGGAAGTTTACCTTCTCCATGGTAAAATGAAGTTCTAGGAGCTGAGTTTATGGATCTCTGGATATCAGCCTAAATGAGATGTAGACCTTGACAAATATGGAAAAAAACACCAGTTTCCATCAGGCCTGAATGCATGGTAACTACAAAATCAGGTATAAAGGAATGTTTTCTTTACATTTAAACCAAATCTCAGTAACTACACATACATAGACATGTTCCAGATGTAGAAGTGCCTTGATATTGGGCAGTTCTTTTACTGAGATTCTTAGCATTGAGAAGAACAACCTTAATGTAGTCCAATTTAGGGTTTGTAGAATTTACTGAGTTAACATTTCCATTAGATGTACTTTGCCTAAAAATACACTATGAGGGTTGCAAGGGACCTTGCCAGTATGCAGAAACCCTTGAACAAGAGCTATAGGTCAACCCTTGCAAAACAAGTAGGACTATCTATTGTCTCATTTGAGGCAGATACATACTGGATTCTTCTGAAATGGCATCAGCTGTGAAACCAATTGTTAAGCCAATTAACTTATTTTTATACCAAGTCATCATTGTTGGCAAATGAAGTTTTCCACTTTGCATCTGATATAACATATTCTGGAATAACAGACCAGGCTAAAAGAGGAAAGAAGAACAAAGCTATTGTTAAGGAAATTTCTGTAAGCTCAGGGTGTCATTCATTTCAACCAAATACAGTACAGACAAGAATTATCATAAGTAATGTTTAAATTGCTACAGCCATGTTAAGCTATTTAAGAGTTGTTGCTTACATTCTCCTCCATTCAAAATTTAACAGTTTCAAAGTACAATGGAGGAGATAGTCTCAGTTTGTTCAAAAGGAAATATTATCATTACTGGAGGCTTGAATGTGAATCTCTTAGACAGCTAAAACAAATGAGTTCAGAAATTTCTGTCAATTAGTGCTTTGACACAGCTCATCATATCTTTGACAATGCCAAACAATCTCTTCCAGTAAAGTCAAACATCTCTTCCAATAAAGAGAAGAATATTTAGAAAAGTCTGCCTTTGGATAAACAGTTACCTAAATCAGCTGATGAAGAATAGGGCAAAAACAATGAGAATAATGACATTGTCTGGCATTTACACATACTGCAGTACCTTTCCTAGTCTAAGACAGCAATATAAACTATATCAAAGAGGCCAAATACAACTTCCAAATGAGAAAGCAAGAAATGATATCTACACAACCAAAGCTGTTTGTTAAAGCATTAAAAGCATCATTTCATTAACTTGAAGGTTCAGAAAAAAAGGCCTAGACTGCAACCTTTTGCTAAGACATTTCAAAGACCGTATTATATTTCAATAGATCAGGAACCTATGCACATTAACCTTCACTTAAATGCATAATTTAATCCTTAGCACTACTCCTCTACTTCCCCTCCACATCATAAAGATTCATCACAAAGGTCATAAACCAAGCATTTCAGTCAACCATTCTACTTCAGGTTGTTACAAACAAATATGTTGAACAACTTCTTGGAAAAATTGGAAGAAGGGCCATCCCTAATCCCAATGCAACCCATATAACATTTCCTTGTATGAAAGGTTAACACCTTTCTAAACCTTTGGAACAAATATTCAGCCTTTCACGAACCACTAAGCAGTTCCTCCCCAATTTAAACACTTGTTCATAATTCCTATTCCAAAATATGTATTTTCCTCATCCCATCAGGATTTTAGGCCCATGTACCTTCTTTGTTCTATTAACAACATTTTTGAAAAAAATCTGTACATACAAATCTTTAATCACATCAATAAATATGTTCTACTCCCTCTCTCACAAAATAAATTCTGACTTGTTCATAGTATACTCACAGCAATTTATACAGTCTCAGATATTAAAATGCTAAAGAGTACCATCAATACTATGAGAGTAAGTTCTCTTAGTAGAAGCAAAAGAGGCATTTGACTCATAAAGTTTGAACTAATATAAAAATGTCTCTTCTGATGTCTAAAGTCAAGAAAGCAAAATTAAATCCATACAATCCAGTATTATCCTTGGTCTTCTTTAAATATGATTCAAATAGAATAAGAAATGCTTTTCATCCTTACTGCACATAAACTTACCCTCATTGTCAAATGCATATTACATATCAGATCTTGAAGAAAAATTATCACAGACGTATAATGCAAATATTGACTCTCAAATTAAATCCCTCCAAAAAAGAGTTAACCCTTCTACATATGTCATAGTTATCTTGGTTGGACACAAAAACTATGGCATGATATTCTGAATGGGTTCAGACCCCCTCCAGACTACTGGCTTCTTTACTGAAACTAAAGAAGTGTCATGTAACAATGAATGAAATTTAATATAAAAAATACAACTTATTTTAGTAATGTAAAAAATCCGAAAGGAATTTGAAGATACTTACTCAAATCATTTCAATTTCTGCTGAATAGCTGCATACTTGAGCTGTTTGGTTAGCTGTTATATACCTACATCAACTATATTACAAGCTGAGATAAGTACAAACTTGCAGTATTATAAGATAGTACTGCATTTTATTTTTTCGGTTTTATTATTTAATTGAATATTGTGTTAACAATAGTACTGCATTTATCTGCTTATTTATTTGTTTCACTGAAAATTGTGAGCTCTCTCTCTGTCTGCAGTTAGTGGGTTTATTCTTCTCACTTCATTGATATTTGGTGTTGAAGTCTTAGCCTAGAAGGTTTCTCTGTGCCTTTAAGTCTTAGCCCCTTATCTCTGAAATTATTTCTGCTGAATAGCCACATACTTGAGCTGTTTGGTTAGGTGTTATATACTTACATCAACTTTATTACAAGCTGAGATAAGTACAAACTTGCAGTGTTATAAAATAGTACTGCATTTTATTTTTTCTGTTTTATTGTTTCATTGAATATTGTGTTAAAATAGTACTGCATTTATCTTATTTATTTGTTTCACTGAAAATTGTGAACTCTTTCTCTGTCTGCAGTTAGTGGGTTTATTCCTCTCACTTCATTGATATTCTGTGTTGAAGTCTTAGCCTAGAGGGTTTATCTGTGCCTTTAAGTCTTTGTCCCTTATCTCTGAAATTATTTCTGCTGAATAGCTGCATACTTGAGCTATTTGGTTAGCTGTTATATACCTGCATCAACTTTATTATAAGCTGAGATAAATACAAACTTGCAGTGTTATAAGATAGTAATAGGTTTTATTTTTTCTATTTTATTGTTTCATTGAATATTGTGTTAAAAATAGTACTGCATTTATATGCTTATTTGTTTGTTTCACTGAAAATTGTGAGCTCTCTCTCTCTCTCTGTCTGCAGTTAGTGGGTTTATTCTTCTCACTTCAATGATATTCAGTGTTGAAGTCGTAGCCTGGTGTTGAAGTCTTAGCATAGGGGGTTTCTCTTTGCCTTTAAGTCTTAGTGCTTTATCTCTGAAATTATTTCTGCTGAATAGCTGCATACTTGAGCTGTTTGGTTAGCTGTTATATACCTACATCAACTTTATTGCAAGCTGAGATAAGTAAAAACCTGCAGTGTTATAGGATAGTACTGCATTTTATTTTTTCTGTTTTATTGTTTTATTGAATATTGTGTTCAAACTAGCACTGCATTTATCTGCTTATTTATTTGTTTCACTGAAAATTGTGAGCTCTTTCTCTGTCTGCAATTAGTTTTCCCAGTCACTCTCCCTGTTCTTGTTGTGTTATTAATGTTGGTGGATTTGGAATTGACCACCCCTCCAGTAAATTTGTGTTTGGACACTCCTCCTGTGCCCATCTCATTTGCACACTCAACCGAGTACAGTGAGATCATATTTTGATTTCAGACACTCCTACCATTCCCGTCTGTTCAGCCCTATCCCAGTTCTAGCCTACTCTAGTCTCATTAGCTCAACCTGCCTAATACAGAGAGAACAGTTGAGTAGGCATACCCACTTAGGCCCTGAACCTGTCTGATTGATGACTGCTGGAACAGGGCTCAGGTCTAAGGATTTTTACTGGTTAATTGGTTGATTTGTTTAATTCAGTTTGCTCATTTTCTATTGTTATATAAAAAAACAATTTGCACTTTATCTGCTTTTACTGTATTTGTGATTATTTCTACTTTATTACCTTATTTTGTTTTTGCCTCTTCTTAAAAGTACTCAATTGTGTTTATTCTGCTGCATTTATTACTGATTGGTAGTAGCCTGATTAAATTGTAACTGTTATTCTGACTTTTGGTTAAAACACTTGGGCTTCAGACCAGTTGTTTTGCATTAATAAGGTTTGGGGTCTGCACCGTTGTGGCAAGACAGGTAGCTTACATCCTTCTGAGTTGGAAACTGCTGATTGAAGGCTCAGTGCCTGTTATTCTAAAAGTGTATAAGTTCTGGTTAAAGCACTTGGGCTCCAGGCCAGTTATTTTACATTAAGGTTTGTGGTCTGCACTCTTGTGGGAGGAGAGGCTAGATTCTGCCCTTCTGGCTGGGAATTTCTGGTTAAAGGCTTATTGTGCCTGCTCATTTTAACTGTTTTTCTGATATTGGTGCACCTTGTCTGCTGTAGCATAGACTAGATTCAGGCCTGCTGACTGTAGCTTTGTTTTATAACATGAGCATTAATCCAGGCCATCTTTTAAGGAGAAGGTTCCCCTGCATCCTAGTGGCAGGAGTGTGTGGTTAGGACTTGTCTGATTGAAGACTGCTGGAACAGGGCTCAGTTTTGAGTTTTTTTACTGGTTAATTGGATAATTTGTTTAAATCAGTTTGTTCATTTTCTATTGTTATAAAAAAAAACTTGCACTTTATTCATCCACTTTTACTATAATTGTATTTCTTCCCACTTTATTACCTTATTTTGCTCGTGCTTCTTCTTAAAAGTACTCAATTGTATTTATTCTGCTGCAGTTATTACTGCTTGGTAGTAGCCTGATTCAATTGTAACTGTTATTCTAAGCCTATTGGTTTAAGCACTTGGGCTTCAGGCCAGTTGTTTTGTGAGCTGCATTGTTGTGGCATGACAGGTAGCTTACATCCTTCTAAGTTGGGAATTGCTGATAGACGGCTCAGTGTCTGTTATTCTCAAAGCACATTAGTTCTGGTTTAAGCACTTGGGCTTCAGGCCAGTTATTTAACATTAAAGTTTGTGGTCTGCACTCTTGTGGGAGGAGAGGCTAGATTTTGCCCTTCTGAGCTGGGAATTTCTGGTTAAAGGCTTATTGTGCCTGCTTATTTGAACTGTTTCTTTCTGAAATATGTGTGCCTTGTTTGCTGTAGCCCAGAAGTTAGTAGTTTATTGGCCATTTTGGGCTAATTTCTATCTTTTTTATTTTCCTGCTATAAAAACCGCATTTATGTGTTTTTTTTTTGCGCTTGTATTCAGCTCAGCAAGTGCCTGCCAGGTGTCCTGCAGCATTCTACAGCAGCAGAGAGACAAAATAGAGACTTTGTAGTGATTAAGTATAATTTTTCTGCATTTTCTTGCTGTCTTTAAGTAATTCTGTCTAAAACACCGATTTGTTTAGCATTTCTGTGATTTAAAAAGCTTGTTTCTGTCACATATTGTACTTATTTGCTGCCTGCACTTGAACTAAGTTGTTTTTGGGTTTAAATAATCTGTTTAACTGTTGTAGGCTATACACTAAAGTGCGATAGCCATTTCTTTGCATTTTAAGTTTTTTTTTTATTGTATCTGCTTTATTTTTTGAAGAAAAAAAAACAAAAACAAAACAAAAAATATATACTTGTTTCCCACCTTTCTAATCTAGTATAGTCCAGTTTTCATGTTATTGCTTAATTCAGAGCTGTGTTACAAGTCTTTGTGTTGCCCATACCTTACTTGGATAGAAGGAAGTTTCTCTGTTCACCTGTGAGAGAGGGGAGCTTTGAGCAGCCTATCTGTCCCTGGAAGAGTGGTTTCAGCCCAGAAGTTAGTAGTTTATTGGCCATTTTGGGCTAATTTCTATCTCTTTCATTTCCCTGCTATAAAAAATGCATTTGCACAGTTTTGCACACCAGGCATTACCAGTTGGCTAGGGTTAAACTATTCCTGGCTCATCAAAGTCTACTCTTCAGTTTTTCCCTTGGAACAAGACAAACTTTCAACTTAAACACTCAAACAATTCATTTCACAGCCTAGCACTTGCTCAAAACTCATAGCAAGCACTAATTAACCCTAGCACTAGACTCCCCTATACTGTCCAGAAGGACAAGGCTCTCTATTCGTCCCTTCCAGCCAATCAGTAAAACAGCTCACTTTACCTATTCAGGAATGTCCAAATGGTAGTTTCAGGTGTACTCTCCAGTCCAACTGGTGAATCTGGGCATTTTCAGGCAATGTTACAACTGCCTCACATACGCAGACAACCCTGTCCTCCTACCACCAAACACTAACATATGCGAGAGATGCAATTATACAGCCAAACTGGAGGAAAAGCTCTCTCAACCCAAGACTGGAACTGACAGTCAAGAGAAGAAGGGAAATACTTGTAACATGCCACCAGTCTCACATAAACCTATTAAACCAACACCTGCAAATAACACACATAAATACACGAAAACATACTCGGTGGCTCTAAATAAAAATCTGCAAAAGCAACAGAGACCTCCAAAGCAGACATCCAAGCAACCTTCACACCCCATCAAAAACCATGAAACACATACTTCAAATAATCAGTGTGCCAAGCAATCACAGCCCTTAAGGCAAAATAACATACCCAACACACTAGTAATAGGTGACTCTATAGTTAGGCACACCGATGTCCCACTAACTATGCTGAATAAGGAGAAGGTTACTGTTAGCTGCCTGTTGGGCACCAGGATCTGCCACATAATACAAGCACTCAGGTCGCTCCAGAACAAGTACAAATATGACTCTGTCATTGTCCATGTTGGTGTGTATGACCTGAGACTACATGAAAAGAGACATGGAAGAGCTCTCTGATCACATAGTCCAGGCCAGTATGAACCTGACCCTGAGTAGCATCCTGCCCTCACCAAGAATGATGCCACAGTATAAAGAAAAAATGATCAATTTCAACAATTGGCTAAGTTTCTGGTGTCATTCAAAGGGGATTCAGTATCTGTCCACCTGGGATGACATGCTCGACAAACCACGTTGCTTCGCAAGGAATGGCTTGCACCTGTCACCCTTAGGCTTTCGAATACTAGCCAAGGCTATTTTCACCCCATAGTGCCTTTTTTAGGCAAGGCTCAAAAGACAAACCCACCCCCATAAATAGCACAAGTAACCAAAAACTGAGGGTAATGCTACTCAGTGCCAGAAATCTAAACCTCAAAATGCACACACTCGAGGCACTCTTCAGTATGGAGAACATCAATATCTGTGCAGTAACAGAAACCTGGTTTAATGCTCCAGAGACCACCCCAGCACTACCAGGCTATAACTCATACCATACTTTTCAGCCACAGAACCCAGACAGAACACAAAAATGCTGGGGGGTGTATCCACATTCATCAAGGATACCCACACCTCCAAGTTAGTGGCACAGCATGATGCCTCAAAGATCATCCATGTGCAACTAACAATGGGAAAAACTGCAATTTAAATTGTATCTTGCTAAAGATCACCCACCATAACCCAGGACCCCCATTCCGTATTTCTGGAGACACTGGAAAATATGAATGTCTGGGACAAATACTCAAGTACTAACTCCCTTGCCCAACATGTCCCAGAATTTATTCAAATGCCCTGGATCAACTGGTCAATATCCCCACCAGAGATGACAACATATTGGACCTGATCATCACCAACATGGGTGACTGGTGTCCCACACCGGAGGTCAACCCCTCACTGGTTAGATCAGACCATAGACTTATCACTCTGGATATCTACATTCCGCCCCCACCCCCAATCAAGGAAACCACCGTGAAAAACTTTTCAAAAGCAAATGTTACATTACTTAAGACCGAGGTGGAAAGGTTCACAGCCCCATGCTAAAGGACAATGTTGTCCAAGCTGCTGAATCCCTTACAAAGGCACTCTATGAGCACCTGCAAGAATGCATGGATCGTGCTAGCCCAAGTAAAACCAAGACTCACTCCTCCAATAAAAGGAAACTAGTCTGGTGGACCCCTGCCATAAACAAGCTATACAATAAAAGGAGGAAACTAGTACAGAAAAGAGTAAAATCCCAAGAAGGGAAGACATCCCTGATCAGTATCAGCAAGAAACTACAATCCCTCATAAAATCATCCAAGGCGAGCTTCGAAAGAAAAATTGCCAAGGACTCCAAAGAAAACCACAAAGCGTCTGTTAGCTATGTCAGGAATCTAAGTGGAAACTCTCAGATCTGCTCTGAGTTAGTGCAGAATGGCACAAAATACACTGAACCGACTGATATTGCCAACATTCTTGCAGACGGGTTTAGTGCAAACTTCACCCCCCCCTCACCCCCTAAAGGGCCCATAACCATACCAGAAGAATGTCGAGCCCTGGCAATCACTGACACACAGGTTAAAAAAGCCCTATCCAAAGCCAAAAACACAGCTTCAATAAGACCGGACGGTGTCCCAGGCTGTGTCTTTCATGAGCTCCAAAATGAACTAACCCCTCACCTAAACACACTGTCCAAACTCAGCCTCTCTACAGGCTATGTACCCATAGAGGGGCGCACAGCAACAGTTATCCCACTCCACAAAGGTGGAGCCTCAACGGACCCCAGGAACTATAGCTCTATAAGCTTGACTAGCATGGTCTGCAAGGCTATGGAGCGCATCATCATGGAACTCATTAACAGAGACAATGGGAACCTCCAAACATTGGACCCTACCGAGTTTGGCTTTGTTAAGGGCAGATCATGCCTCCTAAACCTGGTGGACTTCTTTGAGACAGTTACCAAGGCATTAGATGAGGGAAAGGAAGTCCACACAGCCTGCCTAGGCCTTTCAAATGCTTTTGACACCATTCCCCATTGTGGCATTATAGACACCATTCCCCATTCTGGTATTATAGACAAGCTCACCAGCCTGAACATAAACCCCTACATCATGAAATGGGTTGCCAATTGGCTCATGGCTAGAACCCACACAGTGAGAGTTGCAGGCTCTAGGTCCGACTCTAAACCAGTTACAAATGGTGTCCCCCAGAGCTCAGTCCTGGGACCCCTCCTGTTCAATATATACTTTTCAGAGGTACAGTCAAGCACAGGAGGACTATGGCTGACCATGTTCATACACAACTTCAAACTGGGGGCCATAATTGACTCTCCAGCTAATACAGATGTCCTCCAGAAGGGTCTCACTGAGACGGATTCCTGGTGTCAAAATCATGGCCTCAAGCTAAATGCCAAAATGTGCATAGTCATCCCCTTTGGAAAAAACAAAGTACCCGTGAACTACCACATAGGTGGTAGTCCCCTAAATACAGAAAATGTAATAAGGGATCTGGGGACCCAAGTAGATAGTAATATCTCCTTTAATAATCATATTGCCAAGGTGGTTAGAAAATCCTTCTATGTGGCCCACCTAATCACAAAAGGGTTCACATCTAGAACAAAAGAGGCTACTGTGCCCCTCTAATCATCACTCATCAGACCCATCATAGAGTACAATGTCCCATTTGGGATGTACTATACAAGACACCAGCAATAGCTGGAAAGACCACAGAAGTACCAAGAGGATTAGTGGCCTTAAACAGATGCCCTATGCAGCCCGACTGAAGAAACTCCAGCTGTACTCGGTTGCATACCGCTTACTCAGAGGTGATCTCTGCCTGATATACAAGGCCATGTCCAACCCAGAAATGATGGACATGC
>NC_056725.1:477853722-477928722 GCF_019279795.1 Protopterus annectens | reverse complement strand
GTAAACTTAAGGAACAATTACTAGAGGATAATGTATGCAACTGTTTTAAAGCTAATGGTTTCAATGTTGAACACACACCAACTGCATACACCCAAACTGGACCAAACAGCTGACAAACTGTACTTTGCATCTAAATGAACACAGTGGATTTTCCAAGTAAACAACTTGTATATATGCTGATCGCCTGTAAAAACCAATGTGTACAGTATAGACCTACTTCTAAAAGTAGACACAGCTACTTGTTTTTGAAGCACTCAAGTGTTTTCTGTTTAATCAGAGTTAAAGTTGCACAGTTAATTATTACTTGCATTTGCCTCTGTGTTTTTACCTAGCCTGATATAAAATATTTTGAACAACTTGTTGCATAATTATTGTAGAGATACCTGCTTTTTTGCATAACATTGTATTTTTTTTCTTTACTTAAATTTGTTTATAGGTATATAATTGTGTGACCAATTTTAGTCTCAGACCAGGAATATAAAGAAAATCAGAATTACATTCAGTGAGAGATAACAAGGGTATAATGAAAATGTACATCAGCAAAATACCATTCTCAGCTAACAAAGATGCAAAGAGTATATCCAATTCTAATACACATTATTCACAATAATCAAGTACATTTTTATTCAGAAAGTGAGGTGTCTGTGTTAATTACAGCTATGTATTTTGAACTCTGCTCATTATCGTGTGTGCTCATTCAGGTTTCCTTGGTATTCCTTATTGTGCACGATCAACCTTTAAACCAAGTTCCTGGCTGAAAAGGGTCTTTGAAGCAGGCTAACTATACAGTTAACACAAATGCATAAGGACACAAGTAATCATTCAAACAAAGACACAGATAAATTCATAAATAAGTATCAGTGCCCCTTTGCAAACAGTCAACAAATAATGACAGGTATTAAAGCTGCATACTTATTTTACCTCATAAAATGCATGCTACTGTGCTTTAATATAGTATATTTGTTTTATAATATCTCTTATTATCATATATTAATATTTTGTTGTTAAAATTTTCAATAAAAAGAATTGAGAGAAAAAAAAAAGAAAATGCATGCTAATCCAGTTCCTCTTATTCTGTCATCATTTTAAGTCGTCAGTAATCTAATATTTCAGCAGTGTTCTTTGTTTGGAACCTACATTCCTACTTATTTTGGCTTTGTCCCCGATTATGGATTATGTAGGTGAGAAACTGAGAATCAAACAAACTGGAGGTAACTCGAAACTGAAAATTAATCCAATTAGTATTGATGGGACTATGAGGTATAAAACAGAGCGATGCACCTCTTCTAAGTCACAGTGCTGGACATACTATGAAATAGAACCTCTGTTTAAATGACTGATACTCACTGAAGATTATCCCAAAAGCAAAACAGTACAGTACAGAAGGACAGGCTGGTGGATGAAATCAAGAATGTTAACTAGAATTACCAAATATGCATTAAGATCTGCCACTACATGTCTTGTAACAAAAGCAAATGGTCATTTAAGCATCAGGGCAGGGTGTAATAGGTTCATAGGTTCATAGGTTGATACTAGGCTATCTGCCCTAGGGCATTTATAAGCCTAGCCAGAGTGTGTTTGGCTTTCGCCACCCTTTTAGATTAGTTGACTGTGCCTCTGTATCGTAAGTCACAGAAGATAGCCCTTTTAAGGTTAGTTTACTGTGCCTCTGTCTAGTAGGGACACATAAGGGATCCCAGGGGTAAACCTATGATTTCCCATCCACTCGTCAAGATTTCTCTTGAAGAGGGTCATTGAGGGGCTCTGCCTAAAATGGATTGGGATTTTGTTCCAGAGTGAGGGGAGCCTCTGGGATATGAATCTGTCCCTCCAGCATGTCCTATTTATTTCTGTGCTGAGGTTTAAGTCCCTGGAGCATGTAGCTCTAAGGGATTTGGATTTCCTGAGGTGGAGCATGTCCGTTAATTCCGGTTTGGACATGGCTTTATACGTCAGGCACAGATCACCTCTGAGTAGACGGTAAGCAATTGAGTAGAGCTGGAGTTTCTTTAGCCTAACTGCGTAGGGCATCTGTTTGAGTCCCTTGATCCTCTTGGTGAGGTTCTTTTGGTTTTTTTTCCAGTTGCTGCAGGTGTTGGGTAAGGTACATCCCAAATGGGGCATTGTATTCAATTATGGGCCTGATGAGTGATGAGTAGAGGGGCACAATGACCTCTCGATCTAGATGTGAACCCTTTCATGATAAGGTGGGCTATATAGAAGGTCTTTCTAACCACTTTGGTATGTGGTAATTTGTGGGCACTTTGTTTTTCCCAAAAGGGATGACTATGCACTTGTTGGCATTTAGCTTGGCATTTAGCTTTAGGCCATGGCTCTGGCACCAGTTATCCATCTCTGTGAAACCCTTTTGGAGGATGCTTGTGTCAGTCGGCGGGTTGATTATGGCACCCAGTTTGCAGTTATCTGTGAACTTGGTCAGCCATAGTCCTCCCGTGTTAGCCTGTACCTCAGAGAAATATATACCGAACAATAGAGGTCCCAGGACTGAGCCTTGTGGGATGCCACTTGTAACTGGTTTAGAGTCTGACATGGCACCTGCAATTCTGACCATGTGGGTTCTATCCCTGAGCCAGTTTGCAACCCATCTTGTGACATAGGGGTTGATATTTAAGCTGGTGAGCTTATTTATGATGCCCGAGTGGGGTATTGTGTCGAAGGCTTTTGCGAGGTCCAAGTAGGCTGTGTGGACTACCTTCCCTTCATCCATGGCCTTTGTGACTGTTTCAAAGAAGTCGACCAGGTTCAAGAGGCAAGATCTGCCCTTAACAAAGCTGAATTGGGTAGGATCCAGTGTTTGGAGGTTCCCAATGTCTTTGTTTATGAGTTCCATGATGATACACTCCATAGCTTTGCAGACCAGGCTAGTCAGGCTTATAGGGCGATAGTTTCCGGGGTCTGTTGTGGCACCACCTTTGTGGAGTGGGACCACTGTTGCTGTACACCATTTCTTGGGTACATATCCTGTAGTAAGGCTGAGATTGAACAGTGACTTTATGTGAGGGTTCAGTTCTTCTTGGAGCTCGTGTAAGACGCAGCCCGGGACACCGTCCAGTCCCATTGATGCTGTGTTTTTTGCTTTGGAGAGGGCAGCTCTCACCTGTGCATCTGTGATGTCAGGGAGGCTACACTTTGTTGGGATAGACATTTGCTCTTTTGGGGGGGGGAGAAGTTTGCACTGAACCTGTCTGCCAGGATGTTGGCAATGTCTGTGGGTTCAGTGTATTTTTTGTCATTTTGCACTAACTCAGAGCATATCTGGGAGTTGCCACCCAGGTCCCTGACATAACTAAAAAAGGCCTTGTGATTATCTTTAGCATCTTGTGCAATTTTTCTTTCGAAGCTGGCCTTAGATGATTTTATGAGGGATCATAGTTTCTTGCTAGTACTGATCAGAGATGCCTTCCCTTTATGGGATTTTGCTCTATCAGGTAGTAGCTTCCTCCTTCTGTTGTATAGCTTATTTATGGCTGGGGTCCACCAGACAGGTCTCCTGCCTTTGGAGGAGTGAGTCTTGGTTTGATTTGGAATAGCATGATCCATGCATTCCTGTAGGTGTCCATAGAATGTGTTTGTAAAGGATTCTGCAGTTTGGGCCGTATTTTCAACTGACCCGGGGGCTTTGAAGGATTCCACCACGGTTTTGAGAAGTGTGAAGTTTGCTTTTGAGAAGCTCTTCACCGTGGTTTCCTTGGCTGGAGGTGGGGACGGGATATGGATGTCCAGTGAGATTAATTTATGGTCAGATCTTACTAATGAGGGGTATACCTCTGGTATGGAACATAGAGTCCCCATGTTGGTGATGATCAGGTCCAATAACATATCAAAAAAGAACCTTCTGAAATTAGAAAACTCCTACCACAACATTGCCAGATGTGCCACAGGCAACCCTTTCAGAACCCACCACTGTACTAATCTAAAACAACTAGGCTGGCTTGAACTTCAGCAACAACTACAAATTAATCAACTAGGCATAGCCCATCAAATTCTTTATCAACCTGACAAAGCACCCATACTATCTTCTCTTATTTACCCCTATCATAACCCAAAGTCCCTAAGATCCACACACAAACTTCATGTAAATATTGACAAAGCAAGCAACAAGGCTGGTGATTCCCTGTTCTCTAACCCTGTTGGAAAACATTGGAACAGACTCCCCTCTGAACTTTCCAGTATTCCCTCAAAATCTCTCTTTAAAAAGAAACTCAAGATCTACCTTAAAACACAATGGCTGCGCCCCTGTACTAATCCTGACTAACCTAAATTCTTGATCCCTGATGAAATTCCATCCTTAGAACCCCAAGTCAATAAAAAAAAAAAGCCTCTTCTTCTTACTTTCCTGCATCCTCTTTCACTATACATTATAATAACATTCTATCTATGTCACATATAACAATACTTGTTGTGTATTTTTCTAAGTACTGCCTTCTTAAAATTCATAACTATGTCTCCATTTCTAATGTATTTTAAACATATATTACATATGTATTTTTTATGTAATTTCATTTTATTTGCATTTTATTTGCATGTTATTTCCATTTTTATTTTTCATTTCCTTTAAATGTTGGAGCTTATCTCCCCGGGCCTCTACTGAAAATGGACATATATCTAGCTAGACTAGCGCGGTCAACAAATGTAAAATAAAATAAAATAAAATAAATATGTTTTCCCCTCTTGTGGGAGTGGTGACCAGTTGTTCCATAGCATTTGAGTTTATAAATTCTAGGAACTGTTGGGTGAGGGTGTTGGGGCTTGAGTAGTGCTCCCAGTCTATGTTTGGGTAGTGCTACATGATCAGAGAGCTCTTCTATGTCTCTTTTCATGTACTCCAGGGAGGTACATCTCAGGTCATTCACACCAGCATGGACAATGACAGAGTCATATTTGTACTTGCTTTGGAGTGACCTGAGTACTTGTGTTATGTGGTGGATCCTGGCACCCAACAGGCAGCTTACAGTGACCTTCTCCTTGTTCAGCCTGGTGAGTGGGACGTCAGTGTGTCTGACAATAGAGTCACCTATTACAAGTGTATTAGGTGTGTTGTTTAGTCTTAAGGGCTGTGACTGTGTGGCACACTGACTTTGTGAACTATGTGATACGTGGTTATTGTTGTGGGGTAGCGGTTGCTTGGATGTCTGCTTTGGAGGTCTCTGCTGCTTGGGCAGATTTTTATTTAGAGCCTCCGAGTATGTTTTTGTGTGTTTATGTGTTTGGTTTGCTGATGCGATAGGTCTATGTGAGACTGGATTTGTGGCATGTGTGGTTACCTTCTCCTCCTGACTGACTGTGCCAGTACTGGGTTGAGAGAGCTCAGCCTCCAGTTTGGCTATATAGTTGCATCTCTCACATATATTTGAGCTTGTTGGGAGGAGGAGGGGGTGGTCTATGTACATAAGGCAGTTGTAACATTGCCTCAAGATTCCCAGATTCACCAGCTGGACTGGAGAGTAAACCCAAAACTGACTTTTGGACATGCCAGATTAGTATAAGGAACTACTTTATGACTGATCAAAAAGGACCAATAGGGAGCCAAGTACTTAAAGGGAGTATAAGAGGGTGTAGTGCTTTAGTTTATTAGTGCTTACTTATAAGATTACTTATACGAGCAACTGCAGGGCTTTAGAATGAAAATAGAGTGCTTACTTTGAGATTTAGAACAGTTCTAAAGGAAAAAGTGAAGAGCAGACTTTATGGAGCCGGGAATAGTTTAAACCCATTTAAGGTGGAGCTGCCCAATGCTGCGTTATGCACAAAATTGTGCAAAACTGCGCAAATGCAGGTTTTAAAGCAGGGAAACTGAAAGAGATAGGAATTGACCCAAAATGGCCAATAAGCTACTAGTTTCAGGGCTGAGACCACTCCTCCAGGGACAGATAGGCTGCTCAAAGCTCCCCACTCTCACTGGTGAACAGAGAAGCTTCCTCCTATCCAAGTAAGGATATGGGCAACACAGTATACTATACCACAGTCCGGAATTCAGCAAAACCTGAAATCTGGACTAATCTATTTCAGCAAAGGCAGGAAAAGAGAATTTTTTTTGTTTTGTTTTTGTTTGTTTTTTTCAGGAAACAGCAGAAAAACACACAGAAAACACTGTAAATGCTATAAACAGGCTAGCGCACTTTAGTGTATAGCCTACAACAGTTATACAATACAAAAATGACTTACATTGATATAAAACAAGTGCAAAAACTGTAAAAAGCAGAAGGCAAATGCAATTTAAACTTTTTAAAGCACAGATCAGTTAGAAATTCGCTTTTTAGGTGGGAAAAAGCAGCCGGAGCAAAAAAAACAGAGAAAAAATACTTAAATCTGGAAAAGTCTCTCTTGGGTCTCTCTGTTGCCTGTATCACTCTGCAGGACACCACGAGGAGCTGTGCAGAGTTGTATACTGGCACAAAACTGCACAAATGTGGGTTTTAAAGCAGGGAAACTGAAAGAGATAGGAATTGACCCAAAACGGCCAATAAGCTATTAGTTTCAGGGCTGAGACTACTCCTCCAGGGAATAGTCTCAGCCCTGAAACTAGTGAAACTAGGTAATGAAATCAAAATCCAAGTTTAACACAACATCAGATCATTAATTAAGTTAACAGTAACTGACTAATATGCAAAATGATCAAAGTACAATATGGTATATTATTCATCAAACCTGCCTTTCAGAACTGGTGAAAATGAAAAAAAAAATAAAAATAAATAAATGAAATAAAATAAAACAAAACAATAAACCACTATAATAAATGACAGGAATTTACATTAAGGTGAAAGGAAAACTAGCTGGTAAGACGGTATACTGATATATGTGGACCAGTACCTCCAGTAGATAAAACCAAACTAGGTACAAAAATACAGAACAACTGGTTAACCTGATGAAGCACATGGTGTGAAGGCTTGTTGTTTTATATTGGTTTTAACATCTGAATATAGCTGCTCACATTGGTTCCTGAGCCACCTTTTTCAGTTTATAAGATAGTTCATGATCTAGATTATAAAATTTCTAGTACAATAGTAACCTAAGTGGCAGTGGGGGATCCCTCTCCTGACTGAAATCTTACTGCACATCTAAAAAAAAAATTAAAATAAATAAAAAAGTATAACAAGAGTTTGGCAGATAGAATCAACTCATGAGTGATAAATGAAAAGTCAAGTAAAAATCTGGAAAAAGCAGGGAAATACCAACCTTTTGGACTTACTACAACAATGGACTAAGAGCACCCATGGGCCTATGAGAAGTGATAAGGAAGAAGCATGGGAAACTTCAAATATAATGTCTGGGTTACTAACAGCAGATAAATTTGATTAGATGTATGTGGAGATTGTTAAAATGAGTAGAACAATAGAATATCCACATCAAAGTGAGCAATGAGAGAGTACAAGAAATGAAGGAAGTTCTCAAGGGACATGAAAAAGAAATTATTCAATTAACAAGAAAACAGAGGAGGACTTAAAGAGGAAAGTAGAAGAACATGTAAATAATAAGGAAGAGATACCACTGAAGTAGTGGAAATGGAGGGCTGCTTCAGAAGAGACAATTTAAGTTTCACAGCACTATTTGAAAAAATTGTAGGTAAATGACTGCTATGCCTTCATACAAAGTAGATAGATGGATAGACTGATATCCCTGTTCAGGAAATTAAGATACAAACAAAGAGGACATAGAGCTCATTTGCTAAAATCATTGTTAACAAAGATGCCATGAACATATATTAGTTAAATTCCAGTCTTACCTGAGAAGATAATATTTACTTGGTTGCCACAAAATGACAAAGAAACAGATAAGTCTCAATCATTAAGATGTGCAAGCAGATGGGCATTAGGTTTAAACTGCAGTATCTGAGTTTTTACTTCACAGGATCCATACAAAGAAGTGAAGCCACCACTACAAGACTTACAGAACTCTATAAGATGAGATGAATGAATAGTTACGTATGGAGGATAGTCATAGTACTGGAGAAAGAACTGTTTAAGGAAAATGACTGTCCCAATACCTGAGACCTCCACTAAAGCTTTTACCAAATTTTCAAAAGAAACATTTAGACAGACAGAGAGAAATGCAACAGCACACAAAATGGATGGCAGAAGCCTTACACTAGAGGCTCTAATCCTACACCACAACTGTATAGAATTTGTTGACAAGAACTTAATATGAACCTGTGTTTTTGTTCTTTTCCATGTTCTTATTCTGATCCTCCTTCATTAAAGGAATGAAAAAGAAGGAGGAGGAGTGAACTTGAACATCATTAAATGGACTGTAAAAAGGACTGGTATAATGACTAGTGAATCTAAAAAGGGGAAGATTTTTTTTTAATTTGTAGCCAACATAAAAAATAATTGGAACCTTCTATTAGCAGGATAATATAGAACAGCAAAAAAGGTATATACTTTATGACTGTATAATAATTTGGAATAAAACTGAAGCAGCATGCTAAAGGGCATGATTAGTATATGGTTTAACTATTATGTTGATAAAGCTATTAAAATTATGCTGAATGATTTGTGTGAAATGTAATAGGAGTATATGTGGGAGAAGTCTAAACGTGTAAACCACTGTGTGGGTTGTCAATAAGTACAAATGGAATGCCAGGGATTGGGATACATATCAATAACTAGGATATTAGCCATGTGAATGTTTTTAGAATGAATGAATAGACATTATTGATTTATGAATATACAAGAAGTATAAGGTAATAACTGAAGTGAGTAATGTGACTTAACATGAAAAGGGGATTGGCTAAGATGGCAGCAGTAGGAGGAAGCTTCATCAGACTTGTATATATTAGTCATATATGCTCACTTGATATGTCTTATGAAAGTCTGCATTGAATAGACAATAAAGAAAGAAAGATTTCACAAGATTAATTTGCCCTTATGTATCACATGCAAGGATTAATATTACTATAATAACTAAATGAAAGAGGAGCATATAATTATAAATGTGATAAGCTTAGAGGAGGGCAGTAGTGTGTAAAAGATGCATATAAAATATAGATAAACAGTTGTAGACAAATAAAAAGGGAGGATAAGAACAGTAGAAAAAGTAAAAAAAAAAAATTCAATGGAGAGTAGGGGTTCTAATTTGGGAAAGAAATAAGAAATAAGTGCATTCAGAAAGACAGAGGAGTCTTTTTTGTGAGGCAGATGGAAGCAATGGTCTAGTGTAATGAGAAATACAGATAGAATGGAGTATATTGTTCCATTTAATGAAGTGAAAAGACACAAGAGAAATATGTATATAGCTTTAGAATTGGTAGAGGTTAGTGTATGTTTATAAGTTCTTGGGGAGTTGGGAAAATATGTTTAGGATATAAAAGATTTCAGCAGCAAAAAGGTTAGCAATATTATACATGGAGGAAATATGTTTTAAAAAAAAATAAGTCAAAAGTACATGAATAAGTTGGCAAGATTTATTTGGAACAATGAGGACAGTGAGCCAAAGAAAGACAGAATCCTAGTGCATATATATGTATATGGATCAATGTAAATAGGTTGACCATACCTTTGTGTGACACACAATTTATCTAAACATTTTCATCTAAAACACAATTGCTCAACAGCACATTTGTGTGAAAATATTGGTTATAAGCATAACATGTGTGAAAAAATAATGCTGACAACAAGGTCATCAACAAGGAGAATTGTTGAATTTGTGATCTTGAAAAAGTTAACTTTAAGTGTTGTTTTGCAGGGGGCAGTCTACCTCTCTACCCCCCTATGCTGGAGCAAGTTGCCAGTCTCCCAAAATTTTACACACACACACACACACACACACACACACACACACACACACACACACACAGACACACACACACACACACACACACACACACACACACACACACACGTGTGTGTGTGTGTGTGTGTGTGTGTGTGTGTGTGTGTGTGTGCATGTGTGTGTGTGTGTGTGTGTGTGTGTGTGTGTGTATCTATATATATATATATATATATATATATATATATATATATATATATATAGGTTCATAGGTTCATTGGTGTGTACTAGGCTAATGGCCCTGGAGCCTTTACAAGCCTAGCCGCTAGGATTGCCCTGGCATCATGCCACCCAACATTAGTTTCCAGTGTTTATGTCAAGTAGAGCCACTGCGGTGATCCCCAGGGTGAATTTTCTATTTCCCATCCACTCATCAAGATTTCTCTTGAAGAGTGCCAGTGAGGTGCTCTGTTTGACATGTATGGGAAGTCTATTCCATAGCATGGTCAGTCTCTGGGTTATGAACCTGTCCCTCCAACATGTTCTGTTGATTGTGGTAATGAGGCTGAGGTCTCTGGAGCATGTGGTACAGAGGGATTGGGACTTCTTTAGATGTAGCATTTTGAACAGAGCTGGGTCAGACATGGCTTTGTAAGTCAAACAGAGATCGCCTCTATGTAAGCGATATGAGATAGGGAATAGTTGGAGTTTTTTGAGTCTGTCCATATAGGACAACTGTTTATGGCCAAGGATCATCTTTGTGAGGTACTTATGTGGCCTCTCCAGTTTTTGTAGGTGTCTAGTGAGGTACATGCCAAATGGGGCATTGTACTCGAGGATTGGCCTAATGAGGGAAGAGTAGAGGTAGACAATGTCCTCTTTCTTCCTGGATGCAAAACCCTTAGTAATGAGATGTGCCACATAGAAGGACTTTCTGACCACAGTGGAAATTTGGTGGCCAAAAGAGAGGTTGCTGTCAACCTGTGTTCCCAGATCTCTTATAACACCTTTTGTGTTCAGTGGACTACTATCAAAGTGGTAATTCATGGGAACCGTGTTTTTCCCCAAGGGGATCTAACACATTTTTTGTCATTGTAATGAAGTTATCCCCCTTTCTCAGTTGTATTCTATATGGTATAAGTCTAGTAAATTGCACTGTATATGCATTAACACCTCACAATGCTTAAATGATCTTTCTAATTCAATAAGTAACCCACATACTATTCTTAACTAGGAATGCTTAAATAATTCTAACTTAACCTTAAAAATAATCTTATCTTATATGTCCTATCTTTCCAACGTTGCTCAAATGTCTGAATATTGATTTTCATATTATATTTTCCTATCCAATATATAACTTTATATTCTTCTGTAAGAAATGTTACGCAAGAATGCCTTTTTGCATATTATATATCCTTTACTACTGTAATTTTCAACAATGTAATCGCTTTTGCCATGAATGTAACTACTTGTGGAACTTTTCTCCTGGGGCCTCCACTGAAAATGGGTTACTCTGACCCAGTGGACTCTCCTGGTCATCAAGTTCAAATAAATAAATAATTATAAATAAATAAGGCCATGGTTCTGACACCAGTTGTTGGTCTCAGTGAGGCCATTCTGCAAGATGTCAACTTCACCTGGGAAGTTAATAATAGCTCCAAACTTGCAATCGTCTGCAAACATTATTAGACAGAGTCCCTCCATTTTGCCTGGACTTCAGAGAAGTAGATACCAAACCCAGGACCAAACCCTGTGGGACTCCACTCATAACTGGTCAGCAGTCTGACTTGGAGTCAGCTACTTTCACACTGTGGGTTCTATCTGTGAGCCAGTTTGCAACCCACTTAGTGATATAGGGGTTTATGCCTAGCTCAGCATGTTTTTCTATGATTTATGAGTGGGGAATGATATCAAAGGCCTTGGCCAGATCAAGGTAGGCTGTATGAACCACATTGCCTTCATCAGCAGCTCTGGCGACTGTCTCAAGAAGTCAACCAGGTTGAGAAGGCATGATCTACCCTTCAGAAAACCAAACTGTGTGGGATCCAGAGTTTCGAGATTCTCTATATCCTTGTTTATTAGGTCCATGATGATGCATTTCATAGCTTTGCATATCAGACTCATCAGTCTAATAGGGTGATAGTTCCCAGGGTCTGTAGTCGCTTTTCCTTTGTAGAGAGGGATGACTTTAGCAGTGCACCATTTGGGAGGGACAAAGCCTGAGGTGAGGCTGTGATTGAACAGGGCACACAGGTGTGGTGCCAGTTCACTCTGTAGTTCATGTAGAATACAGCCAGGGATATAACAACTCCATGAGTGCATCAATTGTAAGATGGGAAAACTTTCATAAAAGCAGGAACTCACTGCCAGCACCCACTTAGATATTGCACCAACAGTGATTTATAATATTAAATAGTGATCTGCATTATGTGCTGGACAGAAGGTGTCTCTACATACACTGCTTAAAGTGCTCCACTAGCTGACATTATGTTCCATACAGCATACCTCCTGATTGTTAGTACTTTCCATCTCTCAATTAAATGTGTTTAGTCCAAATATTTTTACACAGATGTGTTGCTGAACAATTGTATTTTAGATCAAAATTTCAGATGAATTGTTTAATTAGTCATAAATTCACAGAGGAATTTAGACTGCTCAACTATTCCTCCTCCAGAAACATCTGGATGAAGCTACAACTGGATGAACAAATCAGACATAGCAGCATTTTGATTACAAAAAAAAATTGTGTGTGGTGCAAACCTCTTATTATGTATACATCTCGACAGATGTATAACTTTGGAGAAAAAGACAACGTTAAAAAGAACCTTGTAATTAGGGCTGGAGCTGCAACAGAAGAATCAGCAACGATTTCCTAGGAGAAGCTTCAAGTCATATGTGAGTGAAGAATTACAGCCTTGTCCAAGTCTTATCTGATCACTAACTATTAGGGAAGCCATTTTACAGAGTAATCTCATGGACATTTACACAGAGTAACCTCAGGAAATTGTTAAAATATATTTTAACCAAATGCTGGTCCTTCATGTTGCACCATGAACATCCTGTGTCAGTCCTCAAGGTAACTCAACAAGAATTGTGTGTGTTGAGTTGTTGAACTTCCAGGATTCATTTCAGGTATTAAGTATTTCATATGGGAAGACAAAGTTCAACTGAAAACATTTCCAATCTATAGTTAAGTGTTGACTTACCATTAGAAATCAAATTAAAAGAGAAGAGATGGAAAAATTGCATAGTATTTAGCACTGCTGCCTTACATGTTTTTGGATTTCTATTTCAATTTTTGGCTGGGTGGGCTGTTATACAAGTGCTGTATATTTTCCCTTGGGTGTTTTTGCCAGGTGGTCTAGTTTCATTACACATCTGAAAGACATACAATAGGTGAATTGGGGATTATCCAAATTGTTTGGAGGCCTGGTTTGCCAGTGTGAGTGATTATGTGTATCTCTGTGTATTGTGCAATAGACCATCATCCTTTTTTTCTTTTTCTTTCAGCTGTTCCCATTAGGGGTCACCACAGCGGATCATCTGTTTCCATTTCTTCCTGTCCCTGCATCTTGGTCTGTCACACCAACCACCTACATGCCCTCTCTCACCACATACCCACTAAGTGCCAATATAAGTTCTAGCTCTCTCCTAGGGCTGAAGTGGATAAAATGGGTAATCAAAGAATGAATTAATTAAAAAGTAATTAAAAAAAATGGCTCTTTGTGTTCAGACTTGCCCTGGGATTCATTAACACCTACACTAGGTGTACACTATTCTGAGTGAAGAGACAACACAAGCATAACTCAGACCTTCATCCTCCTAATTTTAATTTGCTACTGATTTTATTGTAGACTTAAATATTGAGGGGATTCATAAATGTTACCACAATATGTAGACTACATGTAGACTTAGTATAATCTTTCTAATTGACTAGAAAGCACAAAAATGTGGTGCTGATGTTCTTGAATACAGATTGTATACATTTACCGTTCACTCAGTGTAGGCATTAAGGAATCTGGCCTTTACATACTGTAACATTCAAGATGCCTTATCCTTCTGTATTTTCTTTAGCTTGAAAGGGCTCAGTCTATAAATTTGTTTACTTTCAAAGGGCAAATATTTTAATTTCCAAAGTGTTGTAGGATCACCGATTGTGAAGTCTAACTTTTCAGGAGTGCTTGCAATCTTCTTGTTTTTTAACAGGCATACAGTGACTACAGAGATAAAGTGTAGGTTATAGAGTATCCAATAGACCAGATATTATTGAGCAAATGGTAGAAACTATTACTACATAATTTCCAAAACCAGAAATCGTATCAAGAAGTGAAGCTAATTAAGTCTGCTAAACCAGACACAGTTACCTGATTTGCCATCATAGCCCAGGAAATCAACAGTGTATGACAATGTACACCTTTGCACTACCTCTGTAGGAAACCTGTAATAATGGTAGTTGCAATCCTCTGAAAAATCAGGTCACTAGCTATACCAGATATAAATGTTTGCCTAACCACCACAGAAAATGACACTAAAAACATTTTTTGAAAATCTTAGTGCTAATGGTAGTCCATTCTGGGTGTACAGACTTACAAGCAGTTAAACAAATGGAGAATTTATTAATAGATAAAAAACAGCTCACTCTAAGGTGAAAACACTGTAGTTGAAAATCTGGGACTGCTGCTTAAGGAGACACTGAAATGTGATTCCCCCATTTAAACAATGGGTCCACCAGTGTATAAAACAATCCACTGTATACTTAGGACACTACAGGCAAAAGTACAGAACTGTTATCAGCACCTCACTCTGGAGATACTGGAATGTGGATTCCCAAAATAATTGGTAAGATGTTAAACACTCAAAAACCACCAGCAGAGAGATACGGTTTACATCCAATTGGTCGCATGACTGAAGGTCAATCCGGCGGAATTCTGAACTGAATTGTTGAATATCGGACTCACTAATGCTCATAATGTCACGAGCAGCATCGAATTTGAAAGTCCCAATCGCGCACCTGCAGCAACAAGCGCTACCATGGGTCGAGAGGGGGGTATAGTAGCCTGGCCGGCATTCGGTAATCTCGGGTTCGATGACCGCAGCTTCAACATTCCACAGTCCTGACGTTCTACTTTCAGCATTTTTGTGTTCGGTCATCAGCCATGCACACAAATGCATATACAATGAGAGGCACTATTAAATGGTAAAAAATTAAGTCTGACTATATAACCACCTTGCAGGACCTCATTTGGATGGTCTATAATTTATTAGTATACTAATAAACTAACACTGATAATTATACACTATTAAATGATAAACACTAAACGTGAACATAAGGCTACCTTGCATGACCTCATTTGGATGGTCTGTAATTCATTACTTTACTATGGAGCAGTTAGCTATGCTGTCCTCATTTAAATTAAATGTCAATTATTGAAATTGCTACAAACCCGAAATGTAATCTGCACAAAAATTATTAAAAGTTACTATTCATCCTTTGTCCTGCTGCCATGACATAGAGACATAAGCCCTATGTCCCAGATGGCCTGAGTTCAGCTATTGACTCAAGCATCATCTGGATCTGGAATGGATAGAAACAGAAGTGACAATATGTGGCTGCTAATCTTTCTTCAGTGGGAAGGTGTCAGAATATGCCGTGGGCATGCAGCCAAGGCATGAGAGTACCAGTACTGATACAAAAAAAAATGGTTAAATCTCAGTGCAAATTTCTTTAGTGGTTGGCATCTTGAGGATTCATTACCACACATGTGTCAGTGTGTCTTTCAAGCCATCATTACACACTCTTTTGTGATGTCGGCACAGCACATCAAATAAGGCAGGGTTTCACTACCAAGTTAAGCCATCCTTTGTTTACCACAATTAATTTTTGCAGGTATACTTTCACCATGTACACTTCTTTTTCAGCTTTGAGGGTAGGGTTAGGGACCCAGACTATCAAGAGATGATAAATACTGGATAAACAGCTTATAAAATGATATGACATTGAAAAGTTTGGAAACATGGGAGCCACCCTACCACAAAAGATAAGGCCAAGTTGCTAGCTTGCAGTACCGATGGAAAAATGTAATTTTTGGCAGGGGCATCCAGCTCTTTCCTACAAGCATGGAGTTGTCCAATACATCCCCAATTTGCATGTATACTACTCTTGTGGTTATCTTTTCTCAGAGTAAAGTATTAAAACAGCAATAGGTTCATAGGTGTATACTAGACTTCTGACAGCTAGTGCCCTTATAAGCCTAGCCATAAAATCCAAATGTGACACACAAATTTGATTTATTTAGGGGCTGATTTACTGGCTGCCTCTGTCCATCAAAGACATAGGCACTAGACCAGGGATGAATTTCTGATTACCCATCCATCATCCGAGTTGCACTTAGATAGGTTTAGGGAGGAACTCTGCTTCACATGGATAGGGAGCCTGTTCCGGAGAACAGGGATTTTCTGAAAAAACATATCTGTCTCGCCAACATGACCTATTTATGTCACAAGTGAAATTTAATTCTTTTGATCCTGGTAAAATCTAGATTTAGGTCTAGTTTTGATGTTGTTTGTTTTGTAAAAGTGCAAAAGGGTCATCAAAACAGGGTCTAGGGGTGCCTTGTATACCAGGCAATGATCACCTCTTAGAAGTCCAAGTAAAGAGACAGGTCTTTGAGGCAATCCTATAAGACATTGTGTTTACTCCAAGTATTTATTTTGTAAAAAGACTTTGTGGACTCCCCAGTTGTTGCCAGTGTCTGGTCAGGTACACACTGAAGAGAGCAGTTTACTCTATGATGGGCCTGATGAGAGCTGAGTACCATGGGATGATGACCTCTTCAGACCAAGATGCATAAGTTGAGCAACATAGATTAATTCTTTTACTACCTTGGACACATGTTGGTCAAAGGCTATGTTACTAGCTATAAGGTGTTTTATTGATGACATAGGTATCTGGGAGGCCATCTTCCTAAAACGTACTCTAATGCATTTCTTGGTATTGAGTTTTAATCCATGGATTTTCACCAAGCATTTGTCTGTGTTGTCTCATATTGAGTGGGGGGGGGGTTCAATGACTGCTCCCAGTTTGCAATAATCTGCAAACTTGGTCAACCAGAGTCCTTTGATATGTGCTTTAACCTTCAAGAAGTAGGTGCCAAAGAGGAGCGAGACCTTCAAGAAGCCCGAGGAACTCCACTGCTGACCAGCCTCTTAGAAGAGGTGGCCTCACCAATCCTAGCCTCTTGGGTCCTATCTGTGACCCAGCTAAATATCCAGCATGTTATAAAGGAGTTAATGCCTAGTTCAGTAAGTTTGCTAACAATGTCCAAGTAGGGTATTGTACCAAATGCTTTAGCCAGATCTAGGTAGGCAGTATGCATGACCTTTCTCCCATTAATTGTCTTAGTGACCTTTTCAAATTAGTCCACCAGGTTCAGTTAGCATGGCCTTCCTTTGGCAAAGTCAAACTGGGATGGATCCAGTGTCTGAATGTCTCCCATGTCCTTGTTGATAAGTTCAATGATCATTTTTTTTCCATGGCTTTGCAAATAAGACTATTTAGACTAGTCAGACTAATTGGTCTGCAGTTTTCACAATCTGTTGAAGGTATTCCTTTATGAAAGGGGATGACTGTCACAGTCTACCATTCTTGTAGCACAAAGCCTGTTTTAAGACTATAATTAAATTGTGCTCCAAGGGTCCTGTTAAACCATATTTTAGGCTGTTCAAGAGGCACCCCTGGATGCTATCAGGCCTCACTGAGGCTGTGTTCTTAGTTTTAGTGAGCACAGCCACGGCATACTTCTTTGTTATAGTTGGAGGGGTAATGTTTGTGGGTATTTCTTGGGGGATGATTGGGGGTGAGACTGGGATAAAGTTTGAACTGAATTTTTCCACTGACTGGTTCGCTATATTGACTTGGTGAATATAGCACCATTAAGCACTATTTATATTGCTGTGTACCACACTTGAGGGTTCTGTTATAGCTGAAGAAGGCCTTATGGTTGTCTTTCACTTAGCATGCTATCTTAACCTCAAAGTTGGTTTTGTTTGACCTAGTTAGTTCTCTTAGTTGCCTATTTAGTTTAATGAGGGAACTTTTATCTTTGTGGGAGTTACCCTTCCTGATTTTTGCCATACTTTTTTTTCATTTTGTTGTATACCCTGTTTAATTTGGGATACCACCAGAGTGGTTTGTTTCTGGGAATAGTTCTGGGGTTACATCTAGTAAGTACAGTAGTCTCTATGCAACCACTGACATGGTTGTACATAGTTTCTGTGAGCAATTCAGTGTAGGTGCTGTGTTCCCAGGGTTTGGAGAGGCACTGAAGTTTGACAAACCATCTCTTAATAAAAGATAGTTGCCTTGGAATAGTTCCTAACTGTGACTGGTTTTACTAGGGTTATAGAGTTGATTTTGATTTCAAAGGAGACAGCTTTATGGTCAGACCTTGTCAGGGAGGATGAGACATGGGGGGGAATTCAGCATTCTTCCATATTTATGAGGATGAGGTCCAGTATGTCAGGGTCTCTGTAGGCAGATTCACTCTTTGGTTAAGGGTGTTTTTATTTATAATACCCAAGAATCTCTGTGCCTGTAGATTTGAGGCTGTGTAAGATGCCCAGACTCTCTCTCTCTCTCTCTTTCGGCTTTTCCTGGTTAGGGGTCACCACAGCGGATCACCTTGTCTGCTCATGATTGGCAGTGGAGTTTTATGGTGTCAAGTTGCCAGCCTGGTGCTCAACGTTCCACGGTAGGCACACACATGCACGCACTCATGCCTTGGGTGAATTTTAGCATGTCCAATCCACTTGCAGAATGTCTTTGGGGGTGTGGGAGGAAACTGGAGCAGCCGGAGGAAACCCACATGACTGCAGGGAGGACATGCAGACTCCGCACAGAAGACACCCCAGCCAAAGATCGAACCAGAGAGCCTCTTTCTGTGAGTCGACAACGCTAACTGCTGCACCACCACGACTGTCCTAGTAAGATGCCCAGACTATATAGAGGTAATTAAAGTCTCCCACAAGTAAGATGTTAGGTTGGATGGTTAATGTTTCTAGTAGGTCCAAGAATCCACTGTGAGGTTCTTGGGACATGGCAAGTGACCAATAGCTGGCTAGGATATGGTACAGGATTATGGTTATGGTGATCTGCAAGTGGAAGACCTCCAGCATGTCATTGTGTTTGACCACCCTAGAGGTATGCTTGTTATTGATGTAGAAACATCTCCACCTTTAGCTTTTGTCTGTGCAGCTACTGGTCTAAAAATGTGGAAGACATTGAAATCTTGCACTGCTGGGTTATGCTCTGTCATTTTAAAACATGTCTTTGTAACAGCACAGATGTTTATATTCTCAATTGTGAGGAGAGCTTGGAGGGGGTGTGTTTTTTATTTAGGCTCCTGACATTAAGCAGCAACACTTTGAGGTTCAGTTGACTTGATTTTGCTATGTCAGTAGCTTTATCAATTTAGCATTGTGTAAAAAAAGGCACTATAGGGATGGATAATGTTTTTGCCAGTATTCGTAGGTTCATAGGTAGGTAGTAGGCTATCGGCCCAAGGGCCTAAGTAAGCCTAGGCAATAAGGTTCCCTGGCTTACGCCACCCAGGAAAGTTAATTTCCTGTGCCCCTGTCAAGCAGAGCCACAGAAGTGATCCCCAGGGTGTATTTCCTATTTCCCATCCCCTCATCAAGATTTTTCTTGAAGAGTGCTAATCAGGAACTTTACTTGACATAGATGAGTAGCTTGTTCCAAACTATAGGAAGTCTCTGGGACAGGAATCTATCCCTCCAGCATGTCCTGTTTATTGTGGTGACAAGGTTTAGGTCCTTAGAGCATGTCGTTTAGAGGGATTGGGATTTCTTTAGTTGTAGCATGTCCAATAGCTCTGGGTTTAACATAGCTTTATATATTAGGCAGATATCTCCTCAGAATAGGTGATATGCTACAGAGTAAAGCTGGAGTTTTTTGAGACAGTCAGTGTAGGGCATCTGTGAGAGGCCAGTAATCCTCTTTGTGAGGTATTTCTGTGGCCTTTCCAGCTGTTGCAGATGTCTTGTGAGGTACATTCCAAAAGGGGACGCTGTACTCTATAATGGGTGTAATGAGTGCCGAGTAGAGGGGAACAATGACCTCTTTTTTCCTGGATGAGAACCCTTTTGTGATTAGGTGTGCCACATAGAAGAATTTCCTGACTACTGTGGAGATGTGATTATCAAAGGAGAGACTACTGTCCACCAGGGTCCCAAGGTCTGTTATCACACATTCGGAGTTAAGTAGACTGACGTTTATGTGGCAGTTTATGGGTACAGAGTTTTTACCAAAGGGGATGACAATGCACTTTTTGGCATTGAGCTTGAGGCCATGCCTCTGACACCAGGCATCTGTCTCAGTGAGGCCCTTCTGTCGGATGTCCACATCATTTAGGGACTTGACTATGGCTCCTAGTTTGTAGTCATCTGTGAAATTCATTAGCCAGAGGCCTTCTGTGTTAGCCTGCACTTCAGAGAAGTAGATACCAAACAGTACAGGTCCCAGGACTGAACCCTATGGTACTCCACTTGTCATTGGTTTCAAGTCAAATTTGGAGTCTGCAACTTTTACAGTGTGGGTTCTGTCAGTGAGCCAGTTGGCAACCCATCTTGTGATGTAGGGATTTATACCAATTTTTTGAGTTTAAGTTTAATTCCAGAATGGTGGATGGTGTCAAAAGCCTTGACGAGGTCAAGATAGGCTGCATGAACCACCTTACCCTTGTCTACGGCTTTGGTGACTGCCTCAAAGAAGTTGATTAGGTTCAGAAGGCATGATCTGCCTTTCACAAACCCGAACTGAGTGTGGTCCAGAGTTTGGAGGTTCCCAATGTCTTTGTTTATGAGTTCCATGATGATACATTCCATGGCCTTGCAGACCAGGCTCATCAGGCTAATAGTGCGATATTTCCCAGGATCAGTGGTGGCTCCCCCTTTGTGAAGTGGGATAACTGTTGCTGTGCTCCATTCAGTGGGCACAAAAGCCTGACATGAGACTATGATTGAACGTGGTGCTTAGGTGGGGAGCACGTTCATTCTGAAGTTCATGTAAAACACAGCCTGGGATGTTGTCTGGTCCCATGGATGCTGTGTTTTTGGTTTTAGTGAGTGCAGCTTTTAGCCACATAGATGTGATTACAGGGACTCTGCATTCTTCCTGTATAGATACGGGCCCTTTAGGGAGTGAGACGGGGGTAAAGTTAGCACTGAACCGATCTGCCAGGATGTTGGCAATATCAGTTGGTTCTGTAATTTTCGTGCTGTTGTGCTGTAACTCAGAGCAGATCTGGGTGTTGACATTGAGATTCATAACATAGCTATAGAATGCTTTATGGTTGCCCTTAGAATCAGTGGTGATTTTGTTTTCATAGCTAGCTTTGGAGTATTTTATAAGAGATCTCAGCTTCTGAGGCTGACCATGGAGCTCCTCCACTCATGGGATTTTACTCTCTTTTGCAACAGTTTCTTCCTTCTGTTGTCGAGCTTGTTTATGGCAGGGGACCACCAGATTGGCTTCCTTTTTTTGGAGGATAGCGTCTTGGTTCTGTTTGGGATAGCATGATCTATGCACTCGTTTAAGTGCTTACAGAGTGCATTTGTGTAGGATTCAGCAGTCGTAACTGTATTGTCCATCTGCATGGGTGTCATGAAGTTCGCTTCTTCTGTCTTAAGAAGCATGAAGTTGACTTTGGAGAAATTTTTTACCGTGGTTTCCTTAATAGTGGGTGAGGGTGGGATCCGAATATTTAGGGTGATTAGCTTATGGTCGGATCTGACCAATGAGGAGTTGACTTCAGGTGTGGAACACTGTTCACTCATGTTGGTGATGACTAGGCCTAGGATATTGTTGACCCTGGTGGCAGTGTGGATAAGTTGAACCAGGGCATTGGAATTTATTAATTCTAGAAAGCATTGATCGAAGGAGTTGGTACATGAGTAGTTTTCCCAGTTAATGGTAGGAGAGTTGAAATTGCCCATTATTAGGGTGTTTGGTTGAACCCTAATATTTTCCAAATATTAGGGTTCAAATATTTTCAAAATCCTAGAGGGGGGAGGTGTGGACCTGTCTTGGTAATGCAATGTGATCTGTCAACCATGCCCTCCCAAGCTGCCAAATATTGGATCCCAATAGAATGGCAGAAGAAAGACAGTCAATTATTAAGATCATTCATCTTTTGTTCATATTGTGGCATCATCTTCAGTGATGGTAATATGTTGCTCAATGCTGGCTTATACCAGCCTGAGACACATCGTCTGTGAACTTCATAATGTCTCTGTTCACATAGTCTATGGGGTACATCTTGGGTCTACATGTACATGCTCTATGATGGAATCATACTAGTACCTGTGGTGTAATGACTAGCAATCACAAGTCTGAGGTTAAAGATACATAATAATGAAATGTCTACAAATTGAGACTTGACAAGTTGTAATGTTCCTATGAAAATACTATCACACCTTGACATTTATTGCCCTATTCACATCATTCTAATCATACAAAGAAAGAAAAAAAACTTTAGGTTCTAGGGTCCCTCAGCTGAATCGTAATTCATATCCTTTTCTACAATAAAACTCTGATGCATAGTGAAACTGCTTATGCACACATTTTTTTGCTAAGTACAATGTCTTTTTTTTCTCAATTTTTTTTTTATTTTTCAAATACATTTGAATGAATTCCATAGCATTTATACATAAGTGCTTAAATAACTATCTACACTATTTACATTAGCCTGACACTATAACATACATTAATGTATACAGTTACTTTATAAGTATGTCCAATCCATTATCAGAGTGTCTGATCAATTATTGTATAGTGTCAATCAACGATAAGACTTTTCCCCAAGGGTTGTTGATAAATGGCTTTGAATAAATTCTTAGTTCTTTAATTTTAATTTCCAATAATGCTGTGGTCTTCAGTAGGCTGTAAAAGTCTTCCAAAGTTGGTATTGTGTTTGTCTTCCATCTTCTTTTTATACACTTCCTTGAAATTGCAAGTATAGCCCACACTAGACAGATGTTTGACCTATTCAAATGAGGACCTTCATTCACATTTAATAATACAAGAGCTTTAGTTAAATAAAATGATTCATTAAATAAAGCTTATAGAAAGTTATTAATACCATTCCAAAATGGCTTAATTTTAATACAAACAAAGAAAATGGTTCCAACCTGCATTGTGTACTTGCTCACATCTCCAATGTATTCCTTTTATGGAAGAATTAATTTTACTGATTCTATCTGGGGTTAAGAATGCTCTGTGCAAGCCTTTCCAATTAAAAACTTTCCAGTATTGTGTAAAGGATGTATATTTTATCGATAACAAGATATTTGTTTTAATATCCTCAGTTAACTGCACTGAGTGTCCTTTTGTTATATATTTCCAATATAAGGTTCTGGGTGTTGTTTTATAGTTTATCAATATTTTGTAAAATTTTGAAATACTGTTCCCCATGTCAAAGTTATTATATATGATTTCATATATGTATTTCTTAAATTTAGGTATTTCTTTAAATGAAGAATTATTAATTATTCTACTTAAATTTTGTAAATATTACAGAATACTGTATCTAGTCCTGTTGTGGAATTTGGTATGTTGTTTTTATTACTTGCATAGCTAAAACTTTTAGTTTTTTGATACATTGGAGCCAACAAACAAATCCTTTCTGTTCCCAGGAATTAATAATTTCTCTATATATTTTATGTGGAAAGTTCTTTGTGACTATTAATGGTGTTAAAAGATCAAACCAGATTTTTAACTCTATATTTGCATCAATAATTTTCCTAAATGAGTCAATGTAATAATTAATCATATGAGTTATATTGGGTTTAGTTATATTATATTGCATACTAATATATATGTGCCATGGCAAATTGTTTTTATCGGTTATTTGAAATTTTTTTTTTGTAAATCAAATTCATTTATTGATATTGCAGTTAATAATTCTTTCCTATTTGCAGACTAATTTGGACTTATCAAATCTGAGATTGTTTTAGATATTGATGCTTTTGTATATGTTTCTATATGAGGATAGTTTAATCCTCCCTGTTTCCATGGTCTGATATGTTGTATTAAAGTTATTCTGTTTCTTTTGGGAAACCATAAAAATTTTATTAGGCATAAATTTGTTTCTTTAAGTATATTCCTTTCTGGTTGCAGTTCTATTGCCAAGGCTATATATATAGGATCTTGGACAATAAAACCATTTTTATTAACTGTAGTCTATCTTCAAATGTTAATACTATTTTGTTCCATTTTTCCACAGAGTTTAATTGTATTGATGATATTATTGCAGTTTTATGAGACTAATTCATTATTATCCTTGCATAACTGAATTGCTAGACATTTTAAGGTAGAGTCTTGTTTCCCTATGATGTGATCCCCCTTAGTCTGCAATTCTTTTTTTTATTTAAAAATAAAAATATTGATTTTGATTTATTGAAATGGAGTGCTGAATTCATGTGAAATTTGTCAGTTAATATATTTTATTATTCTAATGTCTCTTTTACATTAGATAATGTTAGTAATATGTCATCAGCAAATAGCATTACTTTAGAATTGCATCGCTTATAACTTTCTATTCCTTTGATTTTTATATTGTTACAAATTGAATCTGCCAATATTTCAATAGCCAGAGCAAATACAATTGGTGACATTGGACATCCCTGTTTAGTGCCTTTTGTTATATGTATAGATTCATTGGTAAAGGGACCTAACTTGACATACACTAAATTATTTGTATATATATTCTTTAGGAGATGAACAAAGGATGCAGGAAATTCAAATAGCATTAGGTTTTAATTAAATAGTCCCACTTTAGGGAATCAAAGGCTTTCTCTATATCTAAGCCAATTATGAGTGTTTCTTTATTTTCTTTATTAACATAATCTATAAGAGAAATTATCCTTTTAATACTGTAATGCGTGCGTCTATGATATATACATCCAGTTTGATCATTATTTATTGTTTTGGATAGTGGTATTTTCATTCTGTTAGTTAATATTGTCATAAATATTTTATAGTCATTATTTAATAATGATATAGGTCTATATGAGGTACAGAGATTTGGGGATTAGTTCTCCTTTAGGATTGGTGTGATTAAGGAATATCTACAAGAGGGTGGTATTAAAGCTTGTGACTGAATTTCTAATAGAAATTTATGGAAGAGGGATAGTATCTTTGAAGGAAAAAGTTTCTTCTTCTTCTTTCGGCTTTTTCTTGGTTAGGGGTTGCAACCTGTCCACTCATGATTGGCAGTGGAGTTTTACAGTTTTGAGTTGCCATCCCGGCATCCAACCTTCCACAGAAGGCACACACATGCACGGACTCATGTCTAGAGCCAAATTTGAGTATCCAATCCACCTACAGCATGTCTTTGGGATGTGGGAGGAAACCAGAGCACCTGGAGGAAACCCAAGCGACCACAGGGAGGACATGCAGACTTGGCACAGAAGGCACCCCAGCCAAGGATCGAACCAGAGAGCCTCTTGCTGTGAGGCAGCAATGCTAACTGCTGCACCATCGTGGCCACCTTGAAGGAAGACAATTTGTGTTTTGTTTAGTTTTAAATATTTTAGTAGATTTGATCTCTTGCTAGGATTGTTTAAGCCATTGGTATTTAAAGATAATAAAGTTAAATCCATCTTAGGTTATTTAGACTATCTATTTTTTGTTTTATTGTGACAATTAAAGATTTTCCTCTGATAACTATAAAGTATATGTTTGAGCTTTTAAAGGAAATTATCAATTTTATACTTTGAGTGTTTACCAGTAAAGTAATGTTTTGGTCAGGCATACTAAAAATGTTTTTGTGAAATAACAAATTTTAATTAATAAATGTTAACAAAACTAATATCCACACTAGCCATGGATTAAAAATCATTCCTAATCTGATGGATAAACCCAAGTCCATCAGATTATCACTCTTATCTTGACAATCCAGAACATCTGAGCTCCATAAATTGAATTATCATATGGAGAATATTTATAATAGGAATAAGCAATATTTATATTATTTTGAGCAGATATAGTACTATTGTAGATTAGACAGAATTCCAATGCAATATAAATGTCTACTTATTGTATAAGCAATTCATATTTACATGAAAGATAGATGACAAGCAATTCAATCATAGTAAAGTAGGATAAATCATATATAATGCCATTGTAAAAGATTAAGGTACACAGTTATTTAATATATTCACCCGTATTGATGAAGTCTTTCAAAATGTATTACTTAATAAAAACAGATGGTAGTAATATTTACACCTAATGTTTATAATACAATGTATTTTACTAAATATATCAGAAGTTATATTTCATTGTTTGCCGGCAGTTAAGTAATCACTTTGCTGCTAACTTACTTAAAGCATCAAGTTTGTTTTATGTGAACATTGATGAAAGTTAGTACATTTTAAATATCAGTACATCCCTCTTCCCCCCATTTCCTACACATAAGGATTTTCATATCTGTCATTTCTTATATAAAATAAGTGAAATTATAGGTTAAAAACAACAGTTTCACTTATTGTGATTAATGATTACAAGTTACCTTTCCATATTCATAAATTGCCATTTTTATGGCATATACTGAAACTTTTTAGATTTAAATGGTCATATTCTATTTTGTATAATCAGCAAAGATTAACTTGAGTGATTATTGTCAATTTAATACTACTTGTTCCGAATGTGAATGTTACATTCTGTGACATTCCTAGTCCAGGCTTCTATTGTTTCCCTTGAACAACTTTGTCAGTCTGATATCATGTATAAACAGTTACCTTGGTAACAGCTTAAGTATTACGTAAGGTCAAGATGAGTTGCAAAACCACAATTCAAGTTAATGCAATTATATGACTTGTTATGCACATTTACTTATATGAGAAAATCATCATGCTTCCCCTTGATGCTCAATATAGTGTATGTCATTTATGGCAAGTTAAAACAGTACTGTTATTATACACAAGCACATGTTATTAAACTGAGTGTCTATTGTCAATTTAATACTATTTGTTCAGAATATGATTGTTACATTCGGTGACATTTCAAGTTCAGGCTTCTATTGTTTCTCTGGAACAACTTTGTCAGTTTGATGACATGTATAAAACATTAGTTACCTTGGTAACCACTTAAGTATTATATATGGTCAAAATAGGTTACAAAAACTACAATTCAAGTTAAAGCAATTACATGACTTGTTATGCATATTTACTTATATAAGAAAATCATCATGCTTCCCCTTGATGTTCAATGTAGTGCATGTCATTTATGACAAGTTAAGTAAGAAGTGTTATTATACACAAGCCCATGTTACTAAATCCTGTCTTTAATATCTAAATTCAGCAGACTGCTTCATCTTATATGATGATTATATATGTTATGTCAAGATTTACTAAAATCATACATTACATAACTATTGTGTGTGTTTTTTTTTTTTGGCTGTTGCTTAGTAATTTGAGAGGCCAAGAAGAGATACTCTGCAAGTAAGACCCAAATGCAAGGAAGAAAACAATCCAAGTAGACGAAAATTGCCAGCATCAAGTTCAGTGTAAAGCATCAAGAAACCATCCAAAGGCTGATATGTAAAGTATATAAACTTTTAATAAATAATAAACACCCAGACCAGTTTCAGCCAGAAGGCTTTCCTCAGTGGGATAAAAAAGCATTAGCTGTAATGTGACACACATATATATATATATATATATATATATATATATATATATATATATTATAAGTCATCCAATAGGATTCTTCCCAATATCTTATTCCCACATTCAAATTGTTTCCTATATGAGAGACAAAGAGAAAATGAAAAGTTATACAATAAAATGAAATAAAATAACACATGCTCAATAAAGTGAAACACATAATTTTATAAATGATCATTAAAACCTGGTGAGAACAAAGCTCCCAGTTTAATGATCCAATACTTCTCTTTTTTAGTGAGAATAGAATGCCATCCCTGTTTGTTGGATCTGTCCCCAAGGATTCTGTCAATGATGGTAAACTGGAACCTGGCTGAATTATGTTGTGTACTGTGTCGAAATAAGGCATTGGTCTCCCTTCTAGTTCATATGTCACTGCGATGTTCAGACATACGTAATCAAAGTGGTCGTGAAGTCTGTCCAACATAGAACAAACCACATGTGCATGTAGCAAGGTATACCACCCAATCACTGTTACAATTGCCAAAAAATTTGATATAAAAAATTCTGTCAGTATTTTTGCTGGTAAAATGTTTTGATCTGAAAATGAAAGGACATGATGAACAATGACCACAATGGTATGTACCCCATAGTTTGTCACCTGTCATGGTTAATTGGTGGTGTATGGCTCCGGCTGAACTGACCCTTTTGTAATGTGAAAAAAATGATCCCAATGTCCTGCCCCTTCTATAACCATACCTGCATACATCACCAATCCATGGTTTGATCTCCTCATTGGCAGTGAGAATATTCCAGTGCTTGGATATAACATTCCTCATAAGGTTAATGTTACATCCAAATGTGGTGATGAACTGGATAGGATCATCCTGTTCAGTGTGAATATTGTCAGAATATTGGAGAAGGGAGGTTCTGGTGGAATTAAGAGCAACTTGTTGAGCACCCCGGATGTCAAGCTGCTAGTAACCCCTGGCTCTAAATCTGTTAGATAAATTTTGTTGAGATAATCATAGTCATTATCTGAGGAACAGATTCTACGAATCCTGAGAAACTGAGACTTGGGTATGTTTCGGATAATGTGGTTGGGATGCATACTAGTTGCATGTAATAGACTGTTATACTGAGGGTATTTTCAAAATGTTTTACTACATAAAGTATCATCGAATTCCTGGTTATAGTTACATCCAGGAAATTGATCTCATTTTTATCATAAGTGGATGAAAACTCAATACCCCATTTGTTATGATTAAGATATTGGACAAATTCTGCTAAATATTGTTCATCAGAACGCCAAACCAACCAACAATCATCCAAATATCAATGCCATATGTTCATCTAGATACAAATTATGTGAGGTGTCATAAATAAGCAGTTCCTCAACATATCCCATAAATAGGTCTGCATATATGGGGGCAAAATATGCCCCCCATTGCAGTACCCTTGAGCTGCCAATAACATTCTCCTTGAAAATAAAAAACATTTTTGTTGAGAAAATGTTCAGCCATGCAGATCAAGAGTGTGTTGAAACCTACCGGATATAATTGTGATTTGTCTAACCAGAATTTAAGGGCTTCCAATCCAGCCCAATGTAGAATGTTTGTATATAGAGCCTTGACATCCAGGGTAGAAAGTAACCAATCTGGTTCTAGTTGACTCTCAGCAATGATTTGCAAAAATTGTGTGGTATCCTGTAATCTGGCATGAATCAAGCCCAATAATAGTTTGAGATATAAAGTTAGGAACTCTGATAATGGTTCTGTTAGGGATCCCATGCCAGATACAATTGGTCTTCCAGGGGGTTTGTTGAGACATTTGTGTATCTTGGGTAACAGATATAATGTTTGTTTCTGTGGATTCTGCACTGTAAGATGTGCCTTCACTGTATCAGATATGATACCCTCAGAGACAGCTAAATCCAGAAAGTTGTCAAGTTCTTGCTTGAAATTAAGGGTGGGGTCAATGGGCATCTTCATGTAATGGGAAGGGTTGGAAATTTGTCCATTTCCCTCCCCCAGATAATAATCCGTATCCATGATGACCACCGCTCCACCCTTGTCGGCCTGTGGAATGACAATATTTGTGTTGTCCCTAAGTTGCTGCAATGCTATTTGTTCAGTATTTGTTAAATTGTGTTTCAAGGGTGAAAATTGATCCAACTTGAAATGTATGTCTCTGAGTACTGCTTGTTGAAAGACTGCTACATTTCCATTCATAGGTGGTACAAAATTAGATTTGTGAAATTTAAATCCGTTGGATCTTTGAGAGTCAGTTTTAGACCCAAAAAATAGCTTAAGGTTAATACTGCGACAAAAAATCATTGATGTCATTCACTAAATCAGACTCATCAACAAAAAACCCTGGGACAAAATTCAAACCTTTATTTAAAAGTTTCTTTTGATCTTCATTTAAAGTAGATTGAGAGATATTCAATATATTGCCATCTATTGTCTCATAAGTGATTGAATGAGGCCCTCAATCGTATCTATTTTTGTATTTCCTATGTTTTCTCCCACTCCTCCTCCTGGTATGTTTAAAGGGTGGACCTGGCTCTTAGCTTTTTTGGGGACCGGGGATTCCCCAGTGTTAATCCCTTCAGTGTCTGTAGTGGAGGAATCATCAGCTGATGTACTGCTGTATGTATGAGACCCTTTCAATATAGATCTGGGTCTCTTTTTGAAATTTCTACCAGGATTCCATCTGGTATCTATGAATCTAACATTTTTGGTGGTATCAAAGGGTCGTCCCCTCTGATAGTCAGTTAAATCCCTATTAAATGTCTTTATTTTTTTAATCCTTCTTCTGTTTTTCAAAAACTAGCAATTATTTTGACAACTTGTTAAGACATATACAAAATTGTGAATGTCCCTTATAGATTTTAACTTCACTACACTGGTCACCAACCTCTTTATTATTTGTTTCAATGGTTCATTCATAATACGAACTCAATATCCGAACAAAGTTCATGGATGCCTGTTGTTGGGCTAGATACCATTCTTTGGACATGGTTTCATCAATTTTACTTACAAGTGGTTGGGTTTTAATTATCAAACCCCTAGGGGTTATTTCCTTGTTTGAATAAGCTTTAAAAGCCTCAAATGCCAAATATTGGATCTCAAACTTTTCATGCTTTTACCAAGTTTCTGAAAAGCACTGTTACAGCCGTCAACTGGATCTATAAGTTGTGGAGTACCATTCTCATCTGGTATACCAAAGACACCAATATCATTTTTATCGGCACAAAGCCCTTGAAGAATTTTTTCAAGATCCATGACAATAAGCTGTAAGTAGGTGGGTTTGAATAGACCAATCAAAAATAGTATTATAAGTTGTCAGAAGAACTGGTCAATAATTTTTATGTATTCAATCTGGGAAAACAACTGCTTATCAGAGGGGTGATCCCTATGTCCACCAAAAGGTAGTAACAATATCCGATTCTCAATGTTCATAAAAAATGAACTATATTGGGGAACTTAACTACAGTTAGAATCCTGATAGGAAACAAAATCAATATAGTTGTATATTATGCTGTAAATTATTAATATAGTAACCCATAAGGCTACAAAATAGGGCCTTGTGTGTATTGGAGCCCTCTAAAAATGTGGTAGTCAATAATGTATTTAAAACAATAATCCATTTATAGTAACTTGGGCCTGTAAACATAAATCAAACTAATCGAATGTTACAGTATAACGATAACCATATCACCATTGTATGTTTAACCTATAAAAGTTGTATGCAGAACAAATAGAAATTGAAATAAATAGATCTCAGAACAACCATCAGATTCAATATAGGTTCAAAACCTGTTTGGCTAGTCCACCAATTAGTTGGTCCCAGCTTGACAAAAAGGTATACTCTAATAATGAACACATACAACTTAAGACTATACAACGTTAAAGTCTGTATATGTTAAATCCCCTTAAGATATGTAAAATGCATTTATATCATTCCACATTAATATATAGCATGTTATTAAGGGGATAATTTATAATTCTGATGATTGTAACATTCCAAATTAGTCAGATAACTGACAGTCATCCTATGAAGAAACAAAGAAAAAGATGTCTATGCTTTCTTTAAAGACAATTCTGTGATAATATTGAACCCAGTTCCATACAACAGTATCCCTGATTTCCACCATAAATCACACTTCTTATAGTAGGCACATACAATTCAGTTAGAAACAATATAGTAATATGTTAAGTCCCTGTAAAATATATATATGCATTTATATCGTTCCACAATAATTAAAGAAAAAATTGTGATAATGAGCATTATAATATGCCACAAGAAAAAACAAAAAAGGTTATAAATGCTTCTTTGAATAAATTCTTTGGTATTGTAACACCCTGTTCCATGTAACAATGTCCCTGGAGTCTAACATAAACAGCAACTGTAATACAGTTTATGCAAATAGTGGATCAGCAACAAAAATGTCCAAATTTAATAATGAACTAGTGAACAAATGTCAAAAATAAATTCAGATCCAAATATATGCATCCAAACCAACTAGCCCAAATGCTGCTGTAAGAAAGTTTGTAGTTCCTTAGTTGGGTAGTAGAGAAATGGATTCCGTTTTTGATTTGGCCAACCAAGATATATATTTGGTCAATATAGTCCCATAGATGTATAAAATGCTGGCAAGAAGACTTCAGGATAAGGTTATTATAATCCCAAATGCTATGAAAACTAAATTATGTGCCAGCATATCAAAATGATGTCCCCTTCCATTCCTGTAATTGTGTGGATGTTATGGAAGCATACACGTGTTGTTACACCATATAAAAAGAGTTTCCAACAGTCTGTTTGCGCCAAAAAGCAGTTCCATTTTTATTTTTACTCAGACCACACTGAATATTGTTAAAAAACCTAACACATATCCAAATCGACTAACCATCGTTCGCATATAGATGTAAACACCATGCGGTTGTTATTGAAGATGAACCAGCATGAAACGGCCCATAATAAATAAAAAAACAAAACGGCCCAAAAAATAATGCTGCTACACTCGTGAGGCTTGTTTAGGCAAAAGGAGACCGGAATAAAGAGATTCAGTATGCAAAAAACTCCCAAAAAGAGTTGAGTAAACCAAAAAATAAAACAGAACAGTACCTTGTGTTAGAAAATCAACATGGCATCCGTTTAAACACAGCATAAGCAATTCTGTTGTAATAATTCCCAGCCAAATCCTGTTCAGCTTGATTCATATAAGGTTGTGGTAAAAGGATCAAAAACTGTGGGGAACTCACTAAAACTACTAAAAAGCACAATCCATGGGAAACCTGGGATAATCCTGAGTAGCAGAGAGTGTACCTCAAAGTCCACAGCAGAGAAAATGAAATTGAGGCCAAGAAGGGATACTCTACAAGTAAGACCCAAATGCAAGGCAGAAAACAATCCAAGTAGACGAAAATTGCCAGCATCAAGTTTAGTGTAAAGCATCAAGAAACCATCCAAAGGCTGATATGTAAAGTATATAAACTTTTAATAAATAATAATAAACACCCAGACCAGTTTCAGCCAGCAGGCTTTCCTCAGTGGGATAAAAAAGCATTAGCTGTAAAGTGACACACATATATAGTATAAGTCATCCAATAGGATTCTACCCAATGTGTTCTTCCCACATTTAAATTGTTTCCTATATGAGAGACAAAGAGAAAATGAAAAGTTATACAATAAAATGAAATAAAATAACACATGCTCATTAAAGTGAAACACATAGTTTTACAAATGATCATTCAAACCTGGTGAGAACAAAGCTCCCAGTTTAATGATCCAATACTTCTCTTTTTTAGTGAGAATAGAATGCCATCCCTGTTTGTTGGATCTGCCCCCAAGGATTCTGTCAATGATGGTAAACTGGAACCTGGCTGAATTATGTTGTGTACTGTGTCAAAATAAGGCATTGGTCTCCCTCTAGTTCGTATGTCACTACAATGTTCAGACATGCATGTCATGGATCTTGAAAAAATTCTTCAAGGGCTTTGTGCCGATAAAAATGATATTGGTGTTTTTGGTATACCAGATGAGAATGGTACTCCACAACTTATAGATCCAGTTGACGGCTGTAACAGTGCTTTTCAGAAACTTGGTAAAAGCATGAAAAGTTTGAGATCCAATATTTGGCATTTGAGGCTTTTAAAGCTTATTCAAACAAGGAAATAACCCCTAGGGGTTTGATAATTAAAACTCAACCACTTGTAAGTAAAATTGATGAAACCATGTCCAAAGAATGGTATCTAGCCCAACAACAGGCATCCATGAACTTTGTTCGGATATTGAGTTCGTATTATGAATGAACCATTGAAACAAATATTAAAGAGGTTGGTGTCCTGTGTAGTGAAGTTAAAATCTATGAGGGACATTCACAGTTTTCTATATTTATTAACAAGTTGTCAAAAGAATTGCTAGTTTTTGAAAAACAGACAAAGGATAAAAAATAAAGAAATTTAATAGGGATTTAACTGACTATCAGAGGGGACGACCCTTTGATTCCACCAAAAATGTTAGATTCATAGATACCAGACAGAATCCTGGTAGGAATTTCAAAAAGAGACCCAGATCTATATTGAAAGGGTCTCATACATACAGCAGTACATCAAGTGATGATTCCTCCACTACAGACACTGAAGGGATTAACACTGGGGAATCCCCGGTTCCCAAAAAAGCTAAGAGCCAGGTCCACCCTTTAAACATACCAAGAGGAGGTGTGGGAGAAAACATAGGAAATACAAAAATAGATACGATCGAGGGCCTCATTCAAACACTTATGAGACAATAGATGGCAATATACTGAATATCTCTCAAACTACTTTAACTGAAGATCAAAAGAAACTTTTAAATAAAGGTTTGAATTTTGTCCCAGGGTTTTTTGTTGATGAGTCTGATTTAGTGAATGACATCAATGATTTTTGTTGCAGGATTAACCTTAAGCTATTTTTTTGGGTCTAAAACTGACTCTCAAAGATCCAACAGATTTCAATTTCACAAATCTAATTTTGTACCACCTATGAATCGAAATGTAGCAGTCTTTCAACAAGCAGTACTCAGAGACATACATTTCAAGTTGGATCAGTTTTCACCCTTGAAACACAATTTAACCAATACTGAGCAACTAGCATTGCAGCAACTTAGACACAAATACTGTCATTACACAGGCCGACAAGGGTGGAGCGGTAGTCATCATGGATACGGATTATTATCTGGGGGAGGGAAATGGACAAATTTCCAACCCTTCCCATTACATGAAGATGCCCATTGACCCCACCCTTAATCTCAAGCAAGAAATTGACAACTTTCTGGATTTAGCTGTCTCTGAGGGTATCATATCTGATACAGTGAAGGCACATCTTACAGTGCAGGATCCACAGAAATAAACATTATATCTGTTACCCAAGATACACAAATGTCTCAACAAACCCCCTGGAAGACCAACTGTATCTGGCATGGGATCCATAACAGAACCATTATCAGAGTTCCTTACTTTATATCTCAAACCATTATTGGGCTTGATTTGTGCCAGAATTCAGGATACCACACAATTTTTTTCAAATCATTGCTGAGAATCAACTGGATCCAGATTGGTTACTTTGCACCCTTGATGTCAAGGCTCTATATACAAACATTCCACATTAAGCTGGATTGGAAGCCCTTAAATTTTGGTTAGACAAAACACAATTATATCCGGTAGGTTTCAACACACTCTTGATCTGCATGGCTGAACATGTTCTCACCAAAAATGTTTTTTATTTTAGAGGAGAATGTTATTGGCAGCTCAAGGGTACTGCAATGGGGGCATCTTTTGCCCCCATATATGCAGACCTATTTATGGGATATGTTGAGGAACAACTTATTTATGACACCTCACATAATTTGTATCTAGATGAACATATGGCGTTGATATTTGGATGATTGTTGTTTGGTTTGGCGTTCTGATGAACAATATTTAGCAGAATTTGTCCAATATCTTAATCATAACAAATGGGGTATTGAGTTTTCATCCACTTATGATAAAAATTAGATCAATTTCCTGGATGTAACTATAACCAGGAATTCTGATTATACTTTGCGTCGTAAAACATTTTGAAAATACCCTCAGTATAACAGTCTATTACATGCAACTACTATGCATCCCAACCACATTATCCGAAACATACCCAAGTCTCAGTTTCTCAGAATTCATAGAATCTGTTCCTCAGATAATGACTATGATGTATCTCAACAAGATTTAGCTAACAGATTTAGAGCCAGGGGTTACTAGGAGCTTGACATGCAGGTTGCTCAACAAGTTGCACTTAATTCCACCAGAACCTCCCTTCTCCAATATTCTGACAAGATTCACACTGAACAGGATGAACCTATCTGGTTCATCACCACATTTGGACGTAACATTAACCTTATGAGTAATGTTATATCCAAGCACTGGAATATTCTCACTGCCAATGAGATCAAACCGTGGATTGGTGATGTATGCTGGTATGGTTATAGAAGGGGCAGGACATTGAGATAATTTTTTTAACATTACAAAAGGGTCAGTTCGACCGGAGCCATACACCACCAATTAACCATGACAGGTGACAAACTATGGGGTACATACCATTGTGGTCATTGTTCATCATGTCCTTTCATTTTCAGATCAAAACATTTTACCAGCAAAAATACTGACAGAATTTTTTATATCAAATTTTTTGGCAATTGTAACAGTGATTGGGTGGTATACCTTGCTACATGCACATGTGGTTCATTCTATGTTGGACAGACTTCACGACCACTTCGATTACGTATGTCTGAACATCGCAGTGACATACGAACTAGGAGGGAGACCAATGCCTTATTTCGACACAGCACACAACATAATTCAGCCAGGTTCCAGTTTACCTTCATTGACAGAATCCTTGGAGACAGATCCAACAAACAGCGATGGCATTCTATTCTCACTAAAAAAGAGAAGTATTGGATCATTAAACTGGGAGCTTTGTTCTCACCAGGTTTGAATGATCATTTATAAAATTATGTGTTTCACTTTAATGAGCGTGTGTTATTTTATTTCATTTTATTGTATAACTTTTCATTTTCTCTTTGTCTCTCATATAGGAAACAATTTGAATGTGGGAAGGACACATTGGGAAGAATCCTATTGGATGACTTATACCATATATATGTGTGTCACTTTTCAGCTAATGCTTTTTTATCCCACTGAGGAAAGCCTGCTGGCTGAAACCAGTCTGGGTGTTTATTATTATTTATTAAAAGTTTATATACTTTACATATCAGCCTTTGGATGGTTTCTTGATGCTTTACACTGAACTTGATACTGGCAATTTTTGTCTACTTAGTTATTTGAGAGACCACAAGCCGTATTGCTTATTCTTATTATTAGCTCCTTCCAAGCATGTTTATACAGTCCATAGACTTTAAATTAGGAGACCCTTCTAGTTTCTTATTTGTTATAAGTATATTTCTATCCTTACATACAGATCTATCAGTACTTCAAGCACGGGCAACAATACTGATCCAGTTTTGCCAGAATACTATTCACTAGTTCATGTGGTGTGTTTCTAGGCTGTTCTTAAAATGTCCAAACCAATATTTGTCCTGTTCCATTTTACCAGCCTGTTCCATGCAGTGGCCACTCTGCCAGTGAACCACTCAACACACATTCCATTCCCACAGATATTTCCATGAAGGAAATCTGATGAGTTTCTAGCACTTTCCAGCAATCCCAAACACCCCTAGAATTATCTATCCCCATATGCCCAACACGTCTCAGCAAGCTCACCTCCCAGACCACTGCAAAGGGTACTGCACAAGACCAAGTGCTCTTAGTCTTTCACAATAACTCAGACTTCCACTCTTATGTAAGTTCTTAATGTGTTTGGACAAAAATACATTTTAAATATAAAACTGTGCTTATTATTTTTTTTTAATCAAGAATCAACTTAATGAGCTAAACAAAGTGTTGGGAGACCATCAATATGTGTACATGCGGTTTAAAACAGCCCTTTTATTATATATATATATATATATATATATATATATATATATATATATATATATATATGTATGTATATATATATATATATATATATATATATATATATTTATATATATATATATCTATATATATATATATATATATATATTTTTTAAACCAAAAACTTCTTGTCGAGAATCATCTCGTAGGGTCCTCAGAGCTGCTATGCATTATTGTCACTCTGTCTCCATTATCATAGCAACCTAGGAGCATCTGTTTCTGTTAATGTGGCTGTGCACTGCATACCAGAGGCTTGCGATGCACCTGAAGCAAAGCTTCACTTCACTGCAACTTCCCTCCCTTTCAGCGAAGCAGCAGCCAGGAAAAGAACGGAGAGCAAACAGATAAAAAAAAAAGCTTTCCATCAAGATATCACAAAAAGAGATAACACATTCTTCCAGCCTTCCCACCTCTCACTCAACAGATGTATAAACAAACTATTCTCTGCCAAAATATCCCAAATCATAGTTTTATCCACTCCCTTCCCCTGGATCCAGGCTAAAACACCAAATGTCTCTTCCTAATACACAAGCATCAGTAAACCTTGATCACAAGATGCAATCCACAGCTTCCTGAAGACAAAAACAGCAACATATAACAGCTGCCAGACACAGCTGCATCCACATACACCATGTCAGGCTTAATTAAACAGCACTCGAAGCTATGATACCTGCCATAATTTATATTATTTATGTTTAGACAAAATAATAATGACATTTGTACTGGCTGCTAGACACGGTTGCATCCACGCACACCATATCAGGATTGATCAAACAGCACTCGAAGCTATGATATCTGCCATAACTGATATTAACTATGTTTAGGCAGAAAATAATGGGCCAGATTCACGAAGGCTTGCATGGAGTCAGACTCCATGCAGCCAACATGTCCGCCGAGCGATCCAGGAACAGCCGGTAGGGGCGTGCAACTGAGCTCTCAAACTAGCCCTACATGGACAGGGCTTGGATATGCAAATTAACTCAATTGCAGGTGAAAGCTATGCAAATGAGGTAAATTTGCGATCCAGGAAACCCAAACCTGTCTGAGTAGGAGAAGTGTTATTTGCAGAAATGTACTCAGTTGATAACTGAGTACGGTTCTGCAAATAGCAAAATGGCGCCGTGACAGCTGCAAAAAAAGCATGCATTTACAGGAGGAAGCATGCCAATGGCCAAAAATATGGCCATTGGCAATGGGAAGTGATGCAAAATAGGAATAAAATAACTGTATTTTTTTTCATCCCGATCTCCGGGGCTTAACCGTAGCGCAGTGCCGCGCAAATGCGCAGCACCCTAAAAACCAGAAAATTAATAATTAAGATCCACAAATGTGGATTTTATAGCTAAAATGAATTTACAATGGAAGTGAATGGCAGGCTGAAGACAACATGGCCACCGAGTAGAGGTTGCTAAGGGGGGAAGCTCAGTCTAAGAGATGTAACCAAGCATTAGTAGGCAATCCTATGCAAATGATAGTTAGGATAGTGAATTGCAAGTTTACATAGGAAATGAGCACACTCAGTGGAGTGTAGGAGTAGGATAAGGGGAGTAACAGAGTAGAAGATAGGTGACATCATGAGGGGGGTATGTATGAAAGGAGTGAATCTCATTGGAACAGAGTGTCATGTGTCAGCTGACAATTACATATTATTGAAAGAGGTGTGTCAACAGGTAGGCTAGGTAAAGTCAAGAAATTGAAGGTGTATGCCGTGGATAACACCAAAGTTTCTTGCTGAGCGTGCATGCGCGCGTGTGCGTGCCAGTAAACCTGAGTAAGACAGTGTGCGAGTGTGTAAGCGTGTGTGCACTCGTGTAAGCTTGAGTAAGCAGATGTAAGGCTGTGTAAATAGTTGTAAGTGCGTTTGCACCGGTGTGCAGGCGTTTTAACAAGAATAAGCAAGTTTTAGTCTGTGTAAGCATGTGTGCGCGCATGTTCACTGCTATGCATGTGTTTGCGCTTGTGTGCACAGCGCTCCTCCCTGAGGAAACAGAAAGGAAAAAGGAAGCACACCAAATAGTTGGGAAGTTACCAGGGAGTACTAGCAGAGCTAGCAGGTGAAAACAATCAAAATCAGGCAATTACCCAGGCAGAACACTAGCCCAGCCCAGCCCAGCATTTAAAACTCTGCAAACAACAATCTATTATGTTTCTCTCAAGAGACACTGCAACACTGCAGTAAGCTAATAGAAGTGAAAACTTTAAAAGCTTTACTGAGACAAAAAATGTTAGGGGCTGCCATTGCTGTTATAAGGCGACATATGCAACATGCTGAGGGTGGTGATAATGCAAATGCTGCTGGACAACCCACAGTGAGGAGACAGAGAAGAGTGTACAGGCCCAGGGTAACCTACGAGGGGCTACATGAGCTGGAGATAGTGGAGCGCTATAAAGTGGACAGAGACCTCTTGCAGCAAATTGTTGAGCTGTGCAGGCCACGCCTCACACACAGAACCAACAGAGGGAAACCCATCCCAGTGGAAACTAAGGTATGTGTTGGCCTAAGAATATTAGCAACAGTTACCTTCCAGAGATCAACTGGTGATATGATGGGGATATCACAGGCATCAGCATCCATGGTACTGCACCAGTTCCTGGATGCCATGTCAGCACATGTCGGTGATCATGTATATTTCCCCAATTCCCGTGAGGTATTTGCCAACAATATGCATCTCTTCCAGCAAATAGCGGAATGCCCTGAGGTAGTGGGTGCAATAGACTGCACGCACATATGCATCAAAGCACCAGCCGGTGAGTGGGGTAGGGTCTACTTCAACCACAAGGGGTTCCCCTCCATCAACTGCCAGATCATGTGTGATGCCCAGGGCATAATACTGAATGTGTGTGCTGGCTGCCCTGGATGCTACCATGATTCCCATATCTGGCATCTGACGCAGCTGTACCAGACATTTGCCAATGGGGACATCCCACATGGTCACTTAGTGGGGGATGCTGGCTATGCACTGGAGCTGTGGCTGATGACACCCATCTGAAACGCACACACACCTGAACAGGAACGCCATAATGAGGCACACGCACAAACACGAAATGTAATCGCTCGTGTGTTTGGGCTGCTCAAGTCACATTTCCAGTGCCTGGACACATCTGATGGAGCCTTGCAGTACTCACCAACTACATGTACCCAAATTGTCATGGTATGTGCTATGCTACATAATATGATCCTGCAAAAACAGCTGCAGCAGGACCAGCATAGGACCGGGCCAAACAGCCCCCCACCATTGCCAAGGCCATCACAGGCAGAGCGTGACTCGGAGAAGGAACAACCTGAGCCTGCCCCAGTAGGCAGAAGGAGGCATGCCCAGTATGCTTTGGCCTTGGCAAAGATGCAATGCATAGCACATACACTGGCTCAGTAGGAACTCTGGAAATAATACCTCTCTCTGACCCGCACATATAGTAAAAGGGATGCCTATGTTGACACTACCTGCTTTCAAACATGTATAGGGAGTGTAGTATGTGCATCTGACATAAGCAGCCCTGCATCAACACCTGAGGCATGATTTCCATGTGTTAAGCAATATAAAGCAGTGCTAAACACCATTTACCACCATGTAGTATATGTTAGCAAAATCGCACACATCAACTAGTACAAATGTGGTCAATATTGAGTAATATTGGCCAACATCCGGCAATGATGGTTAATATTGAGCAATGTTGGTCAAGCTGGGTCTAAGTAGGGCATAGCTGAACAAAAGCCAACATGCTCATAGTTGTTCTACTGGCCCTTAAGCAGTCTGGTCTGCTCAGTATGAAAATATAAGCGGTGATGGGTCTCGAACCCAGGATACTGTGCGCTCTAGTCATAGTACTGAACCACTAAACCATGCCAGTTTTGCAGTGGTTAGCCTGTATGAAGAAATGTTGATAAGTCTATGCAAAGTATTCCATAGAAACCTTGCAGGCACAGCATAATCCCTGTTGAGTTATGACACAAAGGTGAGTCCTGCAGTAAGAATAGAACCTGATGTTCAACACACACAGTAGAAATGTTAATATTGGACATGTACACATACATCAACAAATATAGTGGACCTCAGACAGCAACATACTGAAAGGTCACACTGGGCATGCTCACACACGAATACATGAGACAAATGTCAGGCAACAGAAGACTGACAGTCTGAACTGGGCATGCTCACACACTTAGGCCATGTTGGAGTACAGCAGTGGGCCACACATATCAGGCAGTTGCATGTGTTAACCCAGGAACCTCTCACTATCCAGCAATCAGCCCTGTGCACACACTTATATGACAACAGACATGTATATAATATAGTGGAACCCTGTCATAATCAAATATGTTCTGCAGATACCTAAGCGGTTCATAGAAAGTGGGAAAGCAAAGATGATAAATACCTGCAAACAGTATCAGCAATAAACATTGTGCATCATGAACATTATCATAGGTTCAGAGGTTGATACTAGGCTATCTGCCCTAGGGCATGTACAAGCATAGCCAGAGTGTGTTTGGCTTCTGCAACCCAGTCAAATCAGAACACTGTGCCTGTGAATAGTAGGTCACACAAGATAGCCCATGTACGTGTAGTGTATTGTGCCTCTGTCTAGCAGGGATCCAGAAGATATCCCATGGGTAAACATACAATCACCCATCCACTTGTCAAGAAGTCACCTGTAGGTGGTCAATGGGTGGCTCTGCCTCTGCAAAACCGGGACTACACTCTGCAGTGAGTGGAGCCTTTTGGATAATAATCTGTCCCCCCAGCATGTCCTATTAACATCTGTGCTGAGGTATATGTCCCTGGAGTGTGTAGCTCCAAGGGAGTTGGATATCCTGAGGTGGAGCATGTCCATTAATTCTGGGTCAGATATTGCCTTAAACTACAGGCACACAACACATCTGGGTAAGTGACTGAGTAAAGCTAGAGTTACTGTATCTGAACTGTGCAGGGCATCCGCGTGAGTCCCTACATCTGCTTGATGAGTAACATTTGTGGCCATTACAGTTGCTGCAGGTGTCGGGTAAGGTACATCCCAAATGTGGCATAGTAACCAAGCATGGTCGTGATGAGTATAGGGGCACAATGACCACACGTGATCAACATGTGAAACCATGTGAGATATGGTGGGCTATCGAGAAGTACTGTCTAACCACTTTAGCAATGTGATTGTCAAAGGCGAGAGTACGAACAGGTCGTGTCCCCAAACCCATAACAACTACTACCGTATGTAATGGATTACTACCTATGTGGTAATGTGTGGGCATGTTGTCATTCTCAAAGGGAATGACTATGCAACTAATGGCATGTAGCCATAGGCCACGGCTCAGGCACCAGTCATCCTATCTCTGTGAGACCCTGCATGAGTATGTATATGCCAGCTGGAGAGTTGATTATGGCACCCAGTTTGCAGTCATCTGCGAACATGGGCAGCCATATCCCTCCTGTGATAGCCTGTACATCACACAAATATATACTAAACAAGAGAGGTCCCAGGACTGAGCCTTGTGGGATGCCATGTGTAACTGGTGTATAGTCAGACATGGCACCTGCAACACTGAGCATGGGGGTGCTATCCCTGATCCAGGTAGCAATCCATCGTGTGAGATATGTGTCGATATTGATGCCAGTGAGCCTATGCATAATGGCCGAGTGGGGTATTGTGTTGACGGTTTGTGCAAAGTCCAGGCAGGCTGTGTGGACAACCGTCCCAACACTGATGGACCTGGTTACTGTTTAAAGAATACGAACAGGTCCAACAGGCAAAATCTGCCCACAACAATGCTGTAATGTGTAGGACCCAGTGTCTGTAGGTTTCCCATGTCTATGTGCATGGGTCCCATTACAATACACTCCATAGCTTTGCAGAACAGGCTAGTTAGCCTTATAGGCTGATATTGTCTGTGGTATGTTGTGGCAGTATTCAGTGGAGCGGGACCACTATCACTGTACGCCATTCCGTGGGTACAAATCCTGCAGTAACTCTGATATTGAACAGTGATGTAATGTGAGGATTACGTCTGTCATGAAGGCCGCGTACGACACAGGCCAGGACACCATCTGGTCCCATTGATGCTATGTTGTCCGCTGTGGGGAGGGCAGCACTCACCTGTTTATTCATGATGCCATGGAGGTTACACTCTGTTGGGATGGACAGTACCTCCTTCGGGGGAATGGGGGGAGACATCTGCACTGAACCTGTTTGCCAGGATGTTGGCAATGTCTGTGGGTTCAGGGTATGTTTAGTCAGTATGCAGTAACACACAGCATATCAGTGAGTGTCCAGCCAGGTACCTGAATTAACTGAAGAAGGCCTTGTGAGGGTCCGATGTGTCTGGTGCAATTGTCCGTTAGAAGCGGGCCTGACATAAATACATGACCGATTGTAGCTGTCTGCTAGTACAGATCACAGATGCCTTCGCTGTCTGGGATTGTGCTCTATCATGTAGTAGCTTCCTCCTTTTGTTGTATAGCATATTAATGCCTGGGGTCTACCAGACAGATCCCCTGCCATTGGAGGAGTGAGTCCAGTTGTTATTGTGGATAGCACAATCAATGCAGTCCACTAGGTGTCCATAGAATGTGTATGTAAATGATTCAGCAGTCTGAGCCATACTTACCACTGACCCAGGGTCTCTGAAGGATACCTCTGTGGTATGGAAAAGTGTGACGTTTGCTTTTGGGAAGTTCACCAAGATTACCCAGGATGGGTGTGGGGACAGGATATGGATGTCCAGTGAGATAAAGTATGTTCTGACCTTACCAATGAGGGGTATATCGCAGGTGTGGAACATAGAGTCCCCATGCTGGTGATGATCATGTCCAATATGTTGTCTCCTCTTGTGGGTGTCATGACTGGTTGTGCCATAGCATATGAGTTTACAAATAGTAGCAGCTGTTGGGTGAGGGTGTTGGGGCCTGAGTACTATCCCCTGTCAATGTGTGGGTATTTGACGTCACCCAATATAATGGTGTTTGGGGAGACCCTCATATTGTCCAGTGTTCCCAGGAAAGCTGAGTGTGGTTGCTGAGTTTGTGAGTGTGGTCTGTAGCAGGCAACAAACCAAAAAGGTGGATTTGCACAATGTTAGGTGCATATGTATGGTCTGTGATGCTTTGTGCAGTGCTACCAACCCGGAAGTATGTGTATCTGTGATGTATATGGATACTCCCCCTATTTGTGTTGGCCATTCTGAGTTATGTGGTCAGAAAGCATGGTACAAAATATAAATTGGTAGTGCTGGTGTGCATGTGGGAGCCTGAACCATGTGTCTGTTAGTGCACAGATATTGCTATTCTCCATACTGAGGAGATTCCTGAGTGGGCGCAATTTGAGGGTAATACATCAGGTGTTGAGCTGCACTACCCTCAGTGTCATGTACTCTGTAATGTCTATGGAGGTGGGTCTGTCTTTTGAGCCCCACTTAAATAAGGCAGTATGGTGGCAGCAAGTGCCTTAGCCAGTATTCAAAAGTCCAAGGGTGACAGGTGCAAGCTGTCCATAGGGAAGCCACGTGGCATGTCGAGCATGTCACCCCAGGCTGACAGACACTGTATCCCCTTTGAATAACACCAATATGTTAGCCAACTCTTAAATGTGATCAGTTTGTTGGTATACTGAGACATCATACTTGGTGAGTGTAAGATGCTAGACAAGATCAGGGTCATACTGGCCTGGGCTACATGATCAGAGAGTTCCTCTATGTATCATGTCATGTGGTCCAGGGAGGAAAGTCTGAGGTTGTACGCACCAGCATGGACAATGATGGAGCCAGTCCTGGACTTGCTTTGGAGTGACCTGAGTGCATGTGTTATGTGGCGGATCCTGGCACCTGACAGACAGCTCAAAGTGACTATTCCCTTGTTTGGCCTGGTGAGTGGGATGTCAGTGTGTCTGACATTAAGTGTCACATATTACAAGTGTATCAGGTGTGTTGTTTAGCCTGAAGGGCAGTGACTGTGTGGCACACTGACATTGTGAACTATGTGATATGTGGGTATTGTAGTGGGGTAGCAGTTGTTTGTGTGTCTGCTTTGGAGGTCTCTGCTGCTTAGGCTAAGTGTATGTAAAGCCTCCGAGTATGTGTATGTGTGATAATGTGGTTTGATTGCTGTCGCTATCGGTGCATGTGAGACTGATATGTGGTGTGTGTGGTCACCTTCACCACCTGATAGACTATGCCAGTCATGGGTCGAGAGAGCTCAGCCTCCTGTATGTCAATATTGTTGCATCTCTCACATATATCTGAGTGTGTTGGGAGGAGGAGAGGGTTGTCTGTGTACATGAGGCAGATGTGACATTGTGTCATAACCACAATATTCATTAGCTGGACTGGAGAGTACACCCGAAACCGACCCCTGGACATGCCAGTATATTATGATGACATACTCTGTAGCCTGATCACAAAGGATCAGTAGGGTGTTAAGTGTGTAGAAGAGTATAACCAGGATTAGTGCTCAGGTTTGTTGGTGTTTTGTAAAGAGTAGCTGAGAAGAAGTCCAGACTGAGAATCATGACATGTCCTTCAGCTATGTCATAAATAGTAATGTACACTCATATATGTCCTGAGTCAAGGCCAACTGTACCTTACTGACAATGCCGACATCCTGTCAGACAGGCCCATATATACATACCCTCCTCCCACTAACGATAGTCCCTAACATCATACCAGGAGATATCACGTGTAGAATGGTTGAACAGCTCCCCCCAAAGCCAAAAGCATGGCAGCAATTGGATTACATTGTTTCCCAATATGTGTCATGCATGCACTACAGAACAAACAGACCCTGCACCTAAACAGTCTGTTGAGCTTCACCCACTCCACCGGATCTGGAACCATCTAATGTGTTACAGCAACATATGGCACTCCCCACAAGTGTGGGTGCACAACACACCATGGGAAGTATAGTCCAGTAAGCCTATAAAGTCTGATTTGCAAGGCCATGGAGTGCATCATGGCTGAAGTCATAAACAGAGCTATTGGAAGCTGACAAACACACAACCCTACCAACTGTGGTATGTTCATGTGCAGATCATGGTTCCCAAACATGCTACAGTATTTGCAAGGCAGCCACCAAGGACATACATCACTGAACAGAGCTAGAGATGTCCCACATAGACTTTGAATAGCTCTTCATCAACATCACAGACACATGTCGTATCCACAAAACCAACAATCTGTGCATAGATATGTGTCGACATATGAAGGGATGTCAATGTGTCCACAGATAGATCACACAAGGTGAGACTCACAGGGTCCTGTTCAAGCTGTTGATACCTGCCGACCCACATGGATCATTCCTGGGATTGCATAAAAGAAAGTGTACACACATTACCATGTCCAGTCTGATGATGTCAGCATCCTACAAATATACCAGGAGAACAAAAACCACCCAGTAAAGTATATAGCCCGCTGTGTTAATGTGTATATCTTTAGTATTATAGCATAGGTAGGTAGGGGTTTGAATCCTACAAATGCTGATAGTGTGTGTGATGTCCTTTTAGAAGAGTAGCCTTTTTGGGGACTGGGAGAACACATTAAAAGAAGTACATCCTTCTTTGGAATGTCTGATGATGTCAGCATCCTACAAATATTCAAGGAGAACAAAAAATGCCCAGTAAAGCATATAGTGCACCATATTAAAGCGTATCTCTCTAGTATCATAACATAGTTAGGTAGAGGTTTGAATCCTGCAAGCACTGATAGGTTGTGGGGGGGGGGTGTATGTGTGTGATTGCCTTTGAAAGGAGTAGCCTTTTTGGAGACTGGGAAAATACAATAAAAGAGGTACATCCCTCTTTGGAATGTCTGATGATGTCAGCATCCTACAAATATATCAGGAAAACCAAAACCACCCAGTAAAGCATACAGTGCACCGTGTTAATGCATATTTCTCTAGTATCATAACCTAGTTAGGTAGGGGTTTGAATCCTGCAAGTACTGTGTGTGTGTGCCACAGGTGGTCAATGCAGTGTGGGTTTTGCTTTTACTACAGTATGACATATGATTAAAACAGTATGTGCATTGCACACATTGGGTATCTGCGTGGCAAATAAATATGTGTACATGTGACCTTAATCAGTAAATAGGTGTGAAGCCTGCATACTAAATTAATACATTTGTTTCTTTCCACAGATTGTGCCACTGCTTCTCAGATCATAGGTCACATATGTATGTATGCAACAAGCCCGGCCACTGTAGTTATCTGTGGCCAAGGTCATCTGTGCCACACACACCCATGACATGTACTATAGAGTACTGTGAGTCAGGGTAATTGCCTGGGGTATATGTCAGACATGTTCATACACAACAACGACTGGCAATAATGGACAGTCATTATAGGTGTACAACAGCCCTGTGGATATGCATGCAGGCCCCTAATGTGTTATGTGAAACACTGATGGACCCCACAATACCTATGGATATGTGGATACCAAGGGACAGATGACATAACACGTGTCTGTCTGTCTGTACACATTGGTACCCAACATACATGTTGAGGGCTACCACCTATGTGGTACTGTCGGGATAGTATGTCTCGTAAATGTGGATGACTATGCCATAGTCAGCTTACTACTACTATACAGCATGTATTGGACAACAGGTATCTGTCTGTATGATACCCTTGTGTAGGATATGCATCCCATCCAGGGAATGCAGTGTAGGCCAATGCATGCATTTCCAGATGTGGATGGACATATCCCTAGTGTGTTTGCATGTACCTAAGAGGGCTATATGCCACACTGGTGTGGTCCCAGGAATGTGTGGCGGTCAATACCACTGGTTACTGTTATAGTATAGTACTGGAAGGATCCAACTGTTACTGAGTTCCCTACAACTGTGTGTCATTTGTCAGGACATCATCTAATGATTGGTTATAGTCATGCTGTTGAGGTGATGTATACTACCAGACTGCAGATCATTGACAGATATCAGCAGTATCACCCACAGCATAGTGTCAACCCATGTCATACACACATGAGTACCCATGTTAGTACATATCTGTAGTAGAATGCATATTAGTCATCGAATGATACCATGAGATGTTAACAATGTGCAACAGGGTATGTCGAACATCCCACGTGTCCACTATGCACGTACATGCAGACAGTGCACACACACCATGTTCACAGATGTACACCTGCTAATTTGTAATGCACACATCACACACGTACTGTCCACTCACTAACACATGCTGGCAACACTGTACACTTCAGCCAAGTGGCACATGGGTGGACAATACATACTCAGGCCTAACACAGGTATAAACAATGCTACAATGACTATCAGAGCTGTGATGCATAATGCCTGCTCAGATATACCTACAAGGATATCATTACACTTTCCTGTTGGCAACTTGCTACTATTGCTACACTGCTATAATGTCACCATGTGCATCAGAACCATGTTAGTCTATTCCTGCATCAATGTTACAGATGACAGGAGGTGGCACAGGTGTCATCATATGCACAGAGTGTGTCATTGGTTTGCCAGAGCCCGACATCGACCCATCCATCGACATGTCTGTGTGTGTGTGTGTGTGTGTGTGTGTGTGTGTGTGTGTGTGTGTGTGTGTGTGTGTGTGTGAGGGACAATAGTACAGCATGGGCCAATGTTGATGTGATGTGTGTGTGTATGTTTGAGCCCTAGTTGTTTGGTTAATGTGTGTGTGTCTGCATGCACACAACTCCACCATGTGGCTGCCATATACGGGCAGTTGTTGGACAGCCACAGACTGTACCTGCTAGGCCGTACAGATCACTGTCTCCAGCCACGGACACAGTACCTGTGCCTAGCAGGGGTGCCATGAGCAGTATCGGGTACCAACCCTGACTAGGTGCTATCATCAGAGGCAGAGCTATGATGACTGGACCCATGTCCCTGCTGGGACTGGCCAGTGCCACGTGCACGTGGGCTAGTAGGATGGTCAATGGACAGGCCAGCCCCAGCATTGCTGGGGCTGGTACTGCCACTATGGGAGCGGCTGTGATCCATGGTCCATCTGCGACGACTGCCAGCTGATGCTGTTGCTGGCATGTGTCCGTGTCGCTTTCTCATCCGTCCCACATGGTCCTGGCTCATGGCTAACACATTGTGGGGGACATCTAATGTCTCCCTCCAATGGCTATCAATGACCTCGGTGTAATTCCGGATGGCACCTGCAAGGTCACAGATGCTGTCATTGATAGCAGTGTAATGGGCCCTCTGCACCCTTAGTCCCTGTCAGGTGTACCGTTCCATACGTGCCTGTGCCTACATAACAGCCCGGAACATACTGGAGATTGTAATACCTCTGGGGGCACGTCTGCCAGGGGCAATATGACCAGTGGTGCTCCCCTGAGAAGCCCTGGACATCCGCCTATGTGGTACCATTCCAGTAATCCGGCTATGGCTGCTGTGAGGGGATGCACGTGCCATGGGTACCACACTCTCCTGGTTAATGCCAATTGTATGCTGTCCCTCAGCTAAGTCCATTGGTGATGAGGGATGTATTGGCAGTATGCTTGAGTGCACAGATGGGGTTGAACGCTGTGTACTGTCGATTGGTGGACCAACGACAGACCCTGTCAGACCTTCCTGTGCCACAATACATGTCTCATCATCTCCACTATTAGTGGCAGTGACATCAGGTTCCCTGCTGCAATCAGACACCCCTAACTCAGCATCTGTGGAAGGAAGACAGGAAACACACTTCACAATCTGTACATGATCTAGAAACAATGTTTTGTGCTTGAGCTGAAGTCTCGCCAAACCAAAATAATTGAAAACAAAAAGAAGAAAAGGATTGGCCAGACAAAGCTATGAAGTTTTCTTCTTTATTAAAACCACACGAAATCCAACAATGGTAAGCGCTTTTGGGTTCTCCAACCCTTCATCAGACAGTCTTTTTGTTTTCAATCTGTACATGATGTTAGCACACATGCACACATGCACACATGAAAACATGCACACATGCACACAAATAAACTGCTCACCACAGCACATACACACACACCAGCAATCCAACACATACACAATAGTGGGTGAAGGTGGGTGAGAGTATCACAAGGCAAGCAGTCACCTCACACATGTCAGCATGCAGAATATGTGTTGCTCAAGACCATGCAGTGCAAGTGTAGATGGCCCTATTTAATGACATTATACATGGCTTTGATGCATGCGTGTAGTTGTTCAGTGATTGTCTACATCCTGGAACACAATGTGTACATGGACACAACATTGCTGTGCATAGTGTCATAGGTAGGTAATATTCTGTTGGCCCTAGGGCCTACGGCAGCCTAGCCATATGCTACCCTGGCCTTTGACACACATGTACTTTGATTTCACTTGCCCCTGCTAACCAGGACCACAGAGGTGTTTCCTGAAGTGTATAACAAATCTCCCACACAATCATCAGGGGTATTTATGGCAACTGCTAATGAGGAGCCTTGTTTGCTATTGCTAGGTGGTCTATTCCTGTGTATGGAATATCTCTGAGATGGGAACCTATCCCTCCAGCATGTGCTGTTTAGTGAGCTGACAAGGTTTAGGGCCCTAGAGCATGCATCCCGGTGGGATTGTGATATGTTGCCATGGTGGTTGTAACCCAGCTATGGATGTGACATACCTCTGTATGTCAGGCAGAGGTCACCTCTGTGTGGCCAGTATGCAATACAGTGTAGATGTGGTTTTGTGAGTCAGTCTGCATAGGGCATCTGGTTGCGGCCAGTATTACCCTTTGGGAGGTATGTCTGTGGCCTTTTCACCTATTGTAGTTGTCATGTGAGGTACATACCACACAGGGCATTGTGATGAGTAGAGGGGAACATTGCCCTATATTTCTATAGATGACACACCTGTTGTCATGACACATACCACACAGACTGATTACAGGTATAGTGTGGCACTGTCTTCATCAAAGCGGGGGCTACTGTCTATCTGTGTCCCATGTTCCCTTATCACACCTTCACTGTTAGGTAGTTCTCTACCTATGTGGTAGTTAATGGGTACAGTGTTTTGGAAAGGAGGAATGTCACTGCAGTATCAACACTTGTCTACAGTCCATGCCTTGGTCACCACACACCTGTTGCAGTACATATGACCCCGTGTCTCTCTGTCTCTCCCTCTCTCTCTATACGTATCTCTCTCTCTCTCTCTCTCTCTATATATATATATATATATATATATATATATATATATATTATATATATGCATATCTTTACACATACATGTACACATCCATTGCTGTACACATGGATGTACATATAGGCACATGTACAGTCCACCTTTCATGGTGGGGATATCACTTATGCGACAGTTGTGGGATGTACAGTTATGTGATTATATTGCACAGTGTTGTACAGAATGCATGTGGGTGTCCTCAGCCTATGTAGCATTAGCAGGCCTCACTGGCTGTAACACAGCAGATCTGACAAATCAGTCCCACAGCATTTAACCACCACATGACATATATCAGCACTGCATGCTGTTATCTAGGCCACACACTATGACCTACATAGATATATGCACATATCAACCTTCAATGACAGATATCTGTCCACCCTTCACTAACAGTTGCAGTATGTCCCTTTCCCTGTGCACATGTGCAGATACAGATAGATAGTTACTGCTACCACACATGGATGATTTGCAGTGTGTAGAGTACTCTTCAGGAACATCTACTATATGCCAACACATACATGTGAGTTACATACCTTACCTTTGTATTTCCCTGCTCCGTGTGTTATGGTTTTGTAGGTTTTTATTTATTTATTTTTTTGGTTGTTTGTTTTGGGTTTACCCCCTATATTTCAGTTTATGTCTCAATTTCTCTCTCTGTTGAGTCTCTGTCTCTGTCTGTGTCTGTGTCCGTGTGTCTCTCTCTCTCTCTCACTCTTTATCTCCCAGCACTTGCAATGATAGAATTGCATGTGTGGACTGCGGGTACAGCCTGCTTTTCTAGGTATCTGCACTTGTGCATGTGACAGCCTCTGCACCAATTGCTGCCCACCATTCAGTAATTGCATGCAACCTGCTGTGTGGTGGTTGCATTACTCACTGTGATTGCAGCCCACTGCTATAAAATGCTGGGTTAGGTAGGCATATCTCTTTCAGCTTTCCAAGGAGAGGCCCATGCTTGTTTGCTCTGGACACCGTTGTGTCAGTCAGAAGGTTGGTATATGTCTCTTATCTGAAGCTAGGTTTGTAGCCAGTTATATGCATGTTGTACTCAAACCTGAAAGCTGCTGCTTCCAGTACACACTTCTCAGTGTAGACATGTACTCACCCATCCAAATGCTAACACAGGATACATGGGAGTATGTACTTTATTTCTGACTTACACAATTAACTGCCATACAAATGTGGTTATTGCACTGTATTCCTGCGGCACATGCAGTGTTTGTGAACTGCTATACTGTAATTATTATGTTACTCACTTCTGAACAGTTTGTGGTTTGTTTGTGTTGACATTAGCACAGGCTGCTCAACACAACTGGATATAGTTCAGTACTGAGTATGCCTACCTATACCCTGGTTTTTGCCTGAATACACAGGTGTGTCGTACCTTTGGGTAGGGGTGCAGAACTGCAAGGAGCATTTTTTATTATCATGTGAGGTTTATCTTACTGAACATACAGGGTTGCTGTGTACCTGTTAGTCTATCAAGGCAAGTAGTCTGTCTGTGTAGCTCACACCTGTGGACATATCCAGATGGTAGCTAGAGGTTAGCCTATTATACTTTGTCTGTGCACCACACCTGTCTTTTCAGCAGTGGCACATTGGCATTGTCACAGATGTTTGCTAGCAGTACATGGCTACATCCTGTGATATTTCTGTGTTGTACTCCTACATAAGGGCATGCTTGTGGAACTCCTTCCAAAGCTATTTGCAGAGTGTGTAACAGCAGTAATGCTGATATGCCTGTGTGTTTCTGCCTCTGCCAGGCCTCAGATACTCTCAGGTATATATTTGAATGGCCTCAGTGAAAGGTACATATAAGTGAGATACACCTGCAATATATTACTGACATACTGCAGGTGAGACTTTCTTGGGAATCGGAGCATATGTATAAGTATACCTTTTCTGACATGCAAGCAGTGTCTACTCTCACCTATTGACATTATTCACTACGTGTGATTCCACACTTGTCTGCCTACAGTTAGTACTATTCAGAGTGATTCAGTGGGCACAGCTAACATTGGTTTACAAATCAGGGACATCCCTGTAAATCAGTCACAGTTGGGGAGTCTGTCTTCTGCCCTATTCATCTTTGCCAGTATTTATCCTAGTCTGATACTGTGTGGTGTGTGTAAGGTGCTACTGTAACATTATTCCCTGCTAGGATGGCTGGTTCTCCTTTCACAGTCATGTCATGCAATTCCACAACAACTGCTGGTAAAGACCCACAGAACTGGATTTGTGTTATACCATTCCTAATTTCCATTTCCATTTCCTCATTGTAATGCATGATATATTTATTTCAGAACCAAGCTATTTGTATATCTGCTGTGGCTTAGTGGTAATTCATGCAGTCTATTGTGTCAATGGTCTGGGGTTCGAGACTGGTAGAGGTTTTTCTCTTTTGCTGCTCAGCAGAACTAGGGCCCTGCCATAGAGTGACTAAGGCACTTTTAAGCAGTTGTAAGTAGGTTTGCACGGGTTTGCCTGATGCTTAGCAACGCTTAGCTAAGCGCACACATGCGCACACTCGCTTAAATCCACTTACTACTGCTTAAAAGTGCTTACTCCTGCTAACCCCAGTGCTAATTTCTTTGAAAGAAAAGAAAATGGGGAGATAGGAAAGTGGTGAAAAAGGGGGCACAAAGAGGGACAGACAGTAGGTAAACAAGATCGGGATGTGCAGGACGGGTGTAGGGAAGGTCCATACCTGTCCATTTCTTTACCAGCAACAGCTGTGCATATGCAATAAATTTGGAGTGATATTTGAAACCTTACACCCCTAGGAGAGGGGTGAGGACAACAAAGTATGTTGCACTGCCAATTATAATTATCAGTTTACATGTCCAATGGACATGTGTGCGAAATGGGCAGCTATGTACGGGGCGTAATTTTTTTGTGGGTACAGATTGCCCTTTTTTTTTTTTTTTTTTCAGGTAAGAGTGGGAAGTGAGGTAGAGGAAGTAGGTATGTCCGGGGAGGTAGGTTGGGGAGGTAAACAGACATGACAGACAAGACGCATACAGGGGCATTGTATGACACATGGGGTGGGTGAACACAATTGACGGGGTCAGATGTTTGGAAATCGCAAGCCCATGAGCCCACAGATGGAAACAGTGGAACTGAGATCCCCACCCATGGGCAGTCACCACTGCACTCACAGCCCCGAGGGTGGCTGTGCTGGGGCTGCGTAGGATGGGCAGGCTCACCCGAGAGACACACCACTCTCGCCTCGAGCTGGCGTAGGGGATCAGTGACTGAACGCTCGATCTCCCTACACACTACAACCCGGACCCTTCGAAGGGTGACAGGTGGCCCTTCTCTGCCCATGCTTGCACGGGGGGATGAGCCCCATCCCCTGCAGCGCTTTCACCCAAAGGTGGCACAGGATCAATGGAGGAGGGGAGCCTGGGCTGGGCACCGGACCTGCTGGTGCCAGGTGCACTCGCCAGCTGAGGAGGGACAGGTGGGTCCGCTGGGACTGGCCTTCCCATACGTTCTGTGATTAGGTGTGTTTAATTACAACATAAACAACAGCATTCCAGATTAGTTGTAACAGCATGCAGTAATATTCCCATTAACCCAACACACCAAGGTTCCAACAGTTGAACAGCAAGCATGACACATGCATATATTGAACCACACTGGATATTCCAACAGCATGCAGGGAAGTTTGGTAGCAACAGGCCACCATGATTGTGGTGTTTAAACAGGGCACATGCATCGATGTGAATGCAAATATTTATAGAACAATAGGACATATGTCCCAACAAATATTTAAGATTACACATACCCTTTGAGGTGTGGAATTTCATGGTTTATGCACATACAGTAGGGTGTAGAAAAAACCTTGGTTAACATCTTATAATTACCTTTTAGTCTACACTACATTCCTAGTGACTGCAGGTGTATATCCCCTACATGTATTATTACACTTGCCACCATACATTAGGTTGTGTAATGGGTTTGGCTAGTTCAATATATGCCTGACCTATATCTGACATCCTAACTGTCCAGGATGCAGATGTTACTGCTACATATTTCTTGATTGCATTTTTATTTCTTTATCTACAGATCTGGGATGTTTTCACATGACATTTTCACTTTGATTTGTACAGAACCCTGCATTTCTTGACACACACTCACATTTCTGGGGAAAAAATAACATGCTACATGTGTGCCAGATTTACTTATGCATGCCAGCCAGTAACTGACTGTTGCGGACGGTATATATGCTTCACAGCTACTAGCACTTCCATCACCCACTTTATATGGGACTGCACAACTCTGGGCTGCCAGTACTTTTTCAAACAGTAGTATGTGTATAACGTAAGGGTACAACAACATTTCAAACTCTGTGACACAGACACACTCCAGGTTTTAGACCTTTATTAATGACATTACACACGTTTCCACAGGCTCACTCCTTTATTTGTTTTAACGGTGCATATGGCAGACATGTTATACCTTTAGTAATAGGTTAGAACACTCCTTTTTCAGGCTCACTCACTTATTTTATATGACAATGCCTGCAGAGATATTATTCCAGATATATGTTACCTTTCTTAATGGGTTACTACACTCTTTTTCTGCCTCTCTGACGTTTTTATCTGACAGTACATGCAGAGGACTTATTCAGGCAATTTTATGGCTGTATTATTGGACTACAACACTTTATTTCATGCTCTCTCCCATATTTTATATTACAATGCATGCAGAATAATCACTAACCTGCCTGGTGGCGCAGCCTTAGCAGCCAGCATAGGCTTGCTGATTCGCAGCACGGTCACCTGCAGCTGTAAAGTAAATGAAGGGATATTGAGACATACCTATCTGTTATACATACTCAGTTATCAATTCTTACATACTGCATTCCGTGGCTACATACTCAGTTGTGGGGCATCCCACATCCCACGGGCCTCCTGTATCCATTGGTTCAGGCAGTCCTGCTTCTGTCTCTTCAGGTCTGCATGGTGGTGACGAACCTGCTCACCAGTCCGAGGAATGCCTGTGGCACTGGTGAGGTCATGAGCTAACCAGTTCCAAGCCTCTGCCTTGTACTCCGTCCCTTGGAACTGGCCCTGCAGGAGTCTTGACTCATGATGGTGGACATGGAGCCAAACCATGCATTTCGACTCCTCGATGCTCCAACGTTGCGCTCGGAAGCATGTTCCCTCTCCGACACCAGCCATTCTAACTGCAGATGTGAGCTACAATCAGTTATGGTGTGTATTCCTGCCTATGGGGCTTAAATATGCCGCATTTCCCGCACTTTTTTGTGATTGGCTATTTTTTTAAATTCTCGGCTGACTGCAGACCTGCTTAGTAATGGTTAAACTACCATTAGTAAGTATATGTATGTTAACAGTGGCTGTTTCTCCTAAGTTGTCATGGCTTAGTGGTTCTGTACTTTTTCTACTGATGCACAGAGTCCTGGGTTCAAACCTTGTCATTCATTTTATTTTCATACTGTCCAGACAGGCTAGGGGGTGTGGCTGCATTTAAGCAACTTTGCTCTACGTTGCTCCTTGGTGCCCTATGGTGCCTGGTCCATACAGTGCAAACACATTGCGCTGGTTAAAGTGCTATTTCGCTATGGGCACCTCTATTGTGCTGGGTTAAGCGTTATTAAACTATGGGCAACTCTATTGTGCTGGGTGAAGTGCTGCTTAACTGCAGGCAATTATATATCAGGATCATTTAAAATAGTTATTTTGTTCACTGATACATTGGCCATTTCACTGTGTTTTAGTACTGTTTAAACATATTTGTCTGGTATTATTTCATATACTGATTTAAAAATAAATACGAAGGGGAGTGGTGGGACTCGAACAGTGAATGCTTCTTATTTGTGCGAACGCTCTAAGATTATGCTATTGCTATTTGGTGTGATTTGCATAAACATTCTTTCTTATGCTCTTCCATGTCAGAATTGCTAACTCTAGCTAAGCAATGGGCACACACGTGCAAATACGGGCAGCTATTTTGGGAATTTAAAAAAAATAAATTTAATGTTTTGCTTTTTATAACTGTGATGGGGGTTTACAATATTAGGGAGTGTGGTGTTGGGTGCAGGGACATTTGAGCGGACTCGCTCTTGTGTATTTGCTTTTACCTTTCAAACACTTGCAGGGGAGTGGACATTCACGCCCCCTGCTTTCTTACACGGTCCGTGTACGACTTACGGTTGAGTCAGCGTACCCTCATGCATATTCATGGCATGCTGACATCATACCATTCAACTGCAGCCTCCGAGTAAGACTTATTAAGTCTTACGCGGAGGATTCGTGAATCCGGGGGAATGACATTTGTACTAGCTTCCACACACAGCTGCATCCACGCACAACATATCATGATTGATCAAACAGCACTCTTAGCTGTGATACCTGCCATAATTGATATTAACTATATTTAGACAGAATAATGATGACATTTGTACTAAGACCTTGCTACTATTATTTAACCAGGATATACATGACATTTCTAAACCATACTTTAACTGCAGAAGGCATTAGTCTCCATGACAGCATTTTTTTTTCAAAAGACTCTGTTACTGCTATTATATATGATGTTAATTTGTTACATTTGAGTCTTAACTCTGATGAACGGTACCTTGTTGAATTAATTAATTAAATTATTATAAGTAAAATCAATGAAAAATGGACAAGATAATTATTCATTGAGTTCAAGTAGGGGAATAGAATATTCTATGTTTATATTATATGTTACTTTGTTTGGCTTATATATAATGTAAATAGTAACCCATCTTGACCTACCTTTGATTGTGAAGAATGATTGGACTCTTTGAACATTCTGAATAAATCATTACTTGTCCTCAGTTGTTTAAGAAACCCTCCTTTTTAAATAAAAACAAACGACAAGTGATGTACCGTATCAGTTGATACTTTGAGAGATGTAGTTGTAAGAGTTATTTTTTTGGGACAGCTATCTTGGAATCAGTTTTTTGTTTCTTCTTTCTAGCATCACTTCAAGGATTTGTTTATTTTTTTATTCTTTTAAGAGTAGGTGCCATCCATTCCATTTCTTCTAGGATAGACACTGTGTTGTTGTTTTTGATGAATATAGTAGCTTCTTCTAAGTCATCAGAGGTTCTCACCCCATTGGCAAAAAGTATTTTTATCTTGCCTGGAATGGCCAGCTGTGCTTTAATGTTGTTTTGTTTCAGCAGTTTTATTATTGGCCAGACTTATTTCCTTTGTTCTAGTATTCTGGAAGAATAATCATTGCCAAACCTTATCAGGATTTGATTGTATTTTAAGGGTGACTTTCTGCAAGCAGATTTTAATATCAGTTCCTTGTCCAGAAATGAAAGAAATTTTATAACTATGGATCTAGGTGGAGTATTTGTTGAGTTAGAAGCATGTTTCCTCAGTGTTCTATGCGCCCTTTCAATTCCAAATGAAAGTCCCTCTTTCAAGTCTAAAAATTCAGGAATCCAGGTTAAGAATGAAATAATATATTATCCTTCAGTGTTTTCAGACAGACCAAAGATCCTTATGTTGTTTCTCCTTTCCCTGTTTTTTAAGTCATCTATTTTGTTAAACAGCCATGTATTCTGTTTAAGCAAAAATTCTTTTTGAAATTCTTCCTCTTTGAGTCTCCCTTCAATGTCATTTAGAGAAGTCTCTATATTTGTTATTTTTGTATGGTGTTGCTGTAATAGTTCCTTAAGAGTATCAGTCTGCTTTTGAGAATTTCATTTGAGGTTTTCTAAGTCATCTTTAAAGCCATCCATCCTCAAAGATAGTTCCTGTAAGGTAGATGTCATCAATTGCAGTTCTTTTTTCAAAGCAGCATCTGGATGAAAATTCCTTGAGTTGTTCATATTCAGTGACTTAATAAATCTCCAAAGTTACTTGGGTACTTTTCCATTATCAGGGCAACAGCTGTAATCAGCAGTTGGAATGTAAGCCCGCCTTGCAGACTATCACCGAATGTATTATATATTTAAATGAGCGGTTGGAATGTTACCATGCTGGTGCATCTGTATATATGTCAGAAGCAGTTGAAAGAACCACAGAGCTTGAAATGTTTACCGTGAACGAAAAAAAACTGTAGTGTTGTGTATAATGCAAGTGCTGAAGTGTTTCTAGGTGCAATGTAATTAATTAGCATAATATGTAAACCATCTCAGAAAAAAGTGCAAGAATAATGTATACACTTTTGAAAAGTGGGAGAGAGGCTGAAACACCAAAAGGAAGCATTTTTTGCAGAATGTAGTGAATACATGTCAATATACCTGAGGAAGTAGATTAAGATGTCAAGAAAGAATACCAGAATCTGTCTGCAAGCAGATGGTTATTGCTTTAAATATATGGTCATTTTTTGTTATTCCTGAGGAAGTTGATTAACAGCTCAAGAAAGATTAGGAGAATCTGTCTGCAAGCAGATGGTTATTGGTTTAAAAACAGCGGTCCTTTTTTTGTTATCAGGACTACACATGCCATGACCCTTTGGAATGCAGATGGTTATTGTTTTAAATATTCAGTCGTTTTTTGTTATTCCTGAGGAAGTCGATTAACAGCTCAAGAAAGAATAGCAGAATCTGTATGCAAGCAGATGGTTATTGGTTTAAAAACAACGGTAATTTTTTGTTACCAGGACTATACATGTCATGACCATTTGGAATGTTACCACACTGTCGCCTCTGAAAGTGAAGATAAGGTTGCATCAAAATGCATCTTGTACAAATTTTCAGACACGACAGAGTGGTAACATTCCAACCACTCATGACATCTGTTGCCCTGATAATGGAAAAGTACCATTACTTGACAGGAAAATTTTTGTATATCTCCACCAAAATTGACATTTATGTAGTTTAGTAGTTTATCTATAGATTTCTGACATTTTAAACTTCAAAATAATAAAATGTTTCTATATTATTATACTAGTTTTTGGAGCTCACAAAATTCACTACTCTTAGTTGGCAATCTAAGCTCCGCCCTTCTACAATGGCTTTTTGAGATGTAGGAGACTGGAATGAGCATATTTATGCTGTTATGAACTAGATCATTCCATGCTGTAAGTGGCATTCTATGCAGCTGTGTCAAAATAAGATGGTCTAGCAGGCAACAATAAAATTCATGCCAAGTCTCATACATGAGGGGTCCAGATGGAGAGATGAAAAGTCAGCAACTAAGGAGAGTAATAGTGCTGAAATCGAATTCATCCTCAAGTCTTGGTGAGTACCTTCACAAGGTGGACCCTGTTTTTCACAAAATCTCACCAAGGTGAAGGTGATATATAGACTGTATTTATATAGCATATATCATGGACAGAAGTAAATTAAAAATAAAAAAAAAAATAGCTGGGTGCACAAGACCCAGGATAAAAAAGTACCCAATTGTGGTAGTCGCACTGGTGCCAGGACTGGAAAAAATGACAGTGTAGAATCCTCAAAATACGGAAACATTCTTACAATGGGGCCAGGCCAGGCTCAGGGGGAGGATGGCCCCCCTGTTGTAGAAGGAAGTAGCAGTCCACAAAAACGACAAAAATTGAATGGCCAAAGAAGAGCCATAAAGACAACAGAGTGGACTATTGAGGATAAGAAAGAAATTATGCATTGTTACTATTACAGAAAAAGCCCAGAATTTCCAGACACAAGATATACAAAACAATCGTATTTAGATATGTTATCAATTCATGTAACACCATATGAATTGCAGAAGGAGTCATTACTGGGCACATTGCGGGTTCTGCGAAGAGCACTTTTGGCTAACATCAAAGAATGAAATAATACTAATTTCATGAACTTTAATCATACTTTTGACTTAAGAATGGGGTCCATTCCCGTCATGGTATTAGAAACACAAATGACTTGGAGAAATTAAACATGATAAGAGGAAGATGATTATGTTTGACTGCTGAATTAACACCATTAAATGAGTGCTTCTGTGTTTCAAGAGGACAAGTTAGCAATTACACTGAGAAACATTTCCATCTGTAATGACATCTATGTATGTAAAATCTGTGTGAAGGCATTGCATGTTTTTTAAGATTCTAACTGCTGAATAGTTACAGAAGGCAGTTTTTTGAAGTATGAAGGGAAGCTTTAATACCTAAAGGCAACCATTTGAGAAACAATTTACAGGGTATGATGCATGCATCTTAATAATTTAAGTAAATAAATGCAAAGTGAATGTTTATGCAAAGGAAACTTTTATGGTATAAAGATGGTTTATTCAAAGGCAGCACAGATGTTTTGCATAATAACAAAGCTGATTACTGGTCATATAAAGAAACAATTTGCTCAATTTAACTTGAGCATATTATAAAAGGTCAATTGGTGAGGTAATATGGGCCGTTCTCTAAACCACAAGTACTCAGATTCATATTTTCTGACTGTTTCAAGAAAATGTTCCCTTACATATCTTACAACATAGTGGGAGAATGGAAAATACATGAGTTTTGTTAAAGCCAAAGCATTTCCCCTTTCTCAACTAGGTTGTGATCTTAGAGTTAACTATATAATGTCTCTAGGGATAAGGATGTGCAGTCCCTCCATGAAGTGTTGCAAACCTGGCAACAACATAACACTTTATTTTCACATTATTTAGCTGCAGTTGATCCTGTGATCACATCTCAATGTGTTCTACAAGAAAGCATCACATCTTTGTAATAGACCTGCAACTGAGCAGGAGACAAGTACTTCAGCAGATGGGAAAAAGGATTATGATTAATAGCCGTTGAGCTGATTCCTTTGGTTCAGAGTTTGATTCCCTCAGCCACCATTTACCTTCTATATTACTTTCAGCAAGTAACTTAACCAGAAAATGATTTGGGGAAAATGGATTAAGGTCACCAGTGTTTGTCTGGGCCAAATACCTAGTAAACTTGTATCAATAACTACACAAGGACAGTCTAATTAGGTTTTATGGAGGATTTCACTATTACTGTTGTGGAGCAGGCTAGTTCTGTTGCAAAAATTGAACTTTAGTAGCAAGATAATGCTGAATGTGCACAAAATATTTTAATGCTTCTTGACACAGTGCTCATAAAATATATATGCTCTTCTGTAGAGTTTATTGGCATTAAGAAATCTAAATTAAAATCATCAGCCAAGACTGCAGAGACATTACCAACCCACGCAAACCTCATACATTTAAGTGACCAGAAAAAAATATAGATTACATGGAAAGGCCAATTTGTACCTGCCTATGTTGCAAAATTATGCATACCAGCAGAACATTCTTACTTCAGATGGAGAGTGGTGAATTAAAGACAAACATCTGAATGACATGTACAAAAGAAGAACGAACTGATGTCTATGAAATATTTAATGCTAGTTTATATGTAGAACATTGTACTGTCTGTGACAGATGCAAGAGGCACTACTAAGTTCCTGGAGAAAGTGATTGAGTGCAGCTTTATTTCACTAACTAGAAACATGCACAAAAGCCTGTGGATTTTCTTAGAGGGAAAATATTACACAAATTTTTATTTTTATTTATTTTTTATTTTACATTTGTTAACCGGGGGTGTCTGACTGAGCCGAAAAGGCCCTTTTTCACCACAGGCCCGGGAAGAAAAGCTCCACAAAGAAAAATTACAGAAACATTTAGTTATTTATACATGATCAGTATACACACAAATTACAGGAGACCTGTTTTTACAGTGGTATGCGGCAAATAAACAGTTACAGGGGAGAGAACAGACAAAAAAATATTAATTTTAAAAATAAAGGTAATTGATAGATTTGTGGTGTACAGCTGAAATTTGGAACAAAGGTAGAATACATACATAGTACACAGGTACAGTACATACATTGTAGATTAGCCAGTGTTTGTGAGTAAGATTGAAAACTATTATCAAGTGCTCTAGATTTTGTATGTATGTGTTATCTGCTTTCACTAGCCTGGGGAGCAATCATGGCACTGCCAACTTTCCTTGAGATGTTGCCTGATGAGGTCTTTAAAGGAGGCTTTGGATGATGTGTTTTGAATGCTTGTAGGGACAGAGTTCCATTTTTTAGCCACTGAACTACTATATAGTGCATCTACAAAGCTATTGTAGCTGTTGGTGACTTCTAGTAGTAGTTTGCTTGATGATCTAAGAGGCCTTTTGGCTGAATGATGTTGTACTACGTTTTTGAGGGCAGGACACTTATTGGGGAGGTAATAGATAGAATGACAGAGGCAGAGCTGATTGTAGGTTAGGAGGTTGGGCAGTTCAAGCCAGTGGAGCTGTCTCAAAGCAGTACAGTGATGAGTTCTATATGAGCAATTAGCAGCAAAGCGGGCAATTCTGTTATAGCAGGCTTCCATTTTGCTTAGTTCAGTTTTGTTGAGATTAGTCAGAATGGGAGATGCATAGAGTAGGGTTGATAGAAGTTGGGAGCGAGCAATGGCTGATCTTGTGTTGTTGGTAAGAAATGGCTTGATACGGTAGAGCGACCCCAGTTTGGCATGTACTTTTTTAATAGTTAAGTTGAGATGACTATCAAATTTTAGGTGGGAGTCTATGGTTATTTCCAATAGCTTAGCCTGTGCCACTGGAGCAATTGGAGTAGCATTGCATTAGTGGAGTAGATAGTGAATTGACTGTTAGTGTTTTTGTTAGAACTGGTTATAATCATAAGCTGAGTTTTCTTTGGATTGAGGATAAGTTGGGCTTTGGTAAGGTAGTTTTCAATGTCAGAGAATGCTAGTTGAGTTGTTTGTAGGAGGGTGGGAATGTTTTGTGCAGCACAGATTAAGGTAGTGTCATCTGCATACTGAATTATAGATGCATGCTGTGTGGAGGTATGGAGGTCATTTGTGAAGACTGTGAATAGTAGTGGTCCTAAGACAGAACCCTGTGGGACTCCTTTAGTTATGAGCAGCTAAGGGGAGAGACAATTTTCCCATTTCACAGCTTGGTACCTGTCAGTTAAGTAGCTTTGGAACCAGGTAAGAGTGGCATTTGCTAGATGATATTGGTTTAGTTTGTTTAGCAGGATTTGGTGTGAGACTGTGTCAAATGCTTTGGACATATCCAAAAAAAGAGTTGACACTTGTAGGCCTTCATTTTTGAGATGGTTTACTGTGTCTGTGAAGCAGAGGAGGGCTGTAGTGGTACTATGGGCAGGTCTGAAACCATGCTGAGTAGGTGACAGGATGTTGTTGTCTAGGAGATACTTTAGCATCTGGGTATGGATGCATTTTTCTAGGATTTTGGCCAGGGGGGAGAGTAAAACAATGGGTCTGTAGTTATTAAGTTCAGTGGAGGTCCTGCCTTTATGTATGGGTGTAACATAGGATATTTTCCAGAGTTTGGGCACATAGTTTTCAACAATTGATCTGTTTATGAGAGTGGAGACTGGGATAGCAATAGCATCTGCTGTGAGTTTCAAGAAATAGCTGGGGAGTAGGTCGGCTGCTGTTGATGAGGTTTTTAGTTTGGAGAGCATGCTTTTGATTGAAGTGGTGGAAACTGTTTTGAGGGTAAAGCTTGTATTAGTGTTATTTGTGTTGGGGGGGGATAGTGAGGAAGGAACTGTCCTGTGATACTAAGGATAGAATTGAGTTCACAAAGTGGGAGATAAATTGTGTTTCGATGGGAACTTTAGTGTCAGGGGTGGTTGGTTTGAGGGTAGTCTTTTGGGTGGATTTTAGTAGCTGGTTTACATTTTTCCAAAGTTTTTGCGGGTTGTGTTGGTATTTAGTTTGTAATGTTGTGTAGTAGGATTTTTTGTCCAGCCTAATGCATTTTTTTGCACGGTTCTTGGTACTTAGTTAGGCTTTGTGTTTCTTTGTTTTTTTGATAGTAAAGCCAGGCAGTGTCTCTGGACTTGAGGATTTGTTTGGTTTCTTTACTGAGCCAGGGGTTTGTAGAGGTTCTAACCTTGATTTTGCGCAATGGAGCAACAGTGTCTAGGTGTTGTAGAAATGTTTTGTTGAAATATGCTACAGCCTGGTCAAGTGGGAGGGTTTTTAGGGGTGTCCAGTCACAGTTACAGAGTAAAGTGTTGAGGACCTCAGGAGAGAATTTTTTTGTGTTTCTAGTGGATATATAGTTAGTGGTTTTGCATATGCTTGTTCTACTACATATAAAGTATATTATGTTGTGGTCACTTAAGGTGTCTGGGAGACTGCCTGTGTGAGGGTACAATGTGGGGTTGTTAGTTAGGACCCAGTCAAGGATGGATTCCCTTTTAGATTTTTTATCACATCTAGTTGGAATTTGGACTAGCTGTTGATAGCCATGGAGATTTATTAGATTACTTGGTGGTTCTGATATACAGGTGAACCAATCTAGGTTGAAGTCCCCCAGAATAAGGGTTTCTTGTGAGTATGTGGAAGAACACCAGGATAAGAAGTCTTCAAGGCTAGCAGGTGTATTACCAGCTAGCCTTTACAATGCCTTGGATTAATAGTTAAAGAATAAAAGGCTGCTGGAAATGACATGATAAAGGTTACGTAACGTGACTATGATAAATATAAAATGTAGAAAAGCATATGTAAGACAGCTAATGTCCAGAAAGTGACCAGTATAAACACTGAAACATGTAGGAAATGTATATCAATTCAAACTCTAACAAGAAAAGGTATTGTTATTTTGAACTGTATAATATGGTTTAAATGGACTGTAAAATCATGTTTGTTACCAGAGAAATTGCAGGGGTGAAACTGAAAGGTATAGTCTCCTGAAAGCATCTGGTATTCTGACTGATTTGCAGAATGCAGTATATGGTTTTAGCAAAACAGTTTTGTAAAGTTGCTCAGTAGCAGACTGTGACAGGACCGAAAGCAGAACTGTATGAAAGGTGAATCAGATGTTGTGTTCTCTTCATTCGTAAAAGGATCTTAGAACCAGGATATCCAACTTGCTTATTCATTGAAGAACATTTAAATATGCAAACAGGCACAATATCAAATAAATGTACTTGTATGACAGTGTCTTCTGAAGTTATAATCAAGTGCCAATGAAACATAGTGGTAAACACTATTAGTCTTGATTTTTGGATTGAAGATGGGCCACCATTGACCGGGATGGAATTGATACAGAAAACTGACTTGAACCATTTTTTGCAAAAAAATCAGTTGATAACATAGAATCTGGTATTTGCTATAAACTAAACTGTGAGTACACAATACACACAGACTTTAATGTGCAAACTTGTGTAATAGTGTAACCATTTCACACACGTGAATTTCTAAAAAGATAGATGCAGATATTAATCTGATCACATCCCTCTCATGGGTCTACTTTAACTACTCATGTCCAAGCTGCTCACAGACTACAGTCTTGGAGACAGGTACTGTTTTGTTAGAACACCCCCATGCCCCCCCCCCCCAATGCTTGAACTCAACTACATCAGTCATGATGAGGGAGTGGAGCTGCTTCTGGAACACCTAGTCATATTAGAGTATTAGAGTTTGGTACATGTAGTGTCCTGAGGCAGGAATGGGTGGGAGCTGGAGTTTAGTGGTTAGGTTGTCATATTAGAGTATGGTACATGTGTTATTCCTGGGGCGGGAACTGGTGGGAGCTGGAGTTTAGTAATTAGGTTGTCATATTAGAGTATGGTAGATGTATCAGTCCTGGGGATGGAATAGGTTACAGCCAGAGTTTAGTGGTTAGGTTTTTGGGCAGGAGTGACTGAGGGAATTTAGTTTTAGGGAATGGAGTTTGAGATTAGGGTTGAGGAACCTGAGGAAGTGTTTAAGGACAGGCAGTGATCAGGGGAATTTAGGCTTGGGAGATATCTGAGGATCCATGTGTAAGGTATGGGGCTTGTGATTAATGTTAGGGAGTATCTAGTAAATTTGTGACTAGGAAATAAGGTGTGAGGTTAGGGTTAGAAACCAGATGGTAGTTCTTGGGTTAGAATTATAGTTCTCAGATGGCTATGTATGAGTTTTCTAAGCTTGAACTAGTGAGAGGTTGAACACCCATTGTTTCAAACAAATGGCAGAGAACAGGTCATCTGTGAAATAATGGCACATAACAGGTTATAAGAAACTCCTCCATCACTAATAAAGAGATGTAAATGAATACTGGTATAAATGCATGAGGAATGAGGCACAGACGGTTTATAAATTATGTGGCTCATGCCTGCATACCACTTTACCCAGCGGTGCAGTACTACTCCACATTTATGTATCTTGCATATGCAATATTAGCTACAGGCATTATAATATGCATAATACAAAGTGTCTACTATAACAAAACCTGTATTTGTGATGTACATATCTGCAGCATACCGTGTACCATGACATAGTGCTTTAACCTTAAAAATGTAACCCTAGTGCAACTAAACACAATGTATACACCATGTTGGACTGTATGCATTTAAAGGCATAATATTGCAGCATTTATCTGTTTAAGCATTCTTTCATTCATACCCCATAATTCCCCATTCAGGCATTTTATGTAATTTAGATAAATGACCTGACTGGCACACAAATGCAAGTGTGTTAATGCATCTGTATGCATTTTAGTCTGTGTGTGTGTGTGTGTGTGTGTGTGTGTGTGTGTGTGTGTGTGTGTGTGTGTGTGTGCACATAGCATGCATGTGTGTTAAATGCAATGATACTTTTACTCTTCTACTGAAGACTTGGTCGTGTGAAAAATTATATATTTTAAGAAAGAAATTAAAATGATGACTTACAAATTAATGGGTTAGGCTTATTGAAACCCTTTAAATAAGATTGCTGAGTAGCTGATGAAAACAACACACTGAAAATATTGAGAACGTTGCTTTGATACACTTGGGCACAGAACCTGAATATCCAACTCGTTTATTGGTTGAAGAACATTTAAAGATATGAACAGGCATAATATCAAATAATCAACTGCCATTTAGTTGTCAAAGAAAAACATTCTTACTAAGGCACAATGATTGTTGAAATGCATGCAATGATCTGTACTGAAGAACTAGGTTTTTAAGCCAACTGGTGTTTCAAAACTGAGGCATTAGGCTGAAATTAATTATTCAATATTCTGCCAAGACCTCAATTTCTATCTGCAAGCAGAAAGACATCACATTGGAAAGGTTCTTTTTTTTCCCAATTTGTTAAAATTTTAGATGAAGTGATCACAAGTGTCTCTTTTCAGACATGACAAAAGGCTGGCTGGTTAAGTGATTTGCTCAGAGGCACGGTGTTTTCTAGTGGAAAGAAAAAAATAACAAAGGGCCATCAGCTGGGGCTCATTAGCAGCATGTAACCTTATGTGCTAAACTGTCAGCTCTTTCTCAGAACTACTGAAATTTATCAACACATACAAGATTTTCCTGTAAAAGTCATGAATACTTATCACCTTTGGTTATTTTTTTCATCTGTGAATTGACAAGCCAAAGAAAATAACTAGCACAATAATATAGTTCCAGGCTGTGAGTATTCATCGGAGATTGACTACTACAGAATATTTGTTAAGCAAAAGGGAATTGCAGAACTCAAGCTCTTCCTACACAAAGTTAGAAAATGTTTGGCTTTTCCTCTCAACAAGCCTTGCTGGATGCTGTAAGCCTCAACAAAAATGAGAACATTTTATGAAAACCTTGCATTTGACATGGAAGGCTTTTCAGGTATATTGTTCTGAAGGCATCTGATTTTCTTATGGATTCCCAGAATGCAGTGCCTGCTTTTAGAAAGATAATTTTGGATGGTTACTCAGTAGCAGACTGTAATAGGGTATAAACCAGAAGAGTATGAAAGGTGAGCCAGAAGTCAAGTTCTCTTCATTCTCGAAATGATCCTACCGGGGCATAAAAATTCAGTGACTTTGAAATATATTTACACATCTTCTGATATAAAATACTAAAATGCAGAATAACAACTGAAAAGGCACACTGCCACCAAATGACACTTAACAAAGTAACTTTTTTGTTATATATGTACTTTGCCAGGTTAAAAACAGCACACCTTTTATATGTTAATGCTTCTAGGATTCATAATGTAAGTGTCTGTCTACAAAACCATGGAACAGAGGAACACTTTATATATACATGTACACTGAGGTGGTGGGGCAGGTATATCAGATATTTCTGTTTATTACTGTGGAAGTGAATGTATGATGTCACAGCGTGATGCCATCCTTGGTGAAAACAGTAGGGCAATAAAATGCCCCCGATGGAAGAGTGGATCGTGTTGTATCAGAATACCTTGGTCTCCACACATCTCACCCAGTGATGGCTTAATTACTCTAGCAGTTGTCTCTATTTTCTCCAGTAGAAAAGGCATTCTAGTAGGTCTAAAGGGCAGAGATCAGGAGTTTGAAGGAAAGGTACGTGTAGCAGCAGGCAGTTAAACCTGCAGGAGTGGACCCAAAAATAAATAAATAAATAAATACAAGTGAAAATCCATTGTTGTTTATGAATAACTCTGGATATCATTATCCATTTTTAAATTAATAATGAAGGAACTTTTTTTTCACAGTCTGTGTTTCTAAGATGTGGATTATCATTACACTGATGGGAAATAGCCACAGCTTTGCTTGTGAAACTGAAAAATATGATGTAGCATAAATAGATGATCTACTCTGCACATGCAGGATTAGATCTGGAAACACAGTTTGTGACTGGCAGCCATCTGCCTTCTGCTCTGGATTTACTACTCAGGAGAGACTTCTTTAAGTAGCTGTCATGTTTTCAGTAAGGCCAAGGTCAGGCTGGGCACCATATACTCGGTTTGTTCTGGGCAGTGAGGGGGCATGTAACTATGATTTGCACAAAGAAAATTACATCTTTTGCTAGTACATATCTACCAAACAACTACATATATATATATATATATATATATATATATATATATATATATATATATATATATATATATATATATATATATATATATATATTAAGCTTTCTGGAAGACCATGGGAATATTGCTTTATAGGATGTCATTTCCTGACTTTGCATTCCTACTTGGAATGCGTGTAAAGAATGCTATAGCTACCTGGAGGGGAATAATTTGGAGACAGGAACTGACTGACATGAACCCAATTTCTGAATTGTTTTTGTACTTGTGATCTACTCTTAAGTATATTTGTACTGGTGTGCCTAGGGTCAAAGGTCAAGGATGAGGTTTGTAGTAGTGTCCTCAGATGTGAGCCTGTAGGTTATTGCCACTTTAATTACACACTGAACAATCGGCTGACCACAGCTGACCACAGTTTACTGGCAAATAGGATCCAGATGCTGGAAAGCTACCTGGATAAACCTTGGGTACCCAAATATTTAGTGACAACATCCCAGACCTTCCCCCGTATATGGGAGACATCCTCCTGTGGTGGGACTTCAACACTTAACCCATGCAGAAACATCTGGTAGGAAATTACTATGGAAGGTCTGGGATTTGATATCCAAATCATTACTGTTCAACACATCAGTAACAGAGGTAGAAAAAAAGCAGGTTTTGCTAAAACATGATCAGGACTTGCCTCTGCAGTGATAAAAAGTCATTTAGTAAAAAAAAAAAAAAAAAAAGGTTTTCTGTAAAATGGAAATATGTGGGGGGCTGGTGGTTGTATCCCGATATGACCACTGCATACTGCCAGGTCAGTAGGCCAGTAGATCAGCAGCCATGGAAGTAAAGACACAGGACTTAAGGGAGATTTTTGAGAACATGAAGGATTTTTCTCACACCTTCAAAGGAATTCTGAAAAACACCAGTGATTAAAGCTTTATCCATGCTGTTCTGAAAAAAAAAAAAAAAAAAAGAGTTAAAAAAACACTGTTTTTGAATGTGGATATTACTAAAAGGTGGAAGGAATACTTTAAAGTATATTTAAACCAAGGATATACTCTGCTTTGAAAAGATACCTGCCCAAGTACCATAACCATGATTGTTAGAACCATAAGAACTAAAGTGCAGACAATGGGATTAAATACTAATTCTGAGAATTCTCCCTATTCTGTGGTACAGCAAACATGGAGTTAGTTGATATAAGTTGTGTAAATGAGGGGCTGCAAGCCTCAGCATTGGGTCACTCCCCCACACACACATACACAAAACACTTTAAAAGCTTTTGAATTTATGGTCTGGTTATCAAAATTGCATTTTAACTTTCCGAGTGTTGAAACTTGCAGTATTAACACTACCACTTCCAACAGGTGGCCCCTTCATGGAAGCAGTGCCAAAAGCAAATAGTGAGACGGGATTGTCTTCTGCAGATGACAGCACACTGGCGTTAAAGAGTTCATTTGTGACCAGTCATCAGTAGTGTCTAACATTTGTTCAATAATAAAAAATACACTGAATATCAGTGCAATTAAAAGAACTTTTATTTTTTACATGGAAGTTGAGACACTCTGATTTAGAAGGGACAATTTTTCATGAAGCAGATAATCGTCTATTTATCCTTACTCATATACTGGAGGAAGCAAGGAAATTTGTCATTATGACCTGCATGTGTCTTGTGGATCCAGTTCATAGAGCAATGTTTTGCAGAAGGTCTACAATAGAATTGCGTCTCAGGACCACAACTGCATGGCATTCAGCCCTAGTACTTGCTGAATAAGAATTGTATCTGTATTATCTGCATTTAAGTCAGATGCATTCAAGTGGATGTGGGACTCACTCAAAACTTTGTCTTATCTACCATCCCTTTCATGATTTTGTGTGGGAAGAGAATCATGGCACAGATGAGATTTAGAAACGATCCATTTTGAGGACATGAAGATTGTATCTTTATTTTTATAGGGGATGGTATCCTTTTAGACTAAAGAGAAGTTCACCAGAGAGTGCTTAGTAGTTGGGATGAAAATCAACCCCTCCAAATCACAGATCGTGGTTTGCTATTAGAAGAAAATAGATTGCTTTTTGCAGCTGATCTGGAAGCAGTTATATCCACAGGAGGACTTTAAGCATATTAGGGGTCCTGTTTATTAATGAGGTGAGAAAGAATATGTTGCTTGATCAGGAAATGTGCACAGAAGCAGCAGTATTGCAGGATTTGAACCAAACTATTGTGGTCAAGAGACAGTTGAATCACAACATGAAATTCATAGTGCACCAATCTTTCTGTAATGATCCACTTTCATCTATTGCCCTAAGTTATTTGTTTATCAGGAAAGTCCAATGGGGCACAAGTGCCCTTTTTCAGGGAAAGTCTAGGGAGAAAATCTGTAAGGGATCATATTTAATGCTATCAATGTTTACAGTAACAACTTTCATAATGCAGTTTCAGTGAATACATAGCATAATAGTCAATATAATAAAATTTGCAATCATATTCAGAAACAATAAATGAACAAGCCTTATACTGATAATCTCACCAAGTGACAGAATAGATGACATCTCAGATACAATATTGTGTTCCTAACATGTTTTTTGAGCTCAGTCCCTATGACATGGTAAAGATTTATCCATGTGGGTGTATTTTGAGTAACTGAAGCTGTCTCATGCACTTATTAAGAATGCCTACTGTGCCCATTTTTCAGGAGTATAACAGATTGCCCACTGGGAAAATGTCAAAAGCAGACTCAAAATATGCTGCAGAGGTTTTATCTCTTGACTTTTCTAGTAATGTATAGGAATCACACAGAATGGGTGATATATATATATCTATATCTCTATATCTCTCTCTCTCAATATATATATATATATATATATATATATATATATATATATATATATATATATATATATATATATATATATATATATATATATATATATATATATATATAGATACAAACAGGCGTCTAGATAAATATAAATATAGGTATAGATATATAAATGCACACATATATAAAACTGTAAAAAGGGAAAACTGCTTATACAGGAACAATTACTCTCAATAGCTCTTCCTTCCCCTGCCCTATGCTCTAGCCCTGGGAATTTTCATACATACACATCCTCATGTTTTTTTTTTGGAGTAAGTCTTACTGCTAGCCCTGGAAGAAGGCATTTTGCTCTCTTCACTCATTGTCAAAATATTCTTAGCTCACACATAGTTTCTAAATCCTATTTACAACTCTACCCCTAGAAGCAAACATTTTTTTTTTTAATTCTGATAACCACCACTCTCCTCCAGTCTCCCATCATGGCATCTCACACACAATTTCATTTGGAATTGGCTTGACTCTATTCACAAACCCCTTTCATTTCTTTCCATGGTAGGGAACATCTAGTCCATTAAAATGTATATATCACAGTATCACAGTATCACAGTATCATGGTAGAATACTAGCTTAATGACCTAATAGTCCATTTTGAGCCTCACTAAAATACCCACAATAAAATGGGATAGATAATAGTTCCCAAATGTTTTGTGGATGGTGTATATTCTTAGGTAGATAAATAATTACAAGCTTCCTCTCTCAAGCAGAGACATCCACTGTTCCAAGTTCTGCTTGAATAAATGCAGGGAAGAACTCTGCCTCACAGATGGAAAGTCTGTTGCAGAGATGGGGGAAGTTCTTTAGGCACATAACTGTTCTTCCATGATGTCCTATTTATGTTACTCTTTAGGTTTAAGTCCATAGATCAGGTGTTTATGATGCAAGGTCTTTTCTGAATGTGTAACAAGTCCATTAGTGCTGGATCTGAGGAAGCTTTTTAGGCTAGGCATAGGTTACTTCTCAGCAGCGTGTAGGAAACTGAATCTAGAGACAATGATTTCAGGTGGTCTGCATAGGACTTCTTTTCTCTCCCTTGTATTCCATCTGTGAGAAATTTCTGTGGATGCTCCAACTGTTGCATATGCCAAGTGAGTTACAAACTGAACATGGCATTGTACTCAATGATAGTTTTTATGCGTTTAGAGTACAATGGGATGATGACTTGTTTAGATATAGATGTCATACCTTGACTTATGCATTTATAGTTCTGGTCATGAGTTAGGTTTCATATATTGTAGCAGTATTTAATAAGTGGATGGCTAACTTTTAGAAAATCAGAGGCTGTTGTTCTACTGACTAAGACACCAAGATCTTACAAAATGCACCTGCCCGGGCTTGTGTTTTTTTTTCCTAACTGCACACACTAATTGCTGACATTTTTATTACAAGCTCCATTAGAACTAGGATGTTTATCCACAATATTTGAACCTCAGGCTCATCATGGAAGAAATGGTGTAGTCTCAGTATTATCTGTTTTATTATATATTATATATTATAAATTATATGTATGTAAAGACAATGCAGCATTGTTATTTGGCACAATACCTAGCACACCATGCCAGATACAAGTTGTACTTATTTAGATAAGGAGTGAAAAGCACAAGTTGCAATAAAAACACAAACTATGTATAGTATGTAACATTGCCCTGGTCACTGTTATGGAATGCGATTGTTTAAGTGCTCCTGGATTAAAGCCTTTGTTGCAATCTGCGTTATCTTACTTGTGAATGAAGATTGAACTCTCAAGAATCAGTTGATTGAGGTTCACTGTCAATGAGTTGTGCCGGCGTTGAGACCCTCTTTGGGAGAATTTCCCCTTCCACTTGTTCTTCATTACAT
>NC_056725.1:477763722-477848722 GCF_019279795.1 Protopterus annectens | reverse complement strand
GTAGATCTGTCAGTAACATCTGCATCTTGGACAGTTTGTATGTAAGATACAGCTCATGTATACAATGATCTAGCAAAATCCAATTGCACAATATAAGGACATTGGGTAGTGTAATAATACATGTAAGGGACATATAAGTGCATTTAATAGGAATGTAGTGAAAACTAGAAGGATATATAAGTTGGTAATTGAGCTATCTTTTCCCACCCTACTGTATGCGCATAAAAAATGCAATTCCACACCTCAATCAGTATGTCTAATCTCAAAACATTTGTTGGGACATATGTCCTATTGGTTTATAAATATTTGCATTTATTTTTATGCATGTGCCCTGTTAAAATACCACAATATTAGTGGCCTGTTGCCATCAATTCAACCTGCATGCTGTTGTAATGTCCACTATTGTTCTATATATGCATGTGTTATGCTTGCTTTTCAACTGTTGAAAGTCTGGTGTGTTGCTTTAATGGGAATACGTCTGCATGCTGTTATAACTAATTGGGAATGATGTTAATGGTTACTAACCCATATCTTTATTAAACTCTCCAAAACATAGTTTGTATGGGAAGGCCGGTCCCAGCGGACCCACCTGTCCCACCTCAGCTGGCCATGGCACCTGGCACCAGCAGATCTGGTACCCCGCCTTGGACCTCCTCTTCCATTGGCCCTATGCTACCATCGGATGGAAGTGCTGTAGGGGATGGGGCTTGGCCCCCCCGTGCAAGTGTGGGCGGAGGGGCACCTATCACCTTTCGAACTGTCTGGGCTGTGGTGCATAGAGAGATTGAACGTTCTGTTGCAGTGGTGACTGCCCATGGGTGGGGACCTCAGTCCCACTGTTTCCATCTGGGGGCTCATGGGCTTGTGATTTCCAAACATCCCTCCCCATTAAAGGTGTTCACCCACCATGTGTCATATACCACCCCTGTATGGGTCTTGTTTGTCTTGTCTGTTTACCTCCCCAACCTACCTCCCCAAATATACCTACTTCCCCTATCCCACATTCCACTCTCACCTGAAAAAAAAAGGGCAATCTGCTCCCAAAAAAAAATTACGCCCAATACATAGCTACCCATTTTGCACACATGTCCACTGGACACATGAAATGTTATTTAATTGGCATTACAGCATACTTTGTCGCCCTCACCCCTCTCTCATGGGTTGAAGGGTTCATATCTACCTCCAAATTTATTGCATATGCACAGCTGTTGCTGTTGAAGAAATGGGCAGATATGGACCTTCCCTACACCTGCCCTGCACATCCTGAGCTATTTTCCATACTGTCTTTCCCTCTTTGTGTCCCTTTTTCACAACTTTCCTATCTCCCCATTTTTCTTTTCTTTCAAAGAAATTTGAGCTGGAGTAAGCACTATTAAACAGTAGTGAGCAGATTTGCGTGGGTTTGCACTTGTTTGCGTTTAGCTAAGCAATGCGCAGCATTGCGCAAACCCATGCAAACCTGCTTACAAATGCTTAAAAGTGCCTTAGTCACTCTGTATGTGAGGGCCCTTGTTCTGCTCAGGAGCAAAATAAAACATCTCTGTAAGTCTCAAACCCCCGACCATGCATACACTACACAACATGAAGTACCACTAAGCCATGGTAGTTAAACAACAAGTTGGTGCTTAAATAATTATATCATGCATCAGAATGAGTGAATGTAAAAGAAAATTAGGAATACCATACCACACAACTTGTTCTGTGGATGTTGACCAGCAGTTGTTGTGGGATTACATTACATGACTGCGATAAGAGAAGCAGACATTCTAGCAGGAAATAATATTACACCATCACTTTACAACCCCACACAATATCACAGCAGGATAAACACTGGCATATCTGTTTATGGCAGAGGCCATACCTCTCAAATGTCCCTAATTTTCAGGGATGTCCCTGATTTTGACACAAATTTTAGCTCTCTCCCTCTGAATCCCTCCTAAAACTACTGATTTTGGGCAGAAGGGTGGTGAATTACACTTAATGAATAATGACAATAATTAAGAGTTAGACACTTCTTTTACTTCAGAAAAGGAATATCAATTCATATGTTCTGATTCTCTCAATGTTTCAACTTAATGTCACTAATATTTTAAAGGTGTCCCTGATTGTCCCTGACTTTTTCTTGACTTTTCCTTTATTCTGTTCAAATATGTACCTGATTGGTTGAGACGACTGGCAGAGGCAGAAACACAGAGGCATATTAGCCTTTCTGCTGTTACACACTGTGCAAATAGCTTTGGAAGGAGCTTCTGAAGCATACCCTTATTCAGGAATACAGCACTGAAATACAAATGGATATAGCCATGTGCTGGTAGCAACCAACTGTAAGAATGCCATTGCTCTATTGCTGAAAAGACCTGTGTGGTGCATAAACAAAAAAATAACATGCTATTCTCTGGCTATCATGTGGACAGGTCCACAGTTGGGAGTTACGCAGACAGACTACTTGCCTTGATAAACTAACATGTACACAGCAACCCTGTAAGTCCAGCAAGATAAAATCCACACAATACTACTTACGCTCTCTGTACTTCTGCAACCCTACCCAAATGTAAAATATACCTGTGTGTGCAGGGTCTACCAAGGATGTAGGTAAGCATACTCACTGTACTGAAATGTGTCCAGTTTTCCTGAGCAGCTTGTGCTAATGTCAACATTAAAAAAGCACAAACTGTTTAGAACTAAGTAAATGAATATTCACAGTATAGCAGTTCACAAACAATTCTTGTGCCAAAGGAATACATCTCTATAACTAGCTTTGTATGGCAGTTAATTGTAACAGTTGAAAATTAAGTACATCTTTCCATGTATCTTGGGGTAGCATTTTGAGGGGTGAGTACATTTCTACACTGACAAGTGGGTACTAGAAGCAGCAACATTAGGTCTGAGTACAAAATGTAAATCTCTGGCCACACCCCTCCTTCTGATATAAGAACTATACCAACTTTCTGTCTTAAACAATGATGTCCACATCAAACAAGGATGATCTCCATTTTAGAAAGCTCTAAGGGCCATGCCTACATGAGTCAGTAATTTATAGTACTAGGTTGCTATGACAGTGATTACTGCAATTACTACACAGCAGGCTGCATGCAATTAGCAAATGGTGGCCACTAATTGGTGCAGACGCCATCACATACTCATGTGCAAATTCCTACAAAACTCAATCACTCTATTGCAGAGACTGACAGAGAGAGAGAGAGAGAGAGAGAGAGAGAGAAAAGGAAAAAGAAATATTACCAAATTATACAAAGGAAAGGTATGTGACACATATGTATTTACTGGCATGTAGTAGATGTTATTGAAGAATAGTCTACATAATGTGAAACTTTCATATGTGGCAGCAGTACTTCTTTATGCACAGATGTTCTGCTTAACTACTGGTATGGACAATCCTGTGTGTACCTGTGGGCAGTGGGACATACCTGTGAAATGTGTAGCTCAGCATTAAATGTCAAAGATCTGATCCATGTTATCTGTGTTCTGCACAGTAGTGTGGCCAATGGCTGTTGGGGGGATTAGCGCTGACATTATATAAACAAGGGTGTGACAGAACAACACATGCATGATAGTCATATTAAAGTGTAGCTTAGCATTGGCAACTGTTGTAGCAGTCTAGTATGCTTATCAAGCATCTGTTGCATATATACCCCCCTAATGTTAGTCTGTGTTCATATGTGACACCTGTTTGTGTTGCAGCAAGGCCCAACAGTTCACCTAGGAGGTCCAGGGACTTACAACAGTGTGGACCATGTGTGTGTATGCCACACACATACAATGAAATATATATGTGTCATATATATTCACATCTGTATATGTGCATAGAGCAGGGGACATATTTCAACTGTTTGCAAAGGGGGGAGATATATATATGTTGGTGAAGGTTAGTATGCGCATATTTGTATGTAGGGTTTAGTGTGTGACAAACAAGACAGCATACAGTGCTGGTATATGACATGTGGTGGTTAAACACTGTGGGTGGTTTGCTCGGTTTGCAGTGTTGAAGCCAGTAAGGCCTGCTAAAGCTACCTGGGCTGTGAACACCTTCAATGCATTTATCCCAAGACTGTGTAATTTTATTACATTACTGTACACCTTACATCCTTTGTATAATTGATATTCTCACTATGAAAGGTGAAATGTATATGTGACTACATATATATGTATATGTAGACAAATGGATGTGCACATGTGTATATATATATATATATATATATATATATATATATATATACACACACTCATACACGCCTACATCTACTTGCTGCAATAGATTCTCTGTACTGTTGACTGACTGTGCTAGGCAATATGTTTGTGAATAGTCAAAGATATGTATTTGTGGGATAGCTTAGTGAGAAACTGTTTATGTTATATTATTATGGGTCCTTGCTTTGATCCTAGCAAAAGCTGTGTATTCTGTTGCTAGGCAGAACAAGTGCTATTGCATACAGTGTGATTAAGTCCCTTGGTTTTAACTAGGGTGTGTCATTGGAGGCTAAAGCACTACATCTATAATTATTGATTGGTACCGAAGTTGAATGCATATCCTGTGTGTACTGTAGTACTAATTGAAGCTCTGGGCCTGTACAGCAAAGTTTGGTGTATGTCCACATTGCTTGCATCCACTGTTTTGTGTGATCCCTGTATTCATCACAGATTACATTTCTTAAGATTAAGGTTGTGTAAGTACTAACACACAGTACTGTATAGTACACACTGAAAGCTTATCTGGGTTGTCATACCTTTGTGTCCTGTAATTATGTCTGATGTGTGTGTGGGTATGCCTGTAACATGTCCTTTGACATATATGTGGTAATACATATAACTGCGTATCTAGCAACATTCATAGTGTACTACAGCAGTATGTGACCTATATTCCCAACTGTGCACATATTTTGGCCACGGGTTTGGCATTAACAAGTTGTGTGGTATAATAGTAATACATTTACTGGACCTTACACTGATTGTGATGGATAATATATTTCTTTACACATCAGCTTGATGTATATCTGCTGTGGCTAGGTGGTACATCATGTTGCATACAGTGTGCCAGGTACTCTTGTATAGTCTTATATAGTGATTTCATTTTGTTGCTGTGCAGAACATGGTTTATTAGACAGAGAGTTAGCAAGGCACTTTCAAGCAGTTGTGGGGTGAGCAGTGATAAGTGGCAGTAACAGTGTTTCACTCTCAGTTAGCTTATAGGTTGCTATATATGGCAGTTCAGTGATATCTGTACTGTATAATGTTAAATGTGCCATATGACTTGCTCAGACATATTTTTGTATTTATGTCTTCCATGGATCATGGCCCACCACAGGAACCCAAGTTATAATAGTGCTGAAGATGATATAATTACTAGCAGTATGATTCAGCACTACCATCTCATGTTTTCACGAACCAGCCAGGATCAGCAGGAGCATACTGCAATGTGGCAAGATGTTATCCGCAGGGTCAGTGAGGTAGACCTGCATAACCAGACGTATGAGCAGGTACACCACCACTGCAGTGATCTTCTCAGACATGTCCATCAGCGTGCTGCTGATGTGTGTAGACAACAGCTTGAAACAGGGGGTGGTGTTAATATCCATCCCTCCCTCACCAGAGTGGAGGAGCTGCCCATGAGCCTGGTGGCACCTTCCCAACAACAACAGCAGCAGACATACACCATGATGGAGGTTGGAGCCACCCAGCAAGCACACATGGAGCATGCAGGTAACATGGCATATCTGTAGACTACTGTTATCTGTATTGGTAGATCATGCCTATGTGAGATTTCAAGTGTGTCATTCAAAGATGTGGAGCCTGTTGTTATGCAATACTGATCATTTGGAACATAATCTGTAGCCCTGTGAATGTAAACTGTTGTTGTACTGTAAGATTGCAAACACACAGTAGCAATGCCACATGGCCACTGACAAACTGTCTCATCTCTATGTAGGTACCTCTGAGGTGACATCAAGGCAGTGGGCAAATGCTGGTGAGTGTGTTCTACATTTATTATTGTAAATAAAAAGTGCATGTCATAGCTAAGGTTTAGGCCAAGTACACATGTAACCCACCTACCCATAATGCATGCTGTGCTTGTTTGGTGTAAGAGCACGCACATCTCACTAATGTGATTAGCTGCCTCAAACACATGCAATACCCAGACCATCTCAAACAAATGTGGCTAGACTGTAGTGACCATTGGATAGACACGGTTGATACTCAACATGCACATAACATGCACATCTATGTCATACACAGAGCATTTTAACATGCTACACATAAAGGATTCCCAAACCCTCTGTAAAGACACACTCCAGTATCCAAAATCTCATCCATACATTGCACATAATATACCTGAGGGGTAGAGGCCTATCCTGGGGCATTTAAACACTCTGGAACACACTACACATTCATGTCAGGGAATGCTCCTTAATGGCCTCCTTACAAACTCACGTAATAACTGGTTGTGAAATGGTGAGTTTAGCCAAGGTAGTACAGTTCCGGCACAGCATGATTAGTGCTAGTTTGTGAAACATTTGTAGACTTGAGTGACCACCTGATGCTTCATGATGATGGCCTATGGTACTATACCCCATCCAGTTATTGTAATCACTGTACTACATATAGCTGTCATTGCTATACACCATAATGATGCATGTGTGCACACATATACACCCCTAAACAGTATGCATACCAATCACCATTTGCACAACTGACACATATATGTCTTGTGATGCTATTGAGTGGCTAGGTCATATGACACATATTTGGTATGTGTAGTTTTTAAATATGCAGCTGTGTTTTAGCATGCCATGTCATGTATGAGACTGGTATGTCCACAATATGATCTACACTCACCATAAGTACCATACATTGTGTATGTGGCCGAATGGTATTCCATCTATTATCCATGCACCACTGATGATGTTGTGTGAATACTCATCATGCATGTCCTAAAAATGTGTCCACAATTATTTGCTAAAGACACAGAGGCTGTAATCAGCATTGGATACCTATCTGACACACAGATACACATCCAGCAATGGTATGTACACCTGTGAGTTATGGTGCACAGTACATCACAGGGTTATGAATACCTGCACAGCAATGTTGTGTTCATGTATGCATTGTGTTCCAGGGGGAGGGCCATCACCTAATAACAAAACACATGCATCAAAGCCATGTATACTGTTAGTAACAAGGAATGACAACACTTGCACTGCATGCTGTTGAGCAACACATGTCCTGCATGCTGACATGTGTGATATGACTGTTTTGCTTGTGACATTGTACCCCACCATCACCTGCTATTGTGTATGTTCTGTGATTGCTGGTGTTGTGTGAGTCTGCTTTTGGGAGGAGTGTAGTTTTGTGTGTGTGCATGTGGGCATGTGTGCATGCGCATGTGCGCACGTGTGCATGTGGTCTGAAGTCATGTTCAGGTCTTAAAGTGTGTTTCATGTTTTCTTCTCACAGGTGGCGAGGTGGGGCAGGTTCAGTACAGCAGATAACCTGGTGTCACTGAGACAGACAGTGATCATGAGGATAGGTGTGTTGAGACACAGGCAGGTTTGCCAGGGTCTGTTGCTTGGCCACCAATTGACAGTACACAAGTCTACACCCCAGCTATGCATGCAGTCATACTGCCTGTACATCCATCATCACCATTGCCCTCAGCTGAGGGACAGTGTGTGGTTGGCACTGGCCAGGACAGTGTGGTATCTATGGCACATGTATCAGGACACAGCAGCCATAGCCAGATGTCTGGAATGGTACCACATAGGCAGATGCCCAGGGGTTCTCATCAGAGCACTGCTGGTCATCATGCCCCTGGCAGACGTGCCACACCTCTTTCTACAACACGCATGTTCCAGGCTGTCATGGAGGCACAGACATGAATGGAGCGGTACACCAGACAGGGGCTAAGGGCACAGAGGGCTCATTACACCTCTGTAAATGACAGTATATATCACCTAGCAGGTGCCATACTTAACTACACTGAGGTCATTGATAGACATTGGGGTGAGACATTGGATGTCCTCCACAATGTCATGTCCATGTGTCAGGACAGTGCGGGTCAGCTGAGTTGTCGACGTGAACATATGCCAGCAACATCACCAGCTGGAGGTCACCATGGACGTCCAGCAAGTCACAGCCACTCCCGTAGTGCCAGCACCAGCCTCAGCAATGTTGGAGGGGCTGTCCATAGACCGTCCTAGCAGACCATGTGCATGTGGCTCTGGCCAGTCCCAGCAGGGACCTGGATCCAGTGGACATTTGTCAACCTCTTCGGATATTACCCAATCTGGATTAGTACCTGATACTGTCTGTAGCACCCCTGCCAGGCACAGGTTCCGTATCCATGGCCAGAGATGGTAATCTGTAAAGCCTGCCAGGTACAGTCTGTAGCTGTCTCACAAATCCCTGTATATGGTAGCCACATGGTGGAACTGTGTGCATGCAGACATACACACACATAAACCAGAAACCTAGGGCAAACACATACCCGCACACATGACATCAACATTGGCCCATAACAGTACTCATGGCCCTCACACACACACTCACACACACATGTCGATTGTATGGCTCAGTGTAGGCCTCTGACAAACCAACAACACACCCTGTGTATATGATGAAACCTGTGTCACCTCCTGTCATCTGTAACATTGATGCAGGAACAGGCTAACATGGTGCTGATACACAGGGTGACTTTAATGAAGTATAGCAATGGTTGGATGTGTAGCATGTTGTCAGCAGTAAAGTGTAATGATATCCTTGAAGGTGTAGTTGAGCAGATATGATGCATTAAAACTGTAATTAGCAATGTTGTATTGTTTTCACCAGGGTTTATTCCAATTATATTTTGTTTGCCCATGTGCCACTTGGCTGATGTGTGTAGTTGTGTCAGCATGCTTTATACAGTGGACACAAAGTGTGGGGTGTGTGCCACACACATTTGCAGGTGTCCATTTGTAAACATGGTGGAGATGCACTGTCTGCATGTACATGCATACTGGACACATGGGCAGGGTGGCATGCCCTGTATTGGCCAGTGTTAACACTCCATAGTTTCTATTGGTGGCCAGTATGCAGTGTACTACACACATTTTGAAACTTGAGTACTCATGTGTGTGTATGACATGGGTTGACACTGTCCTGTGGGAAATGCTGTTGTTGCTATCTGTCATTGGTTTGCATTACTAAGGTTAACACTGTCCCAGCTGCATAATTCTTTAGTAATGCACACTGTTCACCTACAGGGTTGCATGGACCGTGCTATCACAAACTCAAGAAATTCTCTCTTATACAGTAAAGGTGCATTAATCTCATGGACTACTGCCATAAACTAAATATATAATAGAAGGTGCGAAGTTGGACCAAAAAAGAGTTACATACCAAGAAGGGATAACCTCTCTGGTCAGTATAATTGGGGAAATACAAGCCCTCATTAAACATACAAGGCAAGCTTCAAAATACAAAATGGCAAGGATTCCAAAGACAACACTAAAGCTTTCTTCAGTGTTGTTTATAATCTACAGGGGAAATCTCAGATCGGGTCACAGTTAATGTAAATGGTCACAAAGTACACTTATCTGACTGACATTACCAATTTCTTGTCAGACAGTTTGAATGCGGATTTCACCACCCTGTCATTACACAAGGGCCACATTTCCAGACCTGAAGAATGTAAAACCTGATGGATTCACAGACACTCTAGTTAAAACATCTCTTTACCAAAGTCCAAACCACAATGGCAATAGTACTGGACAGTGTCCCTGGCTGTGTCATACACAAGCTGACATATGAAGTCACCACTCACCTAAACACTCTGTTCAGATGCAGCCTCTATACAGGTTACATACTTGTGGAATGACGCACAGTAATGGTGTTCACAGTCCACAAGGGTTGAACTACAACATCTTCTTCTTCTTCTCCTTTCGGATGCTCCCATTAGGGGTCGCCACAGTAGATCATCTGTTTCCATTTCTTCCTGCCCTCTGCATCTTGCACTGTCACACTATCCACCTGCATGTCCTCTCTCACCACAGCCATAAACCTCATCTTAGGCATTCCTCTTTTCCTGTTACATGGCGGCTTCATCCTTAGCATCTATTTCACAATATACTCTGCATCCCTCCTCAGCACATATACAAATCAACTTAATCCTGCCTATCTGGCTTGGTCTACTAACCTTGAAACCTGGGTTGACCCTCTAATATACTTATTCCTAATCCTGTCCACCCTCATCACACCCAGTGCAAATGTTAACATAAATTTATTAAGGGTAGAACTACAATAGATCCTGGAAACTCTCACCCTATAAACCAGACAAATGTATCTGGAAGGCTATGGAGCTCAGCATTATGGAACTCATTAACAGAGACATTATGAACCTGCAAACACTGCACCATACCCACTTAGGTTCTCTAAAGGCCAAATCATGGCTCCTACACCTAGTAGACATCAAGCCAGTTAACAAGGCTATAGGTGAGGGAGGGGAGGTCCACACAGCCAAGCTATAGCTCACCAGCAATTCATACCCATCCCACATTCTGGTATTATACATAACCTCAACAGACTGACCATAAACAATTGTTAGATGATGGATTGACAACTGACGCACAGATGTAGGACACACAGTAACATTTGCAGTCTCCATGTACAATTTTATGCCAGTAACAAGTGGTATTCACCTGCACTCAGTCCTGGGACCACTCATGTTTGGCATATAGCTTTCTTAGGTACAAGCAAACACAGTAGGGATATGTCTGTCCATGTTACTGCATACTGTGGACTATACTTTATTCTCCAGATGACACACACATCCTCCAAAAGGGTATCATAGAGATAGATACCTGGTGTCAAACTCATGCTGTAAAGCTATATGCCAAAGAAAGCATAGTTATCCACTTTTAGAAAACAAAGTATCCCCAGAGTACCACATAGGTAGTAGCTCCCAAAATGTGGAACAGGTACTAATGTATAAATAGAGCCGTGTGTTTAGTCATCTCTCCTTTGATAATCACATTACCAAAGGGTTTTGGAAATCTCTCTGTGGAGCACATAAGCAATAAAGTGTTTGCATGCAGATCCACAGAGGTTGTTTCACACCTATAATGATTAGTCATCTTTGCCAGACTTTGCTTGCTTTGGAACAGGATTCAAATATACCTCAAGCATAAACCCTCACCCACACTCTTCAATAGAAACCATGATGAGTGGATGTGAAACAGAAGATGTAGCCCAGGGATCACTGCAAAGGCTAAGCTTGTCACAAGCATACAGAAGAGACCTAAAGTCTGTTAAGCACCAGCACGCTCTGACAAAGAAAACAGATGCTTTCATAGAGAAAGCAGAGTACTCACCCATGAAATAATTGAGGTCACATGTGTGTATATGGCTTTGCCCCACAGTTACCTTACATGTGTAATGCACATAGAGTTGTCATTGTGATATGTCATACACTAGAAAAATCAAAATCCACTCTACATTGAACAACTGTGTCACACACACAGTTGACAAGTGCAAGATTCAAACTCCTTCCTAACTATAGCATGATACTACAACAGTATGCATTTACACGACACACTACACACATTACTGGGATTTTGTCTTCCCACAGGTATATTTGTAGGATGGTGACATCATCAGACTTGACAAAGATGAGTATACCACTTTTAAGGGGTGTGAGTAGTCTCCCAAAAAATGTTTCTCCCCAGGGAGACACACACAGCTGGAAAGTGTGGGATTCAAACCCATACCTAATTACATTAGGATACTATAGCAGTAGGTATTTATATGACACGCTAGACACATCAGTGGGATTTTACCTTTCCTCAGGTATATTTGTAGGGTGGTGATGTCATCAGACTTGACAAAGATGAGTATACCACTTTTAAAGGGTGTGAGTAGTTTCTACAAAGGTTGCTTCTCCTCAGGGAGACGCACACACAGTGGGCAAGTACTGGATTCAAACTCTTACCTCACTACATTATAAAAATGCAACAGTATGCATTTACTCGCCACGCTATATACATGACTGCGATTTTACTTTTCCACAGGTATATTTGTAGGATGGTGACATCATCAGACTTGACAAAGATGAGTATACCACTTTTAAGGGGCGTGAGTAGTCTCCAAAAAGGCTACTTCTCCTCAAGGAAATGCACACAGTTAGCAAGTGCAGGATTCAAACTCCTACCTGATTACATTACGATATTAAAGCAGTATGCATTTACACAATGTGCTGTGCACATTACTGGGATTTCATTTTTCCACAGGTATATTTGTAGGATGGTGACATCATCAGACTTGACAAAGATGAGTATACCACTTTTAAAGGGTGTGAGTAGTCTCCAAAAAGGTTGCTCAGCCCCACGGAGACACACACACTCGACAGGTACAGGATTCAAGTCCCTATCTAACTACATTATGATACTACAGCAGTATGCATTTACACGACACGCTATACACATTACTGTAATTTCATTTTTCCACAGGTATATTTGTATGATGGTGACATTTTATTTTTATTTTTATTTTATTTTATTTTAATTTACATTTGTTGACCGGGCTAGTCTAGCTGGATATATGTCCATTTTCAGTAGAGTCTTGGGGAGAACAGCTCCACAAGGATCAAACAAGATTAAAAATATTTAAAATTGCAAAATTTTAAGATTACAAATACAATAACAGTTACAAAACAAAGTTCAGTTACAGATACATTAAAGTTCAGTTAAGATAAAATACAGATAAACTACCCCTTCCCCTGTTTTCACTATTAATGTTTTTTTTTACACTGTGGGAAAGTAATAGAAGGAAGAGGGAGATTCCCAGAACAACAAAGTAATTAGTAAGGAATGGGAAAAGAGACTAGTTATAGAAGAGAAGAAAATCAGGAATGGGAGAGAGCAGTAAAGGGGAATTTACCCCTCTAGCAGAAGCATGTAGGATGTCTGTTAAGTCTAAGTCCCACTTAGAGGTAGTAACCTTAGAAGTGACAATAATTTAAGGTGGAATAGCTTAGGAAAAATTATTGATGTTGAAAACAGGAGGAGAAAGTATTAGTCAGGGTTGGTACAGGGACAGAGACAGTGGCTAGTAAGATAAAATTTAAGTTTCTTTTTGAAAAGTAAAGTAGAGGAGATACAAGTGAGGTCAGCAGGTAGTAGGTTCCAGCTTTTACCCACAGTATTAGAGAAAAGGGAAACTCCTGCTTTATTATTGGGTTTATATGTGGATACTAGTAGTTTATTAGCTGAGTGTAGATTAGAAAGATTTTTGTATGGACTGATAAGATTTGTAAGAATTGATGTTTTCTCTGGATAATAAAGGACTTTATGGGAAATAATTAGTTGCTGAAATAAGAACTGATTGTGTAGTTCCAGCCAACTGAGTTGGTTTAAATTTAGGCAGTGGTGGGTTCTAAATGGGGAGCCGGTAGCAAATCTGGCTATACTGTTGTAGGAGAGTGACAGCTTGTTGAGGTTAGTTTTTGACAGATTTGTGTACATAGGAGAGGCATAGAAGAGAGTGGAGATGAGGTGGGTGTGGGCAATAGTAGGTCTGGCTGTAGGAGTGAGGAAGGGCTTAATTTTGTAGAGGTAGCCTAGCTTTCGGTTTACCGATTTTATTGTGGCTTTGATATGAGTATCATAGTTAAGGTTGTGTTCAATAGTAACCCCTAAGAGTTTGGTTGTTGTGTCTGGAGATATGACTGTGCCGTTTTTGGATTTTTTAGAGAAGTGAAATGGGGTGGACTTTTGTGTAGGAGTAAATAGCAGTAGTTTAGTCTTTTTAGGGTTGAGGAGGAGACAGCGCTGTAAAAACCAAACTTCTACAAACTCAAAGACACTTTGGGTGAGGGCATGGAGTTCAGATGGAGTTGTAGCTGAGGAGATTAAAGTGGAATCATCACCGTGTTGTATGTTTGCAGTTTGGGAATACTAATAGTTAGATCGTTGATAAAGATGGAGAATAGAAGAAGGCCTAAGATAGATCCTTGGGGTACACCAAGGGAGACAGGAAGAGGGGTGGATAGAGTGTTTTCCCAGAGCACTGCCTGTTGTCTATTATCTAAGTAGGACTTGAACCACTGTAGTGCTTGAGTGTCAAGTGAGAGGGATTTCAAAAGATTCAAAAGTATTTGATGATTAACCGTACCAAACGCTTTTGAAAGATCAATGAAGATAGCAGAGGACAGGATATTATTGTTACTGTTTTTGTTGATGTGGTCAGTAAATGAAAGGAGGGCAGTAGTAGTGCTATGTAAGGGTCAAAAGCCATGCTGAGAGCTAGCTAATAGGCCATTTCGGAGAAGGTGGTCAAGTAGTTGGTGGTGGATGCGTTTTTACATGATTTTAGCTAAGGGAGAGAGTAGGCCAATTGGACAAAAGTTGGAAAGTTCTGTAGAGTTCCCACCCTTATGAAGGGGGATAATATGTGAGATTTTCCAAATGGGTGGAATGGCACCTTCTTTTATGGTTCTGTTAATTAGGATTGAGATAGGCTAAGCAAGAACTTTGGCTGAAATTTGAAGATAATTAGCAGGTAGTAGGTCTGCTGAGGGGTAGATGGTTTGAGTTTTTGTAGTAGGGTACAGATGAGAGAAGTTGGGACAGGTTGGAGTTGGAAAGTGGGTGGAGAGGTAAAGGAGGCAGGGACGGATTCGTGGATACAGGAGGTAGTGAGTTGGCAAGAGACTGGATAGCTTCAGTAAAGAAGTTGTTGACGGAGTCAGCAATTTGATTGGGAGTGACTTGGGTTAATCCAGAGGGGGTGGGTGTCATAGTGCTGCCTGGATGAAAGAGTCTATTGATTCCTGACCAAAATTTCTGTGGGCTTTGTTGGTTAGTTTGCTGGAGTTGAAAGAAAAAAGTTTTTTTTGTCTAATAGAATAGATGCTTTAGTAGGTTTCAGACTTGACAAAGATGAGTATACCACTTTTAAGGGGTGTGAGTAGTCTCCAAAAAGGTTGCTCTTCCTCAGGGAGACACACACAGTTAACAAGTGTAGAATTCAAACCCCTACCTAACTATCCCACAGCAGTATGCATTTACATTACACACTATACACATTACTAGGATACTCCCTTTCCACAGGTATATTTGTAGGATGGTGACATCATCAGACTTGACAAAGATGAGTATACCACTTTTAAGGGTTGTGAGCAGTCTCCAGAAAGGTTGCACCTCCCCAGGGAAATACACACACTTGGCAAGAGTCAGATTCAAACCCCTACCTAACAACATTGTAGTGCTATAGCAGTATGCATTTACATGACTCACTATATACATTACTGGGTTTTTACCTTTCTACAGGTATATTTGTAGGATGGTGACATCATCAGACTTGACAAAGATGAGTATACCACTTTTAAGGGGTGTGATTAGTCTCCAAAAAGGTTGCTCTTCCCCAGGAAAGCACACACACACTCACAGTTGATAAGTCTGGGAATCAAACCCCTCCCAAACTACACTATGATAGTGGTAGCAGTACATATTTACATTACACACTATACACATTACTGGGGTGCCACTTTTCCACAGGTATAATTGTAGGATGGTGACATCATCAGACATGACAAAGATGAATATGCCACTTTTAAGGGGTGTGAGTAGTCTCCAAAAGTGTTGCTTTCTCACCAGGGAGAGACAGAAATACACACAGTTAGCAAGTGCAGGATTTAAACCCCTGCCTAATTATATTATGATACTACAGCAGTATGCATTTACACAACACTCTAAACACATCACTGGGATTGCACTTTTCCACAGGTATATTTTTAGGATGGTGACATCATCAGGCTTGACAAAGATGAGTATACCACTTTTAAGGGTTGTGACTAGTCTCCAAAAAGGTTGTACTTTCCCAGGAAGACACACACACTTGGTAAGTGTAGGATTCAAACCCCTACCTAAAGGCATTACGATACTACAACAATACGAATTTTCACAATGCACCGTACACATTATTGGGATTTTACTTTTCCACAGGTATATTTGTAGGATGGTGACATCATCAAACTTGACAAAGATGAGTATGCCATTTTTAAGGGGTGTGAGTAGTCTCCAAAAAGGCTGCTCTTTCCCATGGAGAAGCACACACTCACAGTTGACAAGTGCAAGCTTCAAACACTGACCTAACTACACTATGATACTTCAGTAGTGCACATTTACACACTGCACTATACACATTACTAAGATTTCACCTTTCCACAGGTATATTTGTAGGATGGTGACATCATCAGACTTGACAAAGATGAGTATACTACTTTTATGGGGTGTGAGTAGTCTCCAAAAAAGTTAGTAGACAGACATACACACACAGTTGGCAAGTGCGGGGTTCTTAATCCAAACTAAGTACGTCTTTACACTTCAGCAAGCAATATGGAATTACAGGGTGCAATACAGAAATTACTTCCTGACAGTTTGCCCAAAGTTTTTTTTTTCACATTTGCTAACCACAGCAGGCTTATCATACTAGGTGTATTGTGAGTGTATTGTATGCATAGGCCATAACCATATCATATATGGGTTGATGCACCACATGCTGGCACACACAGGGTCAAACTGGTAGCTAAGCTCTCTCAACCCAATACTGGACAATACAGTCAAGAGGAGTAGGGTCATACAACCACAACACCAACAGTCTCACATAGACCTACAATATAAGCACCAGCAAATCACACACATAAATACACATTACCATACTTGGAGAATACAAATATTAATCTAAAAAAGAGAGAGTGTCCTCCTAAGCAGACAAGCAAGCAACATGCACCTCCAAGCACATGCCAGAAAACACATAATACACCAAAGCAGTGTGCCTCACAACAGGCCCTAAGGCAAAACAACATACTCAACACACTAGTAATAGGTGACTCCATAGTCAGGCACACAGATGTTCCACTCACTCGGCTGGACAAGGGGAAGGTTACTGTCAGTTGTCTGTCAGGTGCTATGATCCGCCACATAACACAAGCACTTACATCACTCCAGAACAGGTACATATATGATGTGTTCTTTGTACATGTCATTGTGAATGATCTGAGACATACCTCCCAGGACAACATGACAAGAGATATATAGTAGCTCTATGATCATGTAGTCCAGGCTGGTATGACCCTGACCTTGAGTAGCATCTTACCTTCACCTACATGATACTGCAATATAACAGAAAGATGATAAACTTCAATGATTGGCTGAGCTTCTGCTGTCAATCAAAGGGGATCCAGTCTCTGTCTGACTGTGATGACATGATAGACAAGCCTTGTTGCTTTGCTAGAGATGGTTTGCACCTGTCACTCCTATGCTTCTGAATACTGGCCAACGCTCTTGCTGTCCCCATATTACCTTTTTTAGGCAAGGCTCAAAGGTTCATAGGTTCATAGGTAGGTACTAGGCTATCGGCCCTGGGGCCTATACAAGCCCAGCCAAAAAGGTACCCTGGCTTTTGCCACCCAAGAAATTTATTTTCCTGTGACACTGTCAAGCAGAGACACAGAAGTGATCCCTGGGGTGAATTTCCTATTTCCCATCCAATCATCAAGATTTTTCTTGAAGAGTGCTAATGAGGAGCTTTATTTGATATAGATAGGTAGTTTATTCCAGAGTATGGAAAGTCTCTGGGACAGGAATCTATCCCTCTGGCATGTTCTGTTTATTGTGGTGACAAGGTTTAGGTCCCTAGAGCGTGTAGCTCGGAGGGATTGAGATTTCTTTAAGTGAAGCATGTCCAACAGCTCTGGGTTTGATATAGCTTTGTATGTTAGGCAGAGATCACCTCTGAGTAGGCAATATGCGACAGAGTAAAGCTGGAGTTTTTTGAGACAGTCTGTGTAGGGCATGTGTTTGCGGCCAGTAATCCTCTTTGTGAGGTATTTTTGTTGTCTTTCCAGTTGTTGTAGATGCCTTGTGAGGTACATACCAAAAGGGCGTTGTGCACTATAATAGATCTAATGAGTGATGAGTAGAGGGGAACAATGACCTCTTTTTTTTCTGCATGAGAAACCTTTTGTGATGGGGTGTGCCATGTAGAAGGATTTCCTGACTACTGTGGCAATGTGATTATCAAAGGAGAGACTACTGCCCACCTGTGTCCCAAGGTCTCTTATCACACTTTCGGTGTTAAGTATACTACTGCCTATGTTGTAGTTTATGGGTACAGAAGTTTTACCAAAGGGGATGACAATGCACGTTTTGGCATTGAGCTTGAGGCCATGGCTTTGACACAAGGCATCTGTCTCAGTGAGGCCCTTTTGTAGGATGTCCACATCATTAGTAGTTTCGATTATGGCTCCTAGTTTGCAGTCATCTGTGAACTTCATTAGCCAAAGACCTTCTGTATTAGCCTGTACTTCAGAGAAGTAGATAGCAAACAGGACAGGACCCAGGACTGAACCCTGTGGTACTCTACTTGTCACTGGTCTGAAGTCAGATTTGGCATCGGCTACTTTCACAGTGTGGGTTCTGTCAGTGAGCCAGTTGCCAACCCATCTTGTGACATAGGGATTTATACTTAGTTAAGTGAGTTTATCTATAATTCCAGAGTGGGGGATGGTGTCGAAAGCCTTGGCAAGATTTAGATAGGCTGTGTGAACCACCTTACCCTTGTCTACGGCTTTGGTGACTGCTTCAAAGAAGTCTATCTGGTTTAGGAGACATGATCTGCCTTTTACAAACCCGAACTGGTTAGGGTCCAGAGTTTGGAGATTACCAATGTCTTTGTTTATAAGTTCCATGATGATACGTTCCATGGCCTTGCAGACCAGGCTCATCAGGCTAATGGGGCGCTAGTTCCCAGGGTCCGTGGTGGCTCCCCCCTTGTGTAGTGGGATAATCGTCGCTGTATGCCATTCAGCAGGCACAAAGCCTGAGGTGAGGCTATGATTGAACATGGTACTTGGGTGTGGTTCCAGTTCATTCTGTAGTTCGTGTAGAACGCAGCCTGGGATGTTGTCTGGTCCCATGGATGCTGTTTTCCTGACTTTGGAGAGTGTGTTTTTTACCTGTGTAGCCATGATTACAGGAACTTTGCATTCTTCCAGTATAGAGATGGGCTCTTTAATGGGTGAGAGGGGGTAAAGTTAGCAGTGAACCTATCTGCCCGGATGTTGGCAATATCAGTTGTGTTTGTATATTTAGAGCCATTGTGCTGTAACTCAGAGGAGATCTGAGTGTTGCCATTGAGATTCTTGACATAGCTATAGAATGCTTTGTGGTTGTCTTTAGAATCAGTGGCGGTGTTGTTTTCATAACTAGCTTTGGAGGATTTTATCAGGGATCGCAGCTTCTTACTGTGGCTGACCAGGGAGCTCCTCCACTCATGGGATTTTACTCTCTTTTGCAACAGTTTCTTCCTTCTGTTGTACAGTTTGTTTATGGGAGGGGATCACCAGATTGGCTTCCTTTTTTTGGAGGATAGCGTCTTGGTTCTGTTTGGGATAGCACGATCCATGCACTCATGTAAGTGCTTATAAAGTGCAATTTTCTAGGATTCAGTAGTCGTAACTGTATTGTCCATCTGCATGGGTGTCATGAAGTTTACCACTTCTGTCTTAAGAAGCATGAAGTTGGCTTTGGAGACATTTTTTAACATGGTTTCCTTAATGGGGGTGAGGGCAAAATGTGGATATGTAGTGCAATTAGCTTATGGTCGGATCGGACCAATGAGGCATTGACTTCAGGTGTGGAACACCGGTCACTCAGGACAAACCAAACCCCGTAACCAACACAAATAACCACAAATGGGCTAAATGCTACTCATTGCCAGAAGTCTCAGCCTCCAAATGCACACACTCGAGGCACTTCTCAGTATGGAGAATATTGATATCTGTGCAGTAACAGAAACCTAGTTCAAGGCTCCAGAGAGCACACCAGCACTACCAGGATACTACTCATTCCATATCTTCCAGCATCAGAACCTAGGGTGGGGATGTATCCATATTCATCAAAGATACCTACACCTCTCTCTACATCCTGTCTACAGGATATGTACCCATAGAATGTTGCACAGCAATGTTTTTCCCACCCCACAGGGGTGTGGCCACAAAAGACCCTTGGCATTCCCGCTCTATGAGCCTGACGAGTCCGATCTGCAAGGCAATGGAACCAATCATGGAAGTCAGCAATAAAGACATTGGGAACCTTCACACAGTTGAGCACACCCAGTTTGGCTTCGTCAAATGCAGATTATGCCTCCTGAACTGGATGGATTTCTTTGAGACAGTTACCCAGGCTACAGATGATTGAATGGAGTTCCACACAGCCTACCTATACCTCGCTAAGGCCTTTGACACCATTCCCCAGTCAGGTATCATAGATGAACTCACCAACCTGGGCATAAATCCATACATCACAAGATGGACTGCAAACTGGCTCACAGATAGATCCCACAAATGAAGAGTTGCTGGCTACATGTCAGACTCTAAACCAGTAACAACTGGTGTCCCCCAGGGTACAGTCCTGGGGCCCCTCCTGTTTGATATAGACTTCTCAGAAGTACATGCCAACACAGGAGGGTTGTGGTTGACTAAGTTTGCTGGGAACTGTAAAGTGTTTGCCATAATAGATTCCCCGGATGACACAAATGTTCTGCAGTAGGGACTCTATGAGACAGATGTGTGGTGCTAGAATCATGGCCTCAATCTCAATGTGAAAGAATGCATAGTAATCCCCTTTGGGGAAAACAAAGTACTCACAAACTACCATATAGGTGTTACCACCCTAAAAAGTGACAAGGTAATAAGGGATCTGGGGACACAAGTAGATAGTCATCTTTCCTTTGACAACCATGTTGTCAAACTGATTAGGAAATCCTATGTGACCCACCTAATCAACAAAGGGTTTGCATCAGGATCAAAAGAGGTAGTGGTGGCCCTCTACTCTTAAGTCATCTGACCAATCATTGAGTACAATGCACCATTTTGGATGTACTCGACTAAGCATATCCAGCAGCTGGATAGACCACAGAGGTACCTCTCCAAGAGGATTACTGGTCTCAAACAGTTGTGTTATGCAACACAACTGGTAAAACTAAATCTGTTCTCCGTTGCGTACCGCCTACTCAGAGGCACACTCTGCCTAACATACAGAGCCATGTCCAACACATAACTGTTGAACATGCTCCATCTAAGGATAACAAAATTAAGTTGCACTACACACACCAGGGATATGAACCTTATCACAACAATGAATACAACATGCTAGTGGGATAGAGTACCATCCCAGAGACTTGCCTTACTGTGGAACAGAGTCCCAATGTACATCAGACAGAGCCCCTCGCTGACACTCTTCAATAGGAACCTTGATGAGTGGATGGGAAACAGACAATTCACGCCAGGCATCACATCAGCAGCCCTACTAGAAAGGGGCTTAGGTTACTAACTATTAGAACTATGGCTTAAGAGACTAACCAATGGGGTGGTGAAAGCTGCACAACTTGCCTAGGCTAATATATGCCTTTATGAAGATAGTCTACTACATACCTATGAACCTATGTGACAGGTAGATATCTACAGGCAGTAGAATTGTACTTCATTGTACAGTCATGTTTTACAGCAGGCACATGCACCACATACACTGTAATGCTTACAAATACTGGTGGATATTATGTACAGTGGGTGAGATGTGCACCTCATGTCTTTTGTGCCATTGGGATGTGTGCTAGGTGGGACAGTCCTGGATGGCTCCCTGTCATGGTCACCCTCTTACACACATCTCTGCCCATCTATCTTTGGCTTATTATTCTGTGTTCCCCCTACATATATAGGTACATAGGTAGGTAATAGGCTATCTGCCTGAAGGCATATATTAGAATGGCCAGAGTGTGCAGCTATCACCACACATGGGGTTAGTTCCCTATGCCTCTGTGTAGTAGAGCTGATGAAATGATCCATGGTGTGACAGTTCAGTTTCACATACACTCATCAAGGCTCCTCTGGAAGAGTGTCAGTGAGGGACTCAGCTTAATGTAGGTTGGGAGCCTGTTCCAAAGCAAGGGAAGTCTGTGAGTTAGTACTGTATCCCTCCAACATGTTCTATTTATTGTTTTGATGATTATATCCCTAGAGTATGTGGCACAGTGAGCTTGGACTTACTTTAGATAGAGCATGTACATCAGTTCTGCATTGGACATGGAGCTGTCTGTTGGGTAGAGATCGCCTGAGTAGACAGTATGCAACAGAGTAAAGATTGAGTTACTTCAGTCTTGTTGCATGGGGCAATGGTCTGAGGCCAGTAATCCTCTTGTTGAGGTACTTCAGTGGTCTTTCCAGCTGCTGAAGGTGCCTAGTCAGATTCATCGCAAGTGTGTTGTGGTAATCTCTGATGGGTCTGATGACTGATGAGTAGAGGGAACCTCTTTTGACCTACATGCAAAGACCTTGGCAATTTGGGGGACCGCATAGCATGATTTTCTAACCACTTTTTGAATGTGTTTTTGGAAGTAGAGATAATTATCCACAAGTGCCTATAGATCCCTTATTATTACCTCCATATTTAGGGTGTTGGCACCTATGTGGTATTTGTATGACTGTAGCTCGAGGCCATAATTTTGACACCACATCTGTCTGACTGAGACCCTTTTTAAGGATGTCTCTGTTGTCCCAAACATCGATTATGACAACCTTTTTGCATTCATCCACAAACGTTGCTAACCAAAGCCCACGTGTGTTTGACTGTATTTCTGAAAAGTATACACCAGACAGGAGGGGTCCCAGGACTGAGCCATGGGGGACAGCAATTGTTACCAGCTTACAGTCCAACAGGGAGACCACAATTCTTACCTTGTGTGATCTATCTGTGCCCCAGTTGGCAATCCATCAGATGGCATACGTGTTTATGCACAGGTTGTTGATTTTGTGGATATATGTGCATGGGATATTGGAAAAAGGCTTTTCAAGGTCTATGTATGCTGTGTGGAGCTCATTTCATTAATGTATGTCCTGAGTAACTGCCTTGAAAACTGTCTAGCAGGTTTAGGGACCATGATCTGCCCCTGACCAAACCAAAATGGGTAGGGTTGAGTGTTTGTAAGCTCCCAATAGCCTTGCAGATCAGGCTTATTAGGCTTATCAGACAATAGTTCCCATAGTCTGTTGTGCACTAACACTTGGAGTGTGCCAAACATTGCTGTAACCCATTCAACAGTTTCATATCCTGTACAGAGGGTGAGTCTCAACAGACTGTTCAGGTGCAGGGTCGATTTGTTTTGGAGCTCACATATGACACAGCCAGGGACACCATGTCATCCCATAGACACTGTGTTTTTAGGTTTGGATAGAGCTGTTTAACCATTGTATATGTGATTTCTGGCTTTTCACAATCTCCAGGTATGGTAATGGGCCCTTTTGTCAGTGAGAGAGGGGTAAATATGTATGAACTTGTCTGACAAGATGTTGGCAACGTCAGTCATGTACATGTATTCATTTACACTTTGCACTGACTCAGAACATATATGAGTTTACATTGATATTTATGACATAGCTAAAGAGCTTCATGGTTCTCTATGGACTCTTTGGCATTATTTTTGGCAGAACATGGCTTGGATAATGTTAGGAGTGCTCATTGTTTCTTGATGATACTGATCAGAGATTTATTGATCTTCTTTGGATTTTCACTTTCTTTGAACAACTTAAGTACTTGTAGTACATAGTTTGATTATGACAGGGGTCCAATATATTATATGGGTCTGTCTTCATATCAATGTGTGCGCAAGGCAGGATTGGTGAATAGTGATATGTGTCTGGAGTAAGAACTGCAACTGCCAGATATGTGTGGCCCACTGCTGTACTCAGACATGGCCTAAGTGTGTGAGCATACTCAGTATGACCTTTCAGCATGTTGTTGACTGAAATTTGCTTCATTTGTTTAAGTGTGTGAGCATGCCCAGTATGACCTTTCAGTATGTTGTTGACTGACATTTGCTTTGTTTGTTTAAGTGTGTCAGCATGCCCAGTATGACCTTTCAGTATGTTGTTGACTGACATTTGCTAAATTTGTTTAAGTGTGTGAGGATGCCCACTATGGGCATATATATACTATATATGTGTGTGAAAATTCAAGTTGGTTTTTACTTCAGGGCTCACCTTTGTGTTGTACATCGACAGGAAGCATGCTGTGCCTGCAGGGCTTCCATGAGTCAATTTGCATAGACTTATCAACATTTCTACATACAGGGGGACAGCTATTATTTGTACATTTCTACCGGGGGGAACACCTGATTGTTACTGTGGGTGTACATAGGATGAGGAGTACGCCTGACACTTATACACATTTGCTAGGCCTCACTGCTATGTCATGTACTCCATTTCAGTCTGTACTGTTGCCTATCATACTGGCTTGAGGCATACCACTGTACTACAGATCTTAGCTTCCAATTGCATGCATATTAGTTTGTGTCTTCATAGCCTACCCAACACACATCACACTGCCTGGCCTGCTGTTATCTGTCTGCATAGATCTGGGGGAAGGTTACTCATATGCCTCTTCAGAGGGCATGATACAGCATTTGTTTGTGTTTATGTTAGTCTACAATTGTCCTGCTGGCTATGACTGTTAGGTATGTGACCTCCCCAACTGGTATGTGTCAGTGACTTAAGTTGTGTCTATGCCAATGAAATGCTGTCATGGCTTAGCGGTTCAGTACTGTGACTATAGTGCACAGTATCCTGAGTTCAAGCCCTGTCACTGCTTTTTATTTTCCTGCTGGGCAGACCTGAGTGATTAAGGAACAGTAAAGCAGGTGTGAGCATGTTTACCCACCTTGGCTCAACTTTGCTCAACTTTGCCCGACTTTGCTCAACGTAGCTCAGCGTTGCTCGATGTTGCCCAACGTTGCCCTACGTTGCGCTGGTTAGCGCGGTGTGCAGCTATGTACAATTGTATTTAAATATGCTCAATATTGGTAAAATGTGCTTAGCAGTGCTTTATATTGCTTAAAATAGGGCACTCATGCCTCAGGTGGTGCTGCAGGGCTGCCTGTGTTGGATGCACATAGTACACTCCCTATACATTTGAAAATAGGTAGTGTCAAGTTAGGCATCCCTTTTACTGTATGTGCGAGTCAGAGAGAGGTGTCATTTCCAGGGTTCCTACTGAGTCAGTGTATGTGCTATGCATTGCCTCTTTGCCAAGGCCAGGGCATACTGGGCATACCTCCTTCTGCCTACTGGGGCAGGCTCGGGTTGTTCCTCCTCCGAGTCATGCTGTGCCTGTGCAGGCCTTGGCAATGGTGGAGGGCTGTTTGGTCCTGCCCCATGCTGTTCCTGCTGCAGCTGTTTCTGCAGGATCATATTGTGCAAGGCTACACCAGATGTGTCCAGGCACCGGAACCGTGACTTGAGCATGCCAAACACATGCTTAATTATGTTTCTTGTTTGTGCGTGTGCCTCATTATGGAGGTCTTGTTCAGGTGTGTGTGCATTTCTGATGGATGTCATCAGCCACAGCTCCAGTGCGTATCCAGCATCCCCCACTAGGTGACCATCAGGGATGTCCCCATTGGCAAATCTCTGGTACAGCTGCATCAGATGCCAGATGTGGGAATCGTGATAGCTTCCAGGGCAGCCAGCACACACATTCATTATTATGCCCTGGGCATTGCACAAAACCTGGCAATTGATGGAGGGGAAGTCCTTGCGGTTGATGTAGACCCTACCCTGCTCACCGGGTGGTGCTTTGATGCGTATGTGCGTACAGTCTATTGCACCCATTACCTCAGGGTATTCTGCTATTTGGTGGAAAAGACGCATATTGCTGGCCAATGCCTCACGGGAATTGTTGAAATATATGTGCTCACCGACATGTGCTGATATGGCATCCAGGAACTGGTAGAGTACCCTGTATGCTGATGCCTGTGAAATCCCCATCATATCACCAGTTGGTCTTTGGAAGGTTCCTGTAGCTAGTATTCTTAGAGTTCCCCTCTTTTGGTTCAATGTGTGAGGTGTGGCTGGCACATCTCAACAATTTGCTGTAGGAGGTCTCTGTCCACCCTATAGCATTCCACTATCTCCAGCTCATGTAGCACCTGGTAGGTTACCTTAGGTCTGTACACTCATCTCTGTCTCCTCACTGTGGGTTGCTCAGCAGCATTCACAACATCACCACTCTCAGCACCTTGCACATGTTGGTTTATGATAGCAAGAGCAGCCCCTAACATTTTGTCTGACTTAAGCTTTTTAAGCTTTCCCTGTTTGTATATTGCAGTGTTGCAGAGTTCTTGGGAAAAAACAGGGGGGGATGGGGTTTGCAAAGTTTAAAGTGCTGGGCTGGGCTAGTCTGCTGCCTGTGTAATTGGCTGATTCTGATATATTTCACCTGGCAGCTCTGCTAGTTCTCCTTGGTTAACTTCCTACTACTTCTTTTCCTTCTTTTTGCCTTTCTGTTTCCGCCCAAGGCAGCACAGCACAAACAAGCGCAAACACGCGCACATGGACACACATGAGCACAACAAGCGCACACACTGTGTGCATGTTTGCAAGAAATTTCCGATCTTTTAACAGTGTGCACCTTTGGTTTCAGGTTTTCAAATAGGACAATTGTAGGCATGCCTCTTGCAATCCTGAGCAACTCAGGGCAAACACAAGCCACTGTGCTTCAATTAGCTTACAGCCTTTATGACACACACACCCATGATGTCACCTATATTCTACTCTACTACTCACCTACTCCTACTCTTACACTCTTGGGACATGACTCACATGCTGGGGAAAATTGGGATTCACTATCCTTATCCTCATTTGTATAGGATTGCCTACTAATGCATGGTTACATCTCTCACACTGAGCCCCCCCCCCTTAGCAACCACTACTCAGTGGCCATGTTGTCTTCAGCCTGCCATTCACCTGCATGGCAGAGTAAGCTTTTTAGTGAAAATGCCTATTTTTGGCTATTTTTTAATTATGTTCTTGTTTTTTAAAGCGCCGCACATTTGCGCGGTGCTGCACTATGCTTAAACATCGGAGATCGGGGAAAAAAGTTAGATTTTTATATTTTTAAACATTTATAAATGCCAATGGTCTTATATTTGGCCATTGGCATGCTTCCTCAACTGTACGCATCCTTTATTTGTCTCTGTCATAGCTCCATTTAGCTATTTGCAGAATGGTACTCCATTACTAATGGAGTACATTTCTGCAGATAACACTAATATTCCACGGACAGGTTAGTGTTTCCTGGATTGCAAATTTACCTCATTTGTATGGCTTTCAGCAGCAAATGAGGAAATTTGCATACCATGATGCTGTCCGTGCAAGAGTAGCTTTAGCAACTCTTGTGCATGCCCCTGCCGGCTGTTCCTGGATCGCACCGCAGACATATTGCCCGTTTGACGTCTTACACTACTCTACAACTCTGTGTAAGCTTTTGTAAATCTGGCCCATTATATGCACTACTGAAATTTTACATAGCAAGAAACTGGTTGGACAGACCCAAAATTTCATGGGAAGAATTAAAAAATCTCACCAAAAAATACATATTAGCTAAAAAAACTCTACAAAAAGTCAAAAGAAAATAACCTACTACCAGAAATACTGTAAGATTTTATTAGACATCCTATCATAAAGGTAAAATGAAATAAGTATCAAGTTGGGCATATAAATTAACCATGAGAGCTATGTATACATATATATATATATATATATATATATATATATATATATATATATATATATATATATATGTATAGGAACACTACAGAATCCTGAAAGCCCAAAATCCTGAAAGTTCAAAATACTGAAAACTCAAAATCCTGAAAACAAAAAGGATACCAGCACTCACTTTATTCCAGCGTAAATACATTCAACTATATGCAGGGGGGCTGCACCCCCATGTGGGGGGGATGTGCCCCCCACACCCTCTGCTACTTAAATATATCAACTCAGAGACTGCACTTCACTACACTAAGTGCAATCTTGGAGTTGATATATTTAAGTAGCAGGGGGTGTGGTGGGCACAGCCCCCCACATGGGGGGTGCAGGGGGGCTTGCCCCCTGCTTATACTTGGAGAACATTAATATAGTTTGTATTTTAGTTGTTTCTGTATGTACTTGCGCTGAAATATAGTGAATGTTGGTATCCTGTGTGTTTTCAGGATTTTGAGCTTTCAGTATTTTGAACTTTCAGGACTTTGGTCTCAGGATTTTGGTCTATATATAATATAAAAGGTACTAGAATCGTGATGCTTTAAATATTGACCAAGGTGACATCATTGTATAAAGTGTTTATAATATTAGGTAGTTTTTAGGTTTCCTTTGTAGTTTTAGGTAATGGTTCTAGTCTACTTTTCATGATAAACTTGCCTCGATCTACCACAATATTAAGAATACTAGCTTTATAAAAATGTACTATTTTCTTTCATTCTACATGTCAGTTCTGTATTATGGTATTTATCTGTCAATATATGTAAACATTGTCATATGTTAACAATGGCTTTACATGTGATCAATGTTATAAACCAGTGTAAGACCTGTTAGGAGTTCATTATGTTAAAAACATAAAAACATATTTGGAAAAAAGAATGTGCCCTGACCTGGGAATAATAAGGCTGGGCTAATTCTGGGGCTTCTGAAACTGTGAAAAATAAACATATCTGGGGGAGAAAGATAAAAAGAATGACACAGGAATGGATAATTAAAATAAGAAAAACAGAGAAGGAAAGTGGAGACAACAAACAAAGTCATAATTCAATACATCAGTACATTCTTTAGTTTTAGTGATTTCTTATTTTTATTCCGTCTTCATTCAGAAAAAAATATTCTGTGAAATGATACTGGAAACATGCTAACAATCAGTATAAGTATATCAAATGGTGATCATTTTTGCATTTGCATTCCACTGATAATAAGGGCATAATCTGGTGTAACATAAGAAATGTTCATATATTTGAAATCTCTTGTTGATATGGATTGTGCTGCTGTTTTGTACAGAAAGCACACTTCTTCTTGTATCATATTTGTGTATGAATTTCTTTTGGGTTTATACTTGCCAAATAAATAGGAAAAAAACAGTTATTATTCAACACATACTTTTTATTTCAGAATTGTGTTTGCATACTCACAAACAACTTTTGTATGCCCCTTTAGGCATCTGCACCCTTCAGCTGCATAAAGAAGATGGTGGCTTATCAGTCACTGACGTGTTTAAATCTCTTTTACATGCTCACATTTATTAATTAGCAAAGCACAGAATTTATTCTTGTACTTATACTAAATCTGTGTACTTATTCATGTATTCATTTGCACTGAAGTGACATCCCAATACGTTTAACATTTATTAAGTAGCAAAGGAAAGATTTTCATAAATTATTTGTACTGTTTCATCTGTAATTCTAAATGCTTCTTGTTTAATGCAAGTTTAAGTAGAAGGATAGTATGACTTTGTTCCAATTGATACATTTTGATGACCATGTGCAACTTGTCTATTTGAGGATGGGTACTTTCCTCAAACTTTGTAAATATTTCCATTGAAATTATTGCTACAATGTTTGGCTTGCCTACTTGGATTTTAAGGACATATCGTGTAAAGTTGCAGTAAGCAACATATTTTAAATTCTAAAAATAATTAATTGAACAGTGCATTTCTCACTAAACATTTTGCTGATCATTCAATTGCTATTTTTAACCCCTCACACTACATCACCTCTGCCTATGGTGGGGTGGCTAACTGAGGTCAGCCATCTTATATATGCGGTTACTGTTTTGGAAAACTGACTGTCTTATACAATTATTATATCAATAAATAGTTTGTGGCCTGCACAAACCAAAGCATTTTAACAGCTGTCTGCATGTAATGAAAATAATTAAGTTAATACCTACAGTAAATGGAATTATGGTCATAGGTTCATAGGAGATTATTAGGCTAACAGCTCAAAAGCCCTTACAAGCAAAGTCAGTATTACCCAGCTTTTACCTAAATTTTGATCCTTAAGGGTTAGAAGATGGCTTAGCTTTGTGCTTATGCCTTTGAGGATGTTACAGACTGCCACATGGGTACCACCCCAGGAGTGAATTTATGATTCCCCACCCATTGATCCAAACTGCATTTGAAGAGGATAAAGGAAGAGCTCTGCTTTATGTGAGTAGGAAGATTATTCCAGAGAAGGGGTCATCTCTGATACACATATCTGTCAGTCCAGCATGTTTTATTTGTGTCACATACTTTGTATCAAATAGTCCTCATGCAGTTTGTCTTGTGAATGTGTAGCTGTTACATAAGGGATGGATTTGAGAGTACCTTGTGGGTTAGGCATAGATTACCCCTCAATAGTTGATAGGAGACTGAGTAAAGGGAAAGGGCTTTTAATCAATCTGTGTACTACATGTTGGTTACACCCTGTATTTTTTGTAAGGAAACTCTGAGGCCACTGCAGTTGTTGCAAGTGCCCGGACAAGTACATGCTGTCAGGTATATTGTACTTGATTACTGGTCTGATGAGGATTGAGTACAGTGGGATTATAACTTCCTTGGCTCTGGATGCCATGCTTTTACTTATAAATTGTGTCACATAGAAAGACTTCCTCACTACTGTGGACACATGGTGGTCAGAATTCAGCTTACTGTCTCTCTATGTATGCAAATCTCTCAGCTTTGGTTCAAATGTTAGGTGTGTGTTTTTAACGTTGTAACTTACAGGGATATTTGCCTTCCCAAAGAGTACAATTATGCATTTCATTGCATTTAGTTTAGGCCATGTTTCTGGCACCAATCAATTGTCTGAGTGAGATGCTCCTGAAGGATATCTATATCATTGGAGGAGTCAAGGATTGCCTCCAACTTGCAGTCATCAGCAAACTTGATCAGCCAAAGGCCTTCTAGATTAGTCTTGACTTTAAGAAGTATATTAAGAACAGGAGAGGTCCCAGCACAAAGCCCTGTGGTACACAACTAGCAAGTGGCCTCTTGCTACGTCTGGATTATCCTGTCCATGAATCATTTGGCTATCTATTTAGTGATGAAGGGAGTTATACCCAATTTTGTGGGTTTGTCTATACTACCCAAGTGGGCAATTGTGTCAAAGGCCTTAGTTAGGTCAAGGTAGGCAGTATGCACCATTTTACCCGCATCCACAACCCTAGTGACTTTCTCAAAGAAGTCCACCAGACTGAGGAGGCATGAGACCCATCCTTAATGAAGGGTAGGGTCTAGTGCTTGTAGATTGTCTTTGTTATTATTTGTCAGGTCCATGAATATTTTTTCCATGGCCTTGCTTATTAGACTGGTCAGCCTTATCGGTCTGTAATTTCCTGAGTCTGTTAATGGTCCCTCTTTATGCAAAGTGATGTAATTTGCTGTCCTCCACTTCACAAGGACAAAGTCATTCTGGAGGCTGTGGTTAAAAATAGATCCTAGTGGGTCTGCTAGATCATGTTTCAAGTTATTTAAGAGGAATCCTGTGATTTTGTCAGAACCCATTGAAGCCATGTGTTTAGCTTAAGAGAGGCCATTGATGACCTGTTATTTTGTGATAACTAGTAGAGAAATAGCAGTGGGTATTTCTTGGGGGGGGAGAGGGTCACCAGAACTGATGGGAAGGTGAAATCTGAGCTAAATTTATCAGCCAGCAGATTTGCTATACCTTTAGGCTGGGTATAGATGATGCCATCTACAACTACCTCTGCACATTATTAGGGATTGCCCATAAGATTGTGAACATTGCTGAAAAAGTCTTATGGTTATCCTTAGCTTGGGAGGCTATTTTTGCTTCAAAATATGCTTTTGAAGACTTGATTAGTCCCGTAATGTGCTTGTTTGCAATAATGAAAAAGTTTTTGCTCTGTTGTGCACATTCTGTCTTACTTCTAAACAGGATCTTCTTTCTTTTATTGTACAGCCTATTTATACCAAGAGTCCAGCAGAATGATTTATTTTTACAGTTTGTCCAGGCTTATTTCAGTCTGGTACTGTTGTTTTTATGCAGTTGTTTATATGGCCATACAGTGCTTTTGGGGATGCCTCCACATAGACTGCGTTTTCTGAGTTTGGGGGAGCTTGAAAATTAGCTATGCCATCACTTAATAGGAGGTAGCTTGCTTTAGAAAAGTTCTTAAAAATTCCGAGGTTAGGTGGAGGTTTAAGTTTTATATTTATTTCAAGGGACAACACTTTGTGATCCAATCCAACCAGTCAGGGCATTACACATGGGGAGGGTGCAATGCTCTCCCATATTTGTGAGTAATAGGTCTAGGATATCTGTACCCCTAGTGAGAGTGTAGACTAACTGTTCCAGTGCATTTGCATTAACAAAGTCTAGAAATCTTTCAGCCTAGATAATAGTGGTTGTATTTGCTTCCTAAAGGAGAGGTAGTTGAAAGCACCCACGAGTATGGTATTGAGATGAATGGTTAGGGATTATACTAAATTCAGGTATGACGTGTATTTTTCCTTGGAATATGACAAGAAGACAAACTGATTAAATAAACAACTGAATCAAATTACTTGCAAAGAACCAGACTTAGTACTTCCTAAAAACTTTAATATGAAGCGCTTTTCGTCTTGCCTTTTAGCAAGACTTCTTCAGATAACAGATACTTTCAATACTGCAAGTTATATACCCATTAAATTAGTCACATGATTAATTTAAAAGCAATAAAGCACACACTTTTTCACTACAACCCTCCCATAACATTCCATCTGGCATTTAACCCCTCTGTTCCCATTATACAAACTTTTTCACTCACTACATAAAATGTAAAAAAATATTATAATTTATATATGCATACTTATACTAGTTTATAACATACTTACTTTCACACTTGATATACTTCATAATACAATTATTTATAAATTAGCACAATTAAACTTCATCTATTTAATCTTCTCAACTTTAAAATACAGAAAATGGAACACATTTCGTTCAGACCAGGGTAATGATATGCATCAGTACGAAATTGCCACAACAGTTCCAATCTTTCTAGCAACAATGTTTCTGGGCCACCCCTTCAATCTGGTATGATGCAATCTATTGCTCAGAATTTGAAATTATGTTTTGGGTATTCTTTTATATGTCTTGCTAAAGCGTTCTCCAATTTTAATTTACTTATAGCATATTGATGTTTGTAGACTCGTCCTCTCAATCTTCTCTCTGCTTTGCCTATATAGAAGGCTGGGCAACTTTGGCACAAAGCTGCATACACCACTAGCTTTGATTGGCAATCTAGCTTGTGTTTTGTCTTATAATGTTACACCTGATGGTAAAATTCTGCCCTATATCTATATATTTACAAAAATTACACATAAGGCATTTAAACATCTCTGTCCTATGTGTAAGGAGATTCAGTTTCTTCTCCAAGATACTTTTCAGGTTGGGACCCTGCTTGGAGGTAATAGGAGGGCACTCTTGTAGTTTTTGTCTCACCATACAGTCATTTTGAACTATATCCCAGTTTTTAATTAGGATAGAATACATTTCTCGGGCATTCACGCTATACATCGTGACTAGATTGTGTGTACCATGGAATGACCTTGCTGAATTATTCATAGATTCAGTCAAATCAGTATTCGGTGGAACTAATATTTCCTTCTGTGATAGAATGTGTTGATAGAAACCTGTCATTCTTTTATGTTGTACCTCTCACATCACTTCTGATACAAAATTCTGGGGGTATCTTCATTTAGTAAACATGTTATGTAAATTTTTACATTCATAATCAAAGTCAACCTCTAAAGATGTCATGTGTGCTGCCCTTACAAACTGACCCTTGATTACTGACTTTTTCTGGTGAAGTGGGTTACAACTACTGAAATGTAGTAATGAGTTAGAGTAAGTTTATTTTCTAAAGATCTTAGCTATAAAGCATTTATTAATACTGGGCCATATTTATGAAAGCTTGCGCGGAGTGCAAGAAGAATGTAGGAGCTCACAGAGGCAATATGTCTGCCATGCGATCCAGTTACAGCCAGCAGGGGCGTGCACAAGAGCTGCTAAAGCTACCCTTGCACAGACAGCATCATGGTATTTAAATTACCTCATTTGCTGCTGAAAGCTATGCAAATGAGGTAAATTTGCAATCCAGGAAGCACTAACCTGTCCGTGGAAGATTAGTGTTATCTGCAAAAATGTACTCCATTGATAACGGAGTACCGTTCTGCAAATAGCTAAACGGAGCTATGACAGCTCCAAATAAAGGATGCATATAGTTGAGGAAGCATGCCAGTGGCCAAATAAGGCCACTGGCATTTATAAATGTTTAAAATTATTAAAATCTAACCCCCCCCGATTTCCAATGTTTAAGCGTAGTGCAGCACCGCACAAATGTGCAGCACTTTAAAAAACAAGAAAATAATTTACAAATAGCCAAAAATAGTAATTTTCACTAAAAAGCTTATCCTGCCATGCAGGTGAATGGCATACTGAAGACAACGTGGCCACTGAGTACTGGTTGCTAAGTGGGGGGGGAGCTCAGTGTGAGAGATGTAACCATGCATTAGTAGGCAATCCTATGCAAATGAGGAGAAGGATAGTGAATCCCAATTTTCCCCAGCATGTGAGCCATGTCCCAAGAGTGTAAGTGTAGGAGTAGGTGAGTAGTAGAGTAGAATACAGGTAACATCATGAAGTGGTGTGTTAGAAAGGCTGTAAGCCTATTGGAGCACAGTGTCTTGTGTTTGCCCTGAGTTTCTCAGGACTGCAAGAGGTGTGTCTACAGTTGTCCTTTTTGAAAACCAGAAACCAAAGGTGCACACTGTGAAAATATATGAAATTTCTTGCAAATGTGCACACAGTGTGTGCGTGCGTGTGTGCTCGTTTGCGCGGCACTGCCCCGTGCTGAAACAGAAAGGGAAAAGGAAGGAAAAGAAGTAGTAGGAAGTTAACCAAAGAGAACTAACAGAGCTGCCAGGTGAAATATATCAGAATCAGCCAATACACAGGCAGCGGACTAGCCCAGCCCAGCACTTTAAACTCTGCAAACAGCATTCTTCCCTGTTTTTTCCCAAGAACTCTGCAACACTGCAGTATACAAAGAGGGAAAGCTTAAAAACTTTAAAGTCAGACAAAATGTTAGGGGCTGCTCTTGCTATCATAAACCAATGTGTGCAAGGTGCTGAGGGTGGTTATGTTGTGAATGCTGATGAGCAACCCACAGTGAAGAGAAGAAGAAGAGTGTACAGAACCAGGGTAACCTACCAGGGGCTACATGAGCTGTAGATAATGGAGCGCTATAGGGTGGACAGAGACCTCCTGCAGCAAATTGTTGAGCTGTGCCGGCCATGCCTCAGAAATAGAACCAACATAGGAGAACCCATCCCAGTGGATACCAAGGTATGTGTTGGCCTAAGAATACCAGATACAAGTACCTTCCAGAGACCAACTGGTGATATGATGGGGATTTCACAGACATCAGCATCCAGAGTACTGCACCAGTTCCTGGATGCCATTTCAGCACATGTCGGTGAGCACATATATTTCCCCAAGAGAAAAGGTTAACAAGTTTGTTGCTTCAAGGAGAAATAGTGTTCCTGCAAAACAAAACATCAATGGAGGTGATTTAAATGGCCACGCCCCCTCACTGACGACGACTACTGTGCAACCTCCCACTGCTAGTATTAGGTCCATTCCTGATGAGACCGACCGGAATACGGGCGCTCCCTTGATGACGGTCTCTGGAGCTAACAACAAACGGCAGGTCACGATCGAAGCGATGGTCCATTTGGACAACATGGGTGATATTCCTGCACCTATAACCACCGACCAGGAGTATATCAGTCCTAAATCAGGAATTAAGAGGAAGTCGCCGGCTGTGAGTTCAGCAGTTGATGTTATTACTAGAGAAGAAGAGAACGATGTTTTTTTACCTCGCACAGACTTTCCATCCTTCCCCCTTCCGTTCAAGCCTGTGGAAACAAGAACATGGACTTTAAACAACACATACAAAAAAAGGAAGGGAACAGAGGAGATATACGAAAACCAGAGAAAAGCTCTGAGGTCAGTACACAGGACTTAGTTGTTAACATCTCTAAATATAAACTTAATGACAATGAATTATCCGTCCTTAACAAAGGACTCAGTTTTATCCCTTCGGGTTTTACTGATGTCACAGAGTTTATAGTGGACATTAAAATGTTTACTAGAAATATAGCGTTAAAAATGTTATATAATGACGATAATATGAATTTGAATAATGTCAGCAATATTAATACTTTCAGGAAACCTTCTACGTTTATTCCTGCACAGCATCCGCTACTGGAAGTATTTGAACGTGCTTGTGAATTTGATTTAATGGAGTTATATAGCAAGAACCTAGGGAAACCTGATTTTTTTAACACAACTATTAAAGAGAAGGCAGCTATTTCAAGCTTGCAATGTAATAAAGATATAGTGATAAGACAAGCTGACAAGGGGGGAGCAATAGTTGTAATGGACAGGGAAATGTATGACATGAAGGTCTCTCTTATGCTTGCAGAAATCGACACCTATATACCACTAAATGCAATTTTATTGAATAAGTTGATTAAAAATGTGCATGCGCATTTGTACGATTTATTACTCACTAATGTCATTGATATGAATTTGTATAGATATTTTCTTGTTGAAAATCCACTTGTACCAATGTTCAGAGGCCTCCCAAAAATACATAAAGAATTGGACAATCCACCATTAAGACCCATTGTCTCTAGTAAAGGGTGGCTGACTGAGTCCCTTTCAATTTACTTAGACAAACAGTTCAAACCAATAGTGAATAGCACTAAACATATTTTAAGAGACACACAACAATTTATAGAAGATTTTGCTAGATGCAATGAACAACATCACATCGCAAATGATGATCTTTTTGTCACCTTAGATGTAAAATCTTTATTTACTTCAATCCCAAACAGCATTGGGATTGAATTTTTGAGATTATTTCTCTTAAATCATGGTGTAAACAACAGCAAAATTATTATGTGGACGTCATTACTTGAAATAGTGCTAGAAAATAATGTTATGGTATATAACAATAATTATTATTTACAACAAAAGGGTGTAGCAATGGGAACACCGTGTGCAAACTCATATGCCAACTTAGTGTTGGCATATTGGGAAGAAGCATATGTAATGAATAATCTAGTCTTCAATGAACATTTAATACACTATTGTCGTTTTGTTGATGATGTTTTTTTATTATGGAGAGGAACAGTAAATAAGCTAAATGAATTCATACAATATATTAATGGGACTACCAACTTCTTAGAATTTGAGAGTACTTATTCCCATGAAATGATACAGTTCCTTGATGTCTTGCTAACAAAAGGAACTAATGGTGTAAATACGGGAATATACAGGAAGCCTTGTTGGAGGAATAACTTACTTCACCGCACTAGCATGCACCCTCCACATGTGCACCAAAACGTGGTAATGAATCAGACTCTAAGAGCCTCTAAGTTGACCACGGATGAAGTAGCATTCAATGAACAAAAGGTCACCATAGAGAATAATTTCACACATAGAGGATATAGTAAACAAGCAGTGCACAATACTATAATTATGGCAAGTGAATTAAGAAAAAATAGAGGTCGTCCATTTTACCATAACAAATCAAATACTATTAATAAGAACAAGAAAGAGTTAAGCATCTCTAAAAATAGACTTGTTATACCTTATACCAATAGGAATAGCCAAATAAAAAAGATCATAGAGAACAATTGGAAGATTCTCACAATGGATGAGAAAATTAGGACATTAGTTGAACGAAGACCTAACATAGCATATAAGAACTTGAAGTCTCTCAAAAGACTTCTCTGCTATGAAAGAACAAAAGTAGAACATCCAAAGTCACAAAGGGAAGGCACCTTCCCTTGTCGTACATGCAACCAGTGTAGGTTTATTAATACAGAAAATACATTTATTCATCCTGTTACTAATAGAACTTATACCTTCAAAAGCTATACTGATTGTAGGTCCAAGAACCTAATTTATTTAGCCCAATGTCAGCTGTGTCTAAAATATTATGTAGGCAAAACTAACCGCACTTTACGTGAGCGTATAAGAGAGCATATATACGCTATAAATAAAGAAGACGCTACCAACGCCTTAGCCAAACATGTGATGGATGAAGGGTCCACTCATCACTTTAAGTTTAAGGTCCTGGAACTAATCAAAGTAGATAGCAGACTAGGGAATGTTAAGAATCGCACAGAGGAGGTAGAGAATAGGTGGATTCTTAGACTTCAGGCACACATACATGGTCTGAATGATAGAATTACATTAAGACCTTTCCTAGCAGCCAAGGCTTTTAAACATTAGACCATTAATTGTTGTCATTTTATATGCCTTTTAAATGAGTTTTTAATGTGTTTTATTGTTTTATGCAATGTCATTTTTTATATATATCACAACATATACTTCTTGAAAATTTTTGGATTGTTTGTCTTTAAATATATGTTGAATAATTTATTTGTTAAGCACCAGCACTTTAAGCATTTATTATATTAATTGATTAATTGCTTGATTAACTGAGTTTTGGAAATTGTATATAAGTGCTTTAATTCACTTATCAAACATTGAAGTCTGAGGAAGCGTCATTTGGACGTGAAAGCGCTCACTATTTGATGCAGGTCTGTCACAATAAAGGTTTTTTCGCCAAGGATATCTGGAGTTTGTGCCATTGGTGTACCCTTGGAACTTTCGTGCTGCTGGTGTGTTAGAAAGGCTGTAAGCCTATTGGAGCACAGTGTCTTGTGTTTGCCCTGAGTTTCTCAGGACTGCAAGAGGTGTGTCTACAGTTGTCCTTTTTGAAAACCAGAAACCAAAGGTGCACACTGTGAAAATATATGAAATTTCTTGCAAATGTGCACACAGTGTGTGCGTGCGTGTGCTCGTTTGCGCGGCACTGCCCCGTGCTGAAACAGAAAGGGAAAAGGAAGGAAAAGAAGTAGTAGGAAGTTAACCAAAGAGAACTAACAGAGCTGCCAGGTGAAATATATCAGAATCAGCCAATACACAGGCAGCGGACTAGCCCAGCCCAGCACTTTAAACTCTGCAAACAGCATTCTTCCCTGTTTTTTCCCAAGAACTCTGCAACACTGCAGTATACAAAGAGGGAAAGCTTAAAAACTTTAAAGTCAGACAAAATGTTAGGGGCTGCTCTTGCTATCATAAACCAATGTGTGCAAGGTGCTGAGGGTGGTTATGTTGTGAATGCTGCTGAGCAACCCACAGTGAAGAGAAGAAGAAGAGTGTACAGAACCAGGGTAACCTACCAGGGGCTACATGAGCTGTAGATAATGGAGCGCTATAGGGTGGACAGAGACCTCCTGCAGCAAATTGTTGAGCTGTGCCGGCCATGCCTCAGAAATAGAACCAACATAGGAGAACCCATCCCAGTGGATACCAAGGTATGTGTTGGCCTAAGAATACCAGATACAAGTACCTTCCAGAGACCAACTGGTGATATGATGGGGATTTCACAGACATCAGCATCCAGAGTACTGCACCAGTTCCTGGATGCCATTTCAGCACATGTCGGTGAGCACATATATTTCCCCAATTCCCGTGAGGCATTGGCCAGCAATATGTATCTTTTCCACCAAATAGCAGAATACCCTGAGGTAGTGGGTGCAATAGACTGCACGCACATACAAATCAAAGCACCACCCGGTGAGCAGGGTGAGGTCTACATCAACAGCAAGGGCTTCCCCTCCATCAACTGCCAGGTCGTGTGCGATGCCCAGGGCATAATAATGAATGTATGTGCTGGCTGCCCTGGAAACTATCACAATTCCCATACCTGGCATCTGACACAGCTGTACCAGAGATTTGCCAATGGGGACATCCCTCATGGTCACCTAGTGGGGGATGCTGGATACACACTGGAGCCGTGACTGATGACACCCATCAGAAATGCACACACACCCAAACAAGAACTCCATAATGAGGCACATGCACAAACAAGAGACATAATTGAGCATGTGTTTGGGATGCTCAAGTCACGGTTTTGGTGCCTGGACACATCTGGTGGAGCCTTGCAGTACTCAACAACTACATGTACCCAAATTGTCATGGTATGTGCCATGCTATACTATATGATCCTGCGGAAACAGATGCAGCAGGAACAACATGGGGCAGGGCCAAACAGCCCACCACCATTGCCAAGGCCTGCACAGGCACAGTGTGACTCGGAGGAGGAACAACCTGAGCCTGTCCCTGTAGGCAGAAGAAGGCGTGCCCAGTATGTCCTGGCCTTGGCAAAGAGGCAACGCATAGTAGATACACTGACTCAGTAGGAACCCTGGAAATGACACCTCTCTCTGACTCACACATACAGTAAAAGGGAGGCCTAACTTGACACTACCTGTTTTCAAACATGTATAGGGAGTGTACTATGTGCATCCGCCAGAGGCATCCCTGCAGCACCACCTCAGGCATGAGTGCCCTATGTTAAGCAATATAAAGCACTGCTAAGCAAATTTTACCAGTATTGAGACGATTTAAATACAATTGTGTGTAGCTGCGCACTGTGCTAACCAGCGCAAAGTTGGGCAACGTCAGGCAAAGTTGGGCAATGTTGGGCAAAGTGGAGCAAAGTCAGGTAAACAGGCTCACACCTGCTTAACTGTTCCTTAACCAGTCAGGTCTGCCCAGCAGGAAAATAAAAAGCAGTGACAGGGCTTGAACTCAGGATACTGTGCACTATAGTCACAGTACTGAACCACTAAGCCATGACAGCATTTCTCTGACACAGACACAACTTAAGTCACTCACACATACCAGATGGGGGGGGTCACATACCTAATAGTCACAGCCAGCAGGACAATTGTAGACAAATGCAAACACAAACAAATGCTGTATCATGCCCTCTGAAGAGGAATATGAGTAATCTCCCCCAGGCCTATGCAGACAGATAACAGCAGGCCAGGCAGTGTGATGTGGGTTGGGTAGACTATGAAGTCACAAACTAATATGTGTGTAATTGGAAGCTAAGATCTGTAGTACAGTGGTATGCCTCAAGCCAGTATGAAAGGCAACAGTACATAATGAAATGGAGTACCTGACCAGGCCTAGCAAATGTGTATAAGTGCCAGGTGTACCCCTCATCCTATGTACACCCACAGTAACAATCAGGTATGCCCCCCCAGGTAGAAATGTACAAATAATAGCTGTCCCCCCTGTATGTAGAAATGCTGATAAGTCTATGCAAATTGACTCATGGAAGCCCTGCAGGCACAGCGTGTTTCCTGTCAATGTACAACACAAAGGTGAGCCCTGAAGTAAAAAACAACTTTATTTTTTACACACATATAGTATATATGCCCATAGTGGGCATGCTCACACACTTAAACAAATTTAGACAATTTCAGTCAGCAACATACTGAAAGGTCATGCTGGGCATGCTCACACACCTAAACAAACGAAGCAAATGACAGTCAACAACATACCGAAAGGTCATACTGGGCATGCTCACACACTTAAACAAATGAAGCAAATGTCAGTCAACAACATACTGAAAGGTTATACTGGGCATACTCACACAGGCCATGTCTGAGTACAGCAGTGGGCCACACATATCTGGCAGTTGCAGTTCTTAATCCAAACACTTGTCACTATTCACCAATCCTGCCTTGCTCACACAGTGATATGAAAACAGACCCATATAATATATTGGACCCCTGTCATAATCAAATTATGTACTACAAGTACTTAAGTTGTTCAAAGAAAGTGAAAATCCAAAGAAGATCAATAAATCTCCGATTAGTATCATCAAGAAACAATGAGCACTCCTAACATTATCCAAGCCATGTTCTGGCAAAAATATTGCCAAAGAGTCCATAGTAAACTCATATATGTTCTGAGTCAGTGCAAAGTGTAAATGAATACATGTAAATGACTGACATTGCCAACATCTTGTCAGACAGGTTGATACATATTTACCCCCCTCTCACTGACAAAAGGGTCCATTACCATACCTGGAGATTGTGAAAACCCAGAAATCACATATACAATGGTTAAACAGCACTATCCAAACCTAAAAACATGGCGTCTATGGGATGACATGGTTTCCTGGCTGTGTCATATTTGAACTCCAAAACAAACAGATCCTGCACCTGAACAGTCTGTTGAGACTCACCCTCTGTACAGGATATGAAATTGTTGAATGGGTTACAGCAACGTTTGGCACACTCCACAAGTGTTGGTGCACAACAGACCATGGGAACTATAGTCTTATAAGCCTAATAAGCCTGATCTGCAAGGCCATGGAGTCCATCATTATGGAACTCATAAACAGAGCTATTGGGAGTCTACAAACACCCAACCCTACCCATTTTGGTTTGGTCAGGGGCAGATCATGGTTCCTAAACCTGCTAGACAGTTTTCAAGGCAGTCACCCAGGACATACATCAATGAAATGAGCTCCACATGGCCTACATTGACCTTGAAAAGCCCTTTTCCAACATCCCACACACATGTCATATCCACAAAATCAACAACCTGTGCATAAACACATATGTCATCTGATGGATTGCCAACTGGGGCACAGATAGATCCCACAAGGTAAGAATTGTCATCTCCTGTTCAAGCTGGTAACAACTGCTGTCCCCCATGGCTCAGTCCTAAGACCTCTCCTATCTAGTGTATACTTTTCAGAAATACAGTCAAACATGCGAGGGCTATGTTTAGCAAAGTTTGTGGATGACTGCAAAAAGGTTGTCATAATCAATGTTTAGGACAACAGAGACATCCTTAAAAAAGGTCTCAGTCAGACAGATGTGGTGTCAAAATCATGGCCTTGAGCTACAGTCATACAAATACCACATAGGTGCCAACACCCTAAATATGGAGGTAATAATAAGGGATCTATGGACACATGAAGATAGTCATCTCTACTTTCAGAAACACATTCAGAAAGTGGTTAGAAAATCATGCTATGTGTTCTCACAAATCGCCAAGGTCTTTGCATGTAGGTCAAAGGAAGTTCCCTCTACTCATCAGTCATCAGACCCATCAGAGAGTATCACAGCACACTTGCGATGAATCTGACTAGGCACCTTCAGCAGCTGGAAAGGCCAATGAAGCACCTCAACAAGAGGATTACTGGCCTCAAACAGTTGCCCCATGCAACAAGACTGAATTTAACTCATTCTGTACTCTGTTGAATACTGTCTAGTCAGGCGATCTCTGCCCAAAAGACAGGTCCATGTCCAATGCAGAACTGATGTACATGCACTATCTGAAGTAAACCCAAACTCACTGTGCCACATGCTCTAGGGATAACATCATTACAACAATAAATAAAACATGTTGGAGGGATACATTACTAACTCACAGACTTCCTTTGCTTTGGAAAAGGCTCCCAACCTACATTAAGCTGAGTCCCTAACTGACACTCTTCCAGAGGAGCCTTAATGAGTGTATGTGAAACTGAACTATCACACCATGAATCACTTCATCAGCTCTACTACACAGAGGCCTAGGGAACTAACCCCATGTGTGGTGATAGCTGCACACTCTGGCCATACTAATATATGCCTTCAGGCAGATAGCCTATTACCTACTTATGTACCAATATATATATGTAGGGGGAACACAGTATAATAAGCCAAAGATGGATGGGCAGAGATGTGTATAAGAGGGTGACCATGACAGGGAGCCATCCAGGATTGCCCCACCCAGCACACATCCCATTGGCACAAAAGACATGAGGTGCACATCTCACCCACTGTACATAACAGCCACCAGTATCTATAAGCATTACAGTGTATGTGGTCCATGTGCCTGCTGTACAACATGACTGTACAATGAAGTACACATATACTATCCATAGACATGTACCTGTCACATAGGTTCATAGGTATGTAGTATACTATCTTCACGAAAGCATATATTAGCCTAGGCAGGTTGTGCAGCTTTCACCACCCCATTGGGTAGTCTCCCAAGCCCTAGTTCTAATAGTTAGTACCCTAAGCCCCTTTCTAGTGGGACTGCTGATGTGATGCCTGGTGTGATTTGTTTGTTTCCCATCCACTCATCAAGGTTCCAATTGAAGAGTGTCAGCGAGGGGTTCTGTCTGATGTACATTTGGACTCTGTTCCACAGTAAGGCAAGTCTCTGGGATGGTACTCTATCCCACAAGCATGTTGTATTCATTGTTGTGATGAGGTTCATATCCCTGGAGTGTGTAGTGCGACTCAATTTTGTTATCTTTAGATGGAGCATGTTCAACAGTTATGTGTTGGACATGGCTCTGTATGTTAGGCAGAGTGTGCCTCTGAGTAGGTGGTACGCAACGGAGAACAGATTTAGTTTTACCAGTTGTGTTGCATAACACAACTGTTGGAGGCCAGTAATCCTCTTGTTGAGGTACCTTTGTGGTCTCTACAGCTGCTGGATATGCTTAGTTGAGTCCATACAAAATGGTGCATTGTACTCAATGATGGGTCTGATGATTTAAGAGTAGAGGGTCACCACTACCTCTTTTGATCCTGATGCACATAGGATTTCCCAATCACATTGGCAACATGGTTGTCAAAGGAAAGATGACTATCTACTTGTGTCCCAGATCCCTTATTACCTTGTCAGTTTTAAGGGGTAACACCTCTGTGGTCGTTTGTGGGTACTTTGTTTTCACCAAAGGGGATTACTATGCATTCTTCCACATTGAGCTTGAGGCCATGATTCTGACACCACACATGTGTCTCATAGAGACCCTTCTGGAGAATATTTGTGTCATCCGGGGAATCTATTATGGCAAATACTTTACAGTTCCCAGCAAACTTAGTCAACCACAACCTCCTGTGTTGGAATGTACTTTTGAGAAGTCTATACCAAACAGGAGGGACCCCAGGACTGAACCCTGAGAGACACCAGTTGTTACTGGTGTAGACTCCGACATGTAGCCAGCAACTCTTAATTTGTGGGATCTATCTGTGAGCCAGTTTGCAATCCATCTTGTGATGTATGGATTCATGCCCTGGTTGGTGAGTTCATCTATGACACCTGACTGGGGAATGGTGTCAAAGGCCTTAATGAGGTATAGGTAGGCTGTGTGGAGCTAATTTCAATCATCTGTAGCCTGGGTAGCTGTCTCAAAGAAATCCACCCAGGTCAGGAGGTGTGATCTGCATTTGATGATACCAAACTGGATGTGCTCAACTGTGTGAAGGTTCACAATGTCTTTATTGTTGACTAACATTATGATTGGCTCCATTGCCTTGCAGATCAGACTCATCAGGTTCATAGAGCATGAATGCCAAGGGTCTTTTGTGGCCCCACCCCTGTGGAGTGGGAAGAACATTGCTGTGCAACATTCTATGGGTACATATCCTGTAGAGAGCATGTAGTGAGAGGTGTAGGTATCCTTGATGAATATGGATACATCCCCACCCTATGAGCTATGAACCAGGTTCTGATGCTGGAAGGTATGGAATGAGTAGTATCCTGGTAGTGCTGGTGTGCTCTCTGGAGCCTTGAACTAGGTTTCTGTTGCTGCACAGATATCAATATTCTCCATACTGAGAAGTGCTTCGAGTGTGTGCATCTGGAGACTGAGACTTCTGGAAATGAGTAGCATTTAGCTCACTTTGTGGTTATTTGTGTTGGTTATGGGGTTTGGTTTATCCTGAGTGACCGGTGTTCCACACCTGAAGTCAACGCCTCATTGGTCCAATCTGACCACAAGCTAATTAACCTACATATACACATTCTGCCCCAACCCCCCATTAAGGAAACCATGTTAAAAATTTCTCCAAAGACAACTTCATGATTCTTAAGACAGAAGTGGTGAACTTCAGGACACCCATGCAGATGAACAATACAGTTATAACTACTGAATCCTACACAATTGCACTTTATAAGCGCGTACATGAGTGCATGGATCGTGCTATCCCAAACAGAACCAAGATGCTATCCCCCAAGGAAAAGGAAGCCAATCTGGTGGTCCCCTGCCATAAAAAAACTGCACAACAGAAGGAAGAAACTGTTGCAAAAGATGGTAAAACCCATGAGTGGAGGAGCTCCCTGGTCAGCCTCAGTAAGAAGCTGCGATCCCTGATAAAATCTTCCAATGTTAGTTATGAAAACAAAATCACCACTGATTCTAAAGACAACCACAAAGCATTTTATAGGTATGTCAAGAATCACAATGGCAACACTCAGATCTCCTCTGAGTTACAGCACAATGGCACTAAATATACAGACCCAACTGATATTGCCAACATCCTGGCTGATAGGATCAGTGATAACTTTACCCCCCTCTCACCCATGAAAGAACCCATCTCTATACTGGAAGAATGCAATGTTGCTGTCATCACGGCTGCGCAAGTAAAAACCACTCTCCAAAGCCAGGAACACAGCATCCATGGGACCAGATAACATCCCAGGCTGCATTTTACAGGAACTACAGAAAGAACTTGCACCACACCTAAGTACCATGTTCAATCATAGCCTCACCTCAGGCTTTGTGCCTGCTTAATGGTGCACAGCAATGGTTATCCCACTACACAAGGGGGGGGAGCCACCATGGACCCTGGGAACTAGTGCCCCATTAGCCTGATAAGCCTGGTCTGCAAGGCCATGGAATGTATCAACATGGAACTTATAAACAAAGACACTGGTAATCTCCAAACTCTGGACCAAAACCATTTTGGGATTGTAAAAGGCAGATCATGTCTTCTAAACCTGATAAACTTATTCAAAGCAATCACCAAAGCTGTAGACAAGGGTAAGGTGGTTCACACAGCCTATCTAGATCTTGCCAAGGCTTTCAACACCATCCCCCACTCTGGAATTATAGATAAACTCACTAAACTAGGTATAAATCCCTATGTCACAAGATGGGTTGCCAACTGGCTCACTGACAGAACCCACACTGTGAAAGTAGCAGACTCCAAGTCTGACTTCAGATCAGTGACAAGTGGAGTACCACAGGGTTCAGTCATGTGTCCTGCCCTGTTTGGTATCTACTTCCCTGAAGTACAGGCTAACACAGAAGGTCTTTGTCTAATGAAGTTCCCAGATGACTGCAAACTAGGAACCATAATCGAAACTACTAACTATGTGGACATCCTACAAAATGGCCTCACTGAGACAGATGCCTGGTGTCAAAGCCATGGCCTCAAGCTCAATGCCAAAAAGTGCATTGTCATCCCCTTTGGTAAAATCTCTGTACCCATGAAGTACAACATAGGCGGTAGTATACTTAACACTGAAAGTGTGATAAGAGACCTTGGGACACAGGTGGTCAGTAGATTCTCCTTTGATAATCACATTGCCACAGTAGTCAGGAAATCCTTCTACATGGCACACCTCATCACAAAAGGTTTCTCATGCAGAAAAAAAGAGGTCATTGTTCCCCTCTACTCATCACTCATTAGATCCATTATAGAGTACAACGCCACTTTTGGTATGTACCTCACAAGACATCTACAACAACTGGAAAGCCCACAGAAATACCTCACAAAGAGGATTAGCAGCCTCAAATACATGCCCTACACAGACCGTCTCAAAACACTCCAGGTTTACTCTGTCGCATATCGCCTACTCAGAGGTGATCTCTGCCTAACATACAAAGCTATGTCAAACACAGAGCTTTTGGACATGCTCCACTTAAAGAAATCCCAATCTCTCCGAGCTTTGGCCCCAAACCCGGACTGAAATACAAAAGGAAGGGGTGTATCCATTTTCATAAAGGATGCACACACCTCCAGGTTAGTGGCACAGCATGAGGCCTCGGAGACCATCCAAGTGCAACTAACAGTGGGCAAAGCTGCTTAACAGATTGTAGCCTGCTACAGATCACCTACATTGTCTCAGGACCCTCACTCAGCATTCCTGAGAACACTGGAAAATATAAAGGTCCTACCAAACACCATGATATTAGGAGATTTCAACTACCCAGACATTGATTGGGAGACTTACTCAAGTACAAACTCCTTTGCCCAATGCTTCCTAGAGTTTATAAACTCAAACGCCCTGGAACATCTGGTCACTATGCCCACTAGAGATGACAACATACTGGACCTGATCATCACCAACATGGGGGATCAGTATTCCACACCAGATGTAAACTCCTCGCTGGTAAGATCAGATCATAAAGTAATCATACTGGACATCCACATCCCGACCCCACCCACAGTCAAGGAAACCACTGTGAAAAACTTTTCAAAAGCAAACTTCACACTTCTCAAGACCGAAGTGTAAAGTTTCAAAGCCCCCTTGCTACAGGATAATGCTATGCAATCCAGAGAATCCTTTACAAGTGCATTATATGAGCATCTATAGGGATGCATGGATTGAGCCATCCCGAATAAAACCAAGACTCACTCCTCCAAAAAGAGGAAACCAGTCTGGTGGTCCTTGGCCATAAATAAGCTATACAACAGAAGGAGGAAACTACTACATGACAGAGAAAAATTCCAAAAAGGAAAGGCAGCACTGATCATTATTAGCAAGAAACTACGATCACTCATAAAATCCTCCAAGGCCAGTTTCTAAAGAAAAATTGCCAAGGAATCTAAAGATAACCACAAAGCCTTCTTTAGCTATATCAAACATTTAGGTGGCAACTCTCAGATATGCTTTGAGATACTGCAAAATGGCAAAAAATACACTGAACCAACTGACATTGCCATCATCCTGCTGGACAAGTTTAGTGCAAACGTCACACCCCCTCACCCCCAAAAAGGCCTGTGTCCATCTCAGAAGAATGCAGAGGCCCAGACATCACAGACATGCTGATAAAAACAGCCCTCTCCAAAGCAAGAACACAGCATCAATGGGACCGAATGGTGTTCCAGGCTGCATCTTACATGAGCTCCAAAAGGAACTAAACCCTCACCTAAATTCACTGTTCAGACTCAGCCTTACCCCAGGTTATGTACCCAAAGAATGGCATACAGCAACAGTCGTCCCACTCCACAAAGGTGGTGCCACAACAGAACCTGGGAACTATTGCCCTATAAGCCTGACCAGCCTGGTCTGCAAAGCTATGGAGTGAATTATCATGGAACTCATAAACAGAGACACTGGGAACCTGCAGACACTGGGCCCTACCCACTTCAGCTTTGTTAAAGGCAGATCCTGCCTCCTAAACCTAGTTGACTTTTTTGAAACAGTTACCAAGGCCATAGATGAAGGGAAGGTAGTCCACACAGTCTACCTGGACCTCACTAAGGCCTTCAACACCATTCCCCACTCTGGCATCATAGACAAGCTTACCAGCTTGAACATTAACCCCTATGTCACAAGATGGGTGGCCAACTGGCTCACGGATAGAACACACATGGTCAGAGTTGCAGGTGCAATGTCCGACTCTAAACCAGTCACAAGTGGCATCCCACAGGTCTCGGTCCCGGGACCCCTTCTGTTCAGTATATACTTCTCTGAGGTACAGGCAAGCACGGGAGGACTATGGCTGACCAAGTTCACAGATGACTGCAAACTGGGGGCCATAATCGACTCTCCGACTGACACAGACATCCTTCAGAAGGGTCTTACAGAGACAGATACCTGGTGTCAAAACCATGGCCTCAAGCTGAATGCCAAAAAATGCATAGTCATCCCCTTTGGAAAAAACAAAGTGCCCACGAATTACCACTTAGGTGGTGATCCACTAGGTACGGAAAATGTAATTAGGGACCTGGGGACCCAGGTAGATAGTAACCTCTCCTTTGATAATCACATTGCCAAAGTGGTTAAATATTCCTTCTATGTAGCCCACCTAATCACGAAAGGGTTCACCTCTAGATCAAGAGAGGTCATTGTTCCCCTCTACTTATCACTCATTAGGCCCATAATAGAGTACAATGCCCCTTTTGGTATGCACCTTAATTGGCACATGCAACAGCTGGTAACACCACAGAAGTACCTCACCAAGAAGATCATGGGCCTCAAAGAGATGCCCTATGCAGCTCGACTAAAGAAACTCCAGCTCTACTCAGTTGCTTACTGCCTGCTCAGAGATGATCTATGCCTGACGTATAAGGCCATGTCCAACCCAGAATTAATGGACATGCTCCACCTCAAGAAAAACAAATCTCTTAGAGCCACACACTCCAGTGAATAAAACCTCAGCAAAGCAATAAATAGGACATGCTGGAGGGATAGATTCCTGTCCCAGAGTCTTCCCTCGCTCTGGAATAGAATCCCAGTTGATTTTAGGCAGAGCCCCTCACAGACTCTCTTCAAGAGGAATCTTGACGAGTGGATGGGAAATTTTAAATTTACCCCCTGGGATCATTTCAGTGGCCCTGCTAGACAGAAGCCCAGGAAACTAATTTAAAAGGGAGGCGAAAGCCAACACATTCTGGCTAGGTTTATAAATGCCCTTGGGCAGATAGCCTAGTACCTACCTATGAACCTATGAACCTACACACGCTAGGGACCTAAACCTTGTCACCACAATAAACAGAACATGCCAGAGGGATAGATTCCTGTCCCAGAAACTTCACATACTCCGGAATAAACTGCCTATCTATATCAATCAAAGCTCCTCATTAGCACTCTTTAAGAAAAATCTTGATGATTGGATGGGAAATAGGAAATTCACCCTGGGGAACACTTCTGTGTCTCTGCTCAACAGTGGCACAGGAAAATAAATTTCTTGGGTGGCAAAAGCCAGGGTACCTTTTTGGCTGGGCTTGTATAGGCCCCAGGGCCAATAGCCTAGTACCTACCTATGAACCTATGAACCTTTAAGCCTTGCCTAAAAAAGGTAATATGGGGACAGCAAGAGCCTTGGCCAGTATTCAGAAGCATAGGGGCGACAGGTGCAAACCATCTGTAGCGAAACAACAAAGTTTGTCTATCATGTCTTCACAGGCAGACAGAGACTGGATCACCTTTGGATGACACCAGAAGCTCAGCCAATTGTTGAAGTTTATCATCTTTCTGTTATATTGCAGTATCATGTAGGTGAAGGTAAGATACTACTCACACACCGTAAAATTGGTATACTCATCTTTGTCAAGTCTGATAATGTCACCATCTTACAAATATACCTGTGGAAAAATGAAACCCCACTAATGTGTATAGCATGTCGTGTAAATGCATACTGTTGTAATATCCTCATGTAGTTAGGTAGGGCTTTGAATCCTGCACTTGCCAACTGTTTGTGTTTCCCTGGAAAAGTGCAACCTTTTTGGAGACTACACACACCCCTTAAAAGTGGTATACTCATCTTTGTCAAGTCTCATGATGTCATCATCCTACAAATATACCTGTGGAAAGGTGAAATCTCAGTAATGTGTATAACGTGTCATGTAAATGCATACTACAGTAATATCATAATGTCGTTAGGAAAGAGTTTGAATCTCGCACTTGCTGACTGTGTGTGTGCTCCAGGTGTCTGACACCACTGGCCAATGTAGAGTGGGTTTTGATTTTTCTAGTGTATGACATATCACAATGACAACTGTATGTGCATTACCCATGTAAGGTAGCTGTGGGACAAATCCATATAACATGTGACCTCAAGTATTTCATAGGTGGGTACTCTGCTTTCTCCATGAACGCATCTGTTATCTTTGCCAGAGCATGCTGGTGCTTTCCAGACCTTAGGTCACTTCTGTATGCTTATGACAAGCTTAGCCACTGCAGTGATCCCTGGGCTATGTCTTCCATTTCACATCCACTCATCACGGTTTCTATTGAAGAGTGTGAGTGAGGGTTTATGCTTGAGGTATATTTGAAACCTGTTCCAAAGCAAGCAAAGTCTGCAAAGATGACTAATCATTATAGATGTGCAACAACCTCTGTGGATCTGCATGAAAACCCTTTATTGCTTATGTGCTCCACAGAGGGATTTCCAAAACCCTTTGGTAATGTGATTATCAAAGGAGAGATGACATAACACATGGCTCTGTGTATACATTAGTACCTGTTCCACATTTTGGGGGCTACTACCTATGTGGTACTCTGGGGATACTTTGTTTTCTAAAAGTGGATAACTATGCTTTCTTTGGCTTATAGCTTTACAGCATGAGTTTGACACCAGGTATCTATCTGCATGATACCCTTTTGGAGCTTCTGTGCGCCATCTGGAGAATAAAGTATAGCCCACATTATGCATTTTCATCAAACGTGGGCAGACATATCCCTACTGTGTTTGCTTGTACCTAAGAAAGCTATATGCCAAACAGGAGTGGTCCCAGAACTGAGTGCAGGTGAATACCACTTTTTACTGGCATAGAATAGTACATGGAGGCTGCAAATATTACTGTGTGTCCTACATCTGTGCGTCAGTTGTCAAGCCATCATCTAACAATTGTTTATTGTCAGTCTGTTGAGGTTATGTATAATACCAGTATGTGGGATGGGTATGAATTGCTGGTGAGCTATAGCTTGGCTGTGTTGACCTCCTCTACCTCACCTATAGCCTTGTTGACTGGCTTGAAGTCTACTAGGTGTAGGAGCCATGATCTGGCCTTTAGAGAACCTAAGTGGGTATGGTGCAGTGTTTGCAGGTCCATAATGTCTCTGTTAATGAGTTCCATAATGCTGTGCTCCATAGCCTTCCAGATAACATTGGTCTGGCTTATAGGGTGAGAGTTTCCAAGACCTGTTGTAGTTCTACCCTTAATCAATTTATGTTAACATTTGCACTGGGTGTGACAAGGGTGGACAGATTTAAGAATAAGTATATTAGAGGGTCAGGCCAGGTTTGATGGTTAGTAGACCATGCCAGATAGGCAGGATTAAGTTGGTTTGTACATGTGCTGAGGAGGGAAGCAGAGTATATTGTGAAATAGATGCTAAGGATGAAGCCGCCAGGTAACAGGAAAAGAGGAATGCCTAAGATGAGGTTTATGGCTGTGATGAGAGAGGACATGCAGATGGATGGTGTGACAGTGCAAGATGCAGAGGGCAGGAAGAAATTATATACTGTGGTGACCCCTAATGGGAGCATCCGAAAGGAGAAGAAGAAGAAGAAGATGTATCTCAACCCTTGTGAACTGTGAACACCATTACCGTGTGTCATTCCACAAGTATGTAACCTGTATAGAGGCTGCATCTGGACAGAGCGTTTAGGTGAGTGGTGACTTCATATGTCAGCTTATGTATGACACAGCCAGGGACACTTTCCAGGACCATTGCCACTGTGGTGTGTACTTTGTTAAAAAGATGTTTTAACTAGAGTGTCTGTGAATCATCAGCTTTTACATTCTTCGGGTCTGGAAATATGGCCCTTGAGTAATGACAGGGTGTTGAAATCCGCATTCAAACTGTCTGACAAGGAATTGGTAATGTCAGTCAGGTAAGTGTACTTTGTGACCATTTACATTAACTGTGACCCATCTGATATTTCCCCTGTAGATTATGAACAACACTGAAGAAAGCTTTAGTGTTGTCTTTGGAATCCTTGCCATTTTGTATTTTGAAGCTTGCCTTGCATGTTTATTGAGGGATTGTATTTTCCCAATGATACTGACCAGAGAGGTTATCCCTTCTTGGTATGTAACTCTTTTTTGGTACAACTTCCCATCTTTTATCATATATTTAGTTTATGGCAGGGGTCCATGAGACTAATGCACTTTTACTGCTTCAGAATGTACCTGGCAGGATTTGAAGGCCTGCATTTGCACTTGTTTCTGTCCTGTAACTCGTGGGCCCATCTCATTTGCTCACTCAAAAAAAAAAAAAGTATCTTCTTTTATTGTATTTGTGTTTCTTAATACTTTATTTTGCTTTTGCGTCATCTTAAAAGTACTCAATTGTATTTATTACTGCTTGGTGTAACTCATTATAAGCCTTTTAGTTTAAGCACTTGGGCTTCAGACCAGTTGTTTTACATTAAGAAGGTTTGTGGTCTGCACTGTAGTGGCAGAACAGGTAGCTTACATCCTTCTAAGTTGGGAACTGCTGATTGAGGGCTCAGTGTCTGTTATTCTAAAAGTGTATTAATTCTGCTTTAAGCACTTGGGCTTCAGGCCAGTTATTTTACATTAAGAGGGTTCGTGGTCTGCACTCTTGTGGGAGGAGAGGCTGGACTCTGCCCTTCTGAGCTGGGAATTTCTGGTTAAAGGCTTATAGTGCCTGCATATTTGAACTGCTTCTTACTGAAATTGGTATACCTTGTTTGCCGTAGCATAAACTAGATCCAGGCCTGCTGAATCTAGCTTTGTTTGTATAACTTGAGCACTAATCCATGCATTCTTTAAAGTATTCAATTGTATTTATTACTGCTTGGTAGTAACTTGATTAAAGTGTAGCTATCATTCTAAGTCTTTTGGATTAAGCACTTGGGCTTCAGACCAGTTGTTTTACATTAAGAAGATTTGTGGCCTGCACTGTGGTGGCAGGACAGGTAGCTTACATCCTTCTAAGTTGGGAACTGCTGATTGAGGGCTCAGTGTCTGTTATTCTAAAAGTGTATTAGATCTGGTTTAAGCACTTGGGCTTCAGGTCAGTTATTTTACATTAAGAAGGTTCATGGTCTGCACTCTTGTGGGAGGAGAGGCTGGACTCTGCCCTTCTGATCTGGGAATTTCTGGTTAAAGGCTTATAGTGCCTGCATATTTGAACTGTTTCTTACTGAAATTGGTACACCTTGTTTGCTGTAGCATAGACTAGATCCAGGACTGCTGAATCTAGCTTTGTTTGTATGCTTGTTGTTTGTTTGCTTGTTATTTCCCTGAAATGCTAATTCCACCTAAAACGTGGCTTTTCAGCACTTCTGTGGATCCCTAGTGATATCTGCATTGCTTATTGTACTTATTTACTTGTTTCACTTGAAAGAAAGTTACTGTTTGTCGTTTTTGCATTTAAGTTACCTGTAACACATTGCATTTAAGTTACCTGGCACTTGCTCACTAAAGCAATTATATAAGTCAGCACTAAAAAATTAAAAGCACTACACCCTACAAACTCCCCTTGAGTACCTTGTTCCCCATTGGCCCTTTTTTTCAATTATAAAGGAATTCCCAATACTATTCTAGCATGTCCAAAGGTCAGTTGTCAATCTCCTCTCTGGTCCAGCTGGTGAATCTGGGAATCTTGAGGCAATGTTACAACTGCCTCATGCACACAGACAACCCTCTCCTCCTCTCAACAAATTCCAACACATGTGAGAGATGCAACCATATAGCCAAACTGGAGGCTAAGCTCTCTCAACTCTGTACTGCCGTAACCAGTCAGGAGGAGAAGGAAACCACACTCACTACAATTCCAGTCTCACATAGACCTACCACGACAGCAAACCAAACACATAAACACACAAAAACATACTCAGGGGCTCTAAATAAAAATCTGCCTAAGCAGCAGAGACCTCCAAAGCAGACACCCAAGCAACCGCTACCCCAAAACAAAACACGTGCAACACATAGCTCACAAAGCCAGTGTGCCGAACAGTCACAGCCCTTAAGGCTAAACAACACACCTGATACACTTGTAATAGGTGACTCTATCATCAGGCACACTGACGTCCCGCTCACCAGGCTGAACAAGGAGAAGGTCATGGTGAGCTGCCTGTCGGGCGCTAGGATCCGCCACATAACACAAGCACTCAGGTCACTCCAAGGCAAGTACAAATATAACTCAGTCATTGTCCATGCTGGTGTGAATGACCTGAGAAGTACCTCCCTGGACTACATGAAAAGAGACATAGAGAAGCTCTCTGAGCATGTAGCCCAGTCTGGTATGACCCTGACCTTGAGTAGCATCTTACCCTCACCAAGAATGATGCCACAATATGAAGACAAGATGATCAATTTCAACAATTGGCTTAAGTACTGGTGTCATTCAAAGGGGATCCAATGCCTGTCAGCCTGGGATGACATGCTCGACAAGCCATGATGCTTCACTAGGGACGGCTTGCACCTCTCACCCCTGGGCTTTTGGATATTGGCAAAGGCTCTTGCTACCCCCATAGTGCCTCTTTTAGGCAAGGCTTAAAAGACAAAACCACCTCCATAGGTATCATGAGGCATAAGAAACTAAGAGTAATGCTACTCAACGCCATAAGTCTAAACCTCAAGATGCACGCACTCGAATGTCTCCTTAGCATGGAGAACATCAATATCTGTGCAGTAACAGAAACCTGGTTCAAGGCTCCCGAGAGCACCCCAGCACTAACAGGTTATACCTCATACCATGCTTTTCGGCCCCAAAACTTGGACCAAACCACAAAAGGAGGGGGAGTATCAATATTCGTCAAAGATACCCACACCTCCAGGTTGGTGGCACAGCCTGAAGCATCAGAGACTATCCATGTGCAACTAACAGTGGGTAAAACTGCCTTCCAGTCTATAACCTGCTACAGACCACCCTCCCAAACCCAGGAAACCCACTCGGCCTTCCTGAGAACACTGGAAAATATGAAGGTCTCTCCAAACACCATTATATTGGGTGACTTCAACTACCCAAACATAGACTGGGAGCATTACTCTAGCTCCAACACACTAGCCCAAAGGTTCCTAGAATTTATAAACTCAAATGCTATGGAACAACTTTTTACCACTCCCACAAGAGGGGAAAACATACTGGACCTGATCATCATCAACACGGGGACTCTATGCTCCAGACCAGAAGTGTATCCCTCACTAGTAAGATCAGACCATAAACTAATCTCACTGGATATTCACATCCCGACCCCACCCCCTGTCCAGAAAACCACAGTGAAAAACTTCTCTAAAGCAAATTTCACACTCCTCAAAACCGAGGTGGAATCATTCAAAGCCCCCGGGCCTGTGGAAAATACGGCCCAGACTGCCGAATCCTTTATAAACGCATTCTATGAACACCTTCAGGAATGCATGGATCATGCAATCCCAAATAAAACCAAGACCTAATCCTCCAAAGGCAGATGCCCTGTCTGGTAGACCCCAGCCATAAACAAACTATACAATAGAAGGAGGAAGCTACTACATGATAGAGCAAAATCCCAAAAAGGGAAGGCATCTCTGGTCAGTATTAGCAAAAAACTATGGGCACTCATAAAATCGTCTAAGGCCAGCTTCGAGAGAAAAATTGCAGAGGACACTAAGGATAATCACAAGGCTTTCTTTAGTTATGTTAGGAACCTGGGTGGGAGTTCCCAGATATGTTCAGAATTAGTCCAAAATGACAAAAAAATACACTGAACCCACAGACATTGCCAACATCCTAGCTGACAGGTTCAGCACAAACTTCTCCCTCCCCTCCCCACCAAAAGGGCAAATATCTATCCCAGCAGAGTGTTGCCCCCCTGACATCTCAGATGCTCAGGTAAGAGCTGCCCTCTCCAAAGCAAAAAACACAGCTTAAATGGGACCAGACGGTGTCCTGGGCTGTGTCCTACATGAACTCCAAGAAGAGCTAAACCCAAACATAAAACTACTGTTCAATCTCAGCCTTACTACAGGATATGTACCCAAAGAGTGGCGTACAACAACAGTGGTCCCTCTCCACAAAGGTGGTGCCTCAACGGATCCTGGAAACTATTGACCCATAAGCCTGACTAGCTTGGTCTGCAAAACTATGGAAAGGATCATCATGGACCTCATAAATAAATATATTGGGGACCTACAGACACTGGATCCTACCCAGTTCGGCTTTGTTAAGGGCAGATCCTGCCTTTTAAACCTGGTCGAGTTCTTTGAAACAGTCACCAAGGCCATTGACGAGGGGAAGGTGGTCCACACAGCCTACCTGGACCTCGCAAAAGCCTTTGATACAATACCCCACTCGGGCATTATAGATAAGCTCACCAGCTTAACTATAAACCCCTATGTCACTAAATGGGTTGCAAACTGGCTCAAGGACAGAACCCACATGGTTAGAATTGCTGGAGCCATGTCAGACTTCAATCCAGTTATAAGTGGCATCCCACAAGGCTCAGTCCTGGGACCTCTCTTGTTCGGTATATATTTCTCGGAGTTACAGGCCAACACGGAAGGACTGTGGCTGACCAAGTTCGCAGATGACTGCAAACTGGGTGCCATAATTGACTTTCCAGCCGACACAAGCATCCTCCAAAAGGGCCTCATAGAAACAGACAACTGGTGCCAGAGCCATGGCCTCAAGCTAAACGCCAAAAAGTGTATAGTCATCCCCTTTGGCAAAAACAAAGTGCCCACAAATTACCACATAGGTGGTAATCCATTAAGTACAGAAGAAGTAATTAGGGACCTGGGGACCCAAGTTGATAGCAATCTCTCCTTTGACAACCACGTGGCCAAAGTGGTTAGAAAAACATTTTATATAGCCCATCTAATCATGAAGGGATTCACATCTAGATCAGGGGAAGCCATTGTGCCTCTTTACTCATCCCTCATCAGGCCCATAATTGAGTACATTGCCCCTTTTGGGATGTACCTTACCAGACACCTGCAGCAACTGGAAAGACCCCAAAAGTACCTCACCAAGAGGATCAAAGGGCTCAAACAGATGCCATATGCTGCCCGGTTAAAGAAACTCCAGCTCTACTCAGTGACATACCGCCTGCTCAGAGGTGATCTGTGCCTGCCGTATAAAGCCATGTCCAACCTGGAATTAATGGACATGCTGCACCTCAGAAAATCCAAATCCCATCGAGCTACGTGCTCGAGAGACTTGGACCTCAGCAGTGAAATAAATAGGACATGCTGGAGGGACAGATTCATAACCCAGAGGCTCCCTTCACTCTGGAATAAAATCCCAGTCCAGGTTAGGCAGAGTCCCTCATTGACTCTCTTCAAGAGGAATCTTGATGAGTGGATGTTAGATCGTAGGTTTACCCCGGGTATCACTTCTGTGTCACTGTTAGACAGAGGCACAGTATACTAACTTCGAAAAAGGGCATAGCAAAATTAATTTAAAATGGGTGGCGAAAGCCAAACACACTCTGGCTAGGCTTATAAATGCCCTAGGGCAGATAGCCTAGTATGAACCTATGAACCTATGAACCTATGAACCTAAGTGAGAATTTCTTGTGTTTGTGATAGCACGGCCATGCAACCCTGTAGGTAAACAGTGTGCATTAATAAAGGATTATGCAGCTGGGACAGTGTTAACCTTAGTAATGCAAACCAATGACAGATAGCAACAACAGCATCACCCACAGCATATTGTCAACCTGTGTCATACACATACATGCATACTCAAGTTCCAAAATGTGTGTAGTACAATGCATACTGGCCACCAATAGAAAGTATGGAGTGTTAACACTGGCCAATACACGGCATGTCACCCTGCCGATGTGTCCAATATGTATGTACATGCAGACAGTGCACCTCCACTATGTTCACAAATGTACACCTGAAATCCTGTGCTGCACACACCCCACATTTACTGTCCACTGTATAACACATGCTGACACAACTACACACATCAGCCAAGTGGCACATGGGCAAACAAAACACAATTGGAATAAACACTGGTGGAAACAATACAACATTAATTACAGCTTTAATGCATCATGCCTGCTCAGCTACACCTTCAAGGATAGCATTACACCTTACTGCTGACAACATGCTACACATTCAACCATTGCTATACTTTATTAAAGTCACCCTGTGTATCAGCACCATGTTAGCCTTTTCCTGCATCAATGTTACAGATGACAGGAGGTGGCACAGGTTTCATCATATGCACAGGGTGTGTTGTTGGTTTGCCAGAGGCCTATGCTGAGCCGTACAATCGACATGTGTGTGTGTGAGTGTGTGTGTGTGAGGGCCATGAGTACTGTATGGGCCAATGTTGATGTAATGTGTGTGGGTATGTGTTTGCCCTAGGTTTCTGGTTTATGTGTGTGTGTGTGTCTGCATGCAGACAGTTCCACCATGTGTCTGCCATATACGGGGATTGATGAGACAGACTGTACCTGGCAGGTTTTACAGATCACCATCTCTGGCCATGGATATGGAACCTGTGCCTAACAGGGGTGCTACACACAGTATCAGGTACTAATCTAGACTGGGTACTATCCGAAGAGGTTGACATATGTCCACTGGATCCAGGTCCCTGCTGGGACTGGCCAGAGCCACATGCACGTGGTCTTCTAGGACGGTCTATGGACAGCCCCCCAACATTGCTGGGGCTGGTACTGGCACTACGGGAGTGGCTGTGACTTGCTGGACATCCACGGCAACCTCCAGCTGCTGATGTTGCTGGCATATGTCTACATCGACATCTCAACCATCCTGCACTGTCCTGACACTGTGGAGGACATCCAATTTCTCACCCCAATGTCTATCAATGATCTCAGTGTAATTACATATAACACCTGCTAGGTCACGGATACTGTCATTTACAGAGGTGTTATGAGCCCTCTGTGCCCTTAGTCCCTGTCTTGTGTACCCCTCCATTCATGCTTGTGCCTCCATGACAGCCTGGAACATGCATGTGGTAGAAAGAGGTGTGGCACGTCTGCCAGAGGCATGATGATGAGCAGTGCTCTGATGAGAAACCCTGGGTTTCTGCCTATGTAGTACCGTTCCAGACATCTGACTATGGCTGCTGTGTCCTGATATATGTGCCATACATACCACACTGTCCTGGCTAGTGTCAACCGTACACTGTCCCTCAGCTAAGGGCAATGGTGACAATGAATGTACAGGCAGTATGACTGTGTGCATGGATGGGGTGTAGACTTGTGTACTGTCAATTGGTGGCCCAACAACAGACCCTGACAAACTTGCCTGTGCCTAAACACACCTATCCTCATGATCACTGTCTGTCTCAGTTGCCTTCTGTACTGAACCAGCCCTACCTTGGCACCTGTGAGAGGAAAACAGGAATCACACTGTCAGTTGTGCAAATGGTGATTGGTATGCATATTGTTTAGAGGTGCATATCTGTGCACACATGCAACATTAAGGTGTATAGCAAGGTGTATAGGAATGAAAGCTATGTGTAGTACTGTGGTTACAATAACTGGATGGGGTATAGTACCATAGACCATCATCATGAAGCATCATGTGGTCACTCAAGGTTACAAATGTTTCCCAAACCACCACTACACAAGCTGTACTGGAACTGAACTACTTTGGCTACATTCACCATTTCACATCCAGTTGTTACATGAGTTTGTAAGGCATTCCTTGACATGAATGTGTAGTGTGTTGCAGAGTGTTTAAATGCCCCATGATAGGCCTCTACCCCTCAGGTATACTATGTGTAATGTGTGGATGAGATTTTGGATACTGGAGTGTGTATTTACAGAGGGTTTGGGAATCCTTTATGTGTAGCATGTTAAAATGCCCTGTGTATGATATAGATATGTTATGTGCATGTTGAGTATCAACTGTGCTATCCAATGGTCACTACAGTCTAGCCACATTTGTTTGAGATGGTCTGGGTATTGCATGTGTTTGAGGCAGCTAATCACATTAGTGAGATGTGAGTGGTATTACACCAAACATGCACAGCATGCATTATGGGTAGGTGCGTTACGTGTGTACATGGCCTACACCTTAACTATGACATTCACTTTTTATTTACAATAATAAATGTAGAACACACTCACCAGCATCTGTCCGCTGCCTTGATGTCACCCTAGAGGGGCCTACATAGAGATGAGACAGTTTGTCAGTGGCCACAATTGTGGGATTGCTACTGTGTGTTTGCAATCTTACAGTACAGCAACAGTTTACATTCACAGGGCTACAGATTATGCTCCAAATGATCAGTATTGCACAACAACAGGCTCCACATCTTTTAACGACACACTCCACATCTCACATATGCATGATCTACCAATACAGAAAACAATAGTCTACAGATATGCCATGTTACCTGCATGCTCCATGTGTGCTTGCTGGGTGGCTCCAACCTCCATCATGGTGTATGTCTGCTGCTGTTGTTGTTGGGCAGGTGCCACCAGGCTCAGGAGCAGCTCCTCCACTCTGGTGAGGGGGGGATGGATATTAACACCACCTCCTGTTGTAAGCTATTGTCTCTGCACATCAGCAGCACGCTGACGGACATGTCTGAGAAGATCACTGCAGTGGTGGCGTACCTGCTCATATGTCTGGTTATGCAGGCCTACTTCCTTTACCCTGAGGACAACATCTTGCCACATTGCAGTACGCTCCTGCTGGTCCTGGCTGGTTCATGAGAACATGAGACTGTAGTGCTGAATCATACTGGTAGTAATTATGTCATCTTCAGCACTACTGTAACTGGGGTTCCTGTGATGCACCATGATCCCTGGAAGACATACATACGAAAATATGTCTGGGCAAGTCATATGGCACATTTAATGTTATACAGTACAGATATCAGTGAACTGCCATATATAGCAACCTATTAGCTAACCGAGAGTGAAACACTTTAACTGCCACTTATCACTGCTCACCTCATAACTGCTTGGAAGTGCCTGGCTCACTCTCAGTCTAATGAACCATGTTCTGCACAGCAACAAAATAAAATCACTATATAAGACTATACAAGAGCACCTGGCACACTGTATGCAACACGATGCACCACCTCGCCACAGCAGATATACATCAAGCTGATGTGTAAAGAAATATTTCATCCATCACAATGAGTGTAAGGTCCAGTAAATGTATTACTATTATACCACAAAACTTGTTAATGGCAAACCCTTGTCTAAAATATGTTCACAATTTGGAATATAGGTTGCATACTGCTGAAGAACACTATGAATGTTGCTATATATGCAGTTATATGTTTTATCACATATATGTCAAAGGACATGTTACAGACATACCCACACACACATCAGGCATAATTACAGGACACAAAGGTATGACAACCCAGATAAGCTTTCAGTGTGTACTATACAGTACTGTGTGTCAGTACTTACACAACCTTAATCTTGAGAAATGTAATCTGTGATGAATACAGGCACCACAGAAAACAGTGGATGCAAGCAATGTGGACATACACCATACTTTGCTGTACAGGCCCAGAGCTTCAAGTAGTACTACAGAACACATAGGATTTGGATTCAACATCAATAACAATCAATAATCATAGATGTAGTGCTTTAGCCTCCAATGATACACCCTAGTTAAAACCAAGGGACTTAATCACACTGTATGCAATAGCACTTTTTCTGCCTAGCAACAGAATACACAGCTTTTGTTAGGATCAAAGCAAGGACCCATAAAACTATGACATAAACAGTTTCCCACTAAGCTATCCCACAGATACATATCTTTGATGTATTCACAAACACATTGACCATCACAGTCAGTTAACAGTACAGAGAATCTATTGCAACAAGTAGATGTAGGTGTGTATGAGTATATATATATATATATATATATATATATATATATATATATATATATATATATATATATATATATACATATACACATCCATTGGTGTACATATACATATATATGTAGGCACATATACATTTCACCTTTCATAGTGAGAATATCAATTATACAAAGGATGTGAGGTGTACAGTAATGTAATAAAATTACACAGTCTTGGGATAAATGCATTGAAGGTGTTCACAGCCCAGCTAGCTTTAACAGGCCTCACTAAACCACACACAGTGTTTAACTGCCACATGTCATATACCAGCACTGTATGCTGTCTTGTTTGTCACACACTAAAACCTACATACAAATATGCGCATACTAACCTTCACCAACATATATATCTCCACCCTTCACAAACAGTTGTAATATGTCCCCTGCCCTATGCACATATACAGATGTGAATATATATGATACATATATATTTCTCCATCTATGTGTGGCATACACTCACAAGGTCCACACTGTTGTAAGTCCCTGGACCTCAAAGCTGAACTGTTGGGCCTTGCTGCAACACAAACAGGTGTCACATATGAACACACACACTAACATTAGGGGTGTATATGGCTACAGATGCTAGATAAGCATAATAGACTGCTACAGCAGTTGCCAATGCTAAGCTACACTTTAATATGACTATTATGCATGTGTTGTTCTGTCACACCCATGTTTATATAATGTCATCGCTAATCCCCCCAACAGCCATTGGCCACACTACTGTACAGAACACAGATAACATGGATCAGATCTTTGATATTTAATGCTGAGCTACACATTTCACAGGTATGTCCCACTGCCCACAGGTACACACTGTATTGTCCATAGCAGTAGTTAAGCAGAACATCTATGCATAAATAAGTACTGCTGCCACATATGAATGGTTCACATTATGCAGCCTATTCTTCAATGAAATCTACTACATGCCGATAAATACATATGTGTCACATGCCTTTCCTTTGTTTGATTTGGTAATATTTATTTTTATTTTTCCTTTTTTTCTGTCTCCCTCTCTCTCTCTGTCAGTCTCTGCAATAGAGTGATTGAGTTTGTTGGCAGAGATTGCAGCCTGCTTTTGTAGGTATTTGCACATGAGCATGTGATGGCCTTTGCACCAATTAGTGGCCACTACTTGCTAATTGCATGCAGCCTGCTGTGTAGTAATTGCAGTAATCACTGTCATAGCAACCCAGTACTATAAATTGCTAACTCAGGTAGGCGTGGCACTTTCAGCTTTCCAAGATGGAGATCATTCTTGTTTGCTGTGGACATCATTATTTAAGACAGAAAGTTGGTATAGTTCTTATATCAGAAACCAGGGGTGTAGCCAAAGATTTACATTTTGTACTCAGACCTAATGTTGCTGCTTCCAGTACCCACTTGTCAGTGTAGAAATGTACTCACCCCTCAAAATGCTACCCCGGGATACATGGAAAGATGTACTTTCTTTTCAACTGTTACAATTAACTGCCATACAAAGCTAGTTATAGAGATGTATTCCTTTGGCACAAGAATTGTTTGTGAACTGCTATACTGTGAATATTCATTTACTCAGTTCTAAACAGTTTGTGCTTTTTTAGTGTTGACATTAGCACAAGCTGCTCAGGAAAACTGGACACATTTCAGTACAGTGAGTATGCTTACCTACATCCTTGGCAGACCCTGCACACACAGGTATAGTCTACATTTGGGTAGGGTTGCAGAAGTACAGAGAGTGTAAGTATTATTGTGTGGATTTTATCTTGCTGGACTTACAGGGTTGCTGTGTACATGTTAGTTTATCAAGGCAAGTAGTCTGTCTGCATAACTCCCAACTGTGAACCTATCCACTTGGTAGACAGAGAATAGCCTGCTATTTTTTGTCTGTGCACCACACAGGTCTTTTTAGCAATAGAGCAATGGCATTGTTACAGTTGGTTGCTACCAGTACCTGGCTACATCCATTTGTATTTCAGTGTTGTATTCCTACATAAGGGTATGCTTCCGAAACTCCTTCAAAAGCTATTTGCACAGTGTGTAACAGCAGAAAGGCTGATATGCCTCTGTGTTTCTGCCTCTGCCAGACCTCTCAAACACTCAGGTACATATTTGAACAGACTCAGGGAAAAGTAAAGGAAAAGTCAGGGACACCTTTAAAGTATTAGGTTCATAGGTTCATAGGTTGGTACTAGGCTATCGGCCCTAGGGCCTATGCAAGCCTAGTAATAACAATTACCTGGATATTTCTTCCCACAATATTTACTTCTCTGGACCCCTGTCTAGCAGGTTGACTGACATGATCCCCGGGGTGAATTTCCTATCTCCCATTTAATCATCAAGGTTCCTTTTGAAGAGGGCCAATGAGGTGCTCTGCTTGACATGTAGGGGCAGTCTATTCCAGAGTATGGGGAGTCTCTGGGTCAGGAACCTATCCCTCCAGCATGTTTTGTTCATTGTGATGACAATGTTTAGATCCCTGGAGCATGTGGCTCTGAGGGATTGGGATTTCTTTAAGTAGAGCATGTCCAACAGCTCAGGGTTTGACATGGCCTTGTATGTTTAGCAGAGATTGCCTCTGAGTAGACGATATGCCACAAAGTATAGCTGGAGTTTTTTTAGATGGTCAGCATATGGCATTTACTTTAGGCCTGTGATTCCTTTAGCGAGGTATTTCTGTGGCCTTTCCAGCTTTTGCAGATGTCTTGTGAGGTACATACCAAACGGGGCATTATACTCTATAATGGGTCTAATGAGGGATGAGTACAGTGGGACAATGACCTCCTTTTTTCTGGATGAAAAGCCCTTAGTGATGAGGTGTGCCACATAGAAGGATTTACTGACTGTTGTGGTGATGTGGTTATCGAAAGTGAGGCCACTGTCCACCTATGTCCCTAAGTCTCTCATCACACTTTCGATGTTTAATGTCCTGCCACCTATGTGGTAATTGATCGGGACATGTTTTTTTCCAAAGGGGATAACTATACATTTCTTGGCATTGAGCTTGAGCCCATGTCTCTGACACCAGACATCTGTTTCTGTATGGCCCTTTTGTAGAATATCCACATCATTTGGGGATTCAATAATGGCTCCCAGTTTGCAGTCATCTGTGAACTTTGTTAGCCAGAGTCCCTTAGTGTTGGCTTGTACTTCAAAGAAGTAGATGCCAAACAAGAGTGGCCCCAGGACTGAACCCTGAGATACTCCACTTGTCATTTGTCTCTAGCTGGATTTGGAGTTGGCTACTTTTACAGTCTGGGTTCTGTCAGTAAGCCAGTTGGCAACCCAACGAGTGACATAGGGATCTATGCCCAGCTTAGTAAGTTTATCTATGATTCCAGAGTGGGAGATGGTGTTGAAGGCCTTGTCGAGGTCCAGATAGGCTGTGTGGACCCTTACCCTCATCCACAGCTCTGGTGACTGATTCAAAGAAGTCAAACAGATTCAGGAGACAAGATCAGCCCTTCACAAACCCAAACTGGGTGGGGTCTAGTGTTTGAAGGTTGCCAATGTCTTTGTTTATAAGTTTCATGATAATGCGTTCCATGACCTTGCAGATCAGGCTTGTCAGACTGATGGGACGGTAGTTCCCGGTATCCAAGGTGGATCCTCCCTTGTGGAGCGGGATAACTGTAGCTGTTCACCACTCAGTGGCCACGAAGCCTGAGGTGAGGCTATGATTAAACATGACAGTTAAGTGAGGTGCCAGTTGATTTTGTAGTTCATGTAGTACACAGCCTAGGATGTCATCTGGTCCCATGGATGCTGTATTCTTAGCTTTGGAGAGTGCGGTTTCTACCTGTGTGGCCGTGATTATCGGAATTTGGCAATCTTTTGGTATTAAGAAGGGCCCTTTAGGGGGTGAGAGGGGGTGAAGTTGGCACTAAATCGGTCTGCCAGGATATTGGCAATATCCTTGGGATCAATATATTTAATGCCATTCTGTTGAAGCTCAGAGCAGATCTGAGCATTGCCATTTAGATTCTTGACATAACTATAGAATGCCTTGTGGTTGTCTTTGGAATCTTTGGCAATTTTATTTTCGTAACTAGCTTTTGAGGATTTTATGAGGGATCTCAGCTTCTTACTGAGGCTAGTGAGGGAGTTTTTTGCATCCTGGGATTTTCTTCTTTTCTGCAACAGTTTCTTCCTTCTGTTGTATAGTTTGTTTATAGCAGGGGACCACCAGATCGGCTTCCTTTTTTTGGAGAAGAGCATCTTGGTTCTATTTGGGATGGCATGATTAATGCATGAGTGGATGTGCTCGTACAGTGCCTTAATGTAGGATTCTGCAGTCGAACTTCCAGATCCCGTCTGCGTGGGTGTTGTGAAGTTTGTCACTTCTGACTTCAGTAGCATGAAGTTGGCTTTGGAGATGTTTTTTAAGGAAGTTTCCTTATTGGAGGGTGGGGGTTGGATGTGGATGTCAAAGGTGATTTGCTTATGGTCAGACCTGACCAATGAGGGGGTGACCACTGGTGTGGATCATCTATCTCCCATGTTGATAATGACTAGGTCTAGGATATTTGAGCCCCTGGTGGGACAATGGATTAGTTGATCCAGGCCATTGGAATTTATGAATTCCAAGAACCGTTGGGTAAAGGAGTTGGTACCCGAGTAGTTTTCCCAATTAATGGCAGGGTAGTTGAAATCACCCAAAATTAGGGTGTTTGATTTTATCTTAATATTTTCCAGTATGTTTAGAAAGGTGTAGTGAGAATCTTGGGGCATGGTGGGGGATCTGTCGCAAGCTACAATTTGGATTGCAGTCTTACCTAGTGTTAGTTGCACCTGGAGAAATTCAGATGCATTGTGTTGGGCAACTAGCTTGGAGTTGTGAGCATTTTTAGTGAATATGGACACTCCTCCACCTTCAGTGTTTCGGTCTTGGTTTTGTGGCCGAAAAGTGTGGTAAGAATTGTAGCCTGGTATTACAGGGGTGCTCTCTGGAGCCTTGAACCAGGTCTCAGTTACTGCACAGATATCAATGTTCTCCATTTTTAGGAGTGCCTCGAGAGAGTGCATTTTGAGGTTTAGACTTCTAGCATTGAGTAGCATTACCTTCAGATTTTGCATGCTTGGGGGGGGGCGTGGCCAAGGATGAACACAGGATAGCAGCAGATTTCTTCAGCTCCACCAATTTCATTACACTGACAGGAATTAATTACTTAAAAAATTAATTTTTTAAGTAATTTTCTTTCTAAATATGTTTGTTTTATATAGTTCTTGAACTATATCTAAAAAAGAAAGGAAATTTTAACAATATTCCTGTCAGAAATCACTTTGGAAATTTTCCTGTCAGTTTATCAGTCTGAAATGAGTTCCAGTAAGACAAATTCTCAAGACTCCAGCATCAAGAAAGAACTTCAGTCTCTGATAACTATAATCCAGCAACTTACTGCTAAGATGGATAAAATGGATACTAAAATTTATACCTTCATAGAAAAAACTACAAAACAAATAGACTTGTTACATACAGACCTGCAACAACAGAAGATCCAGATGACAGGCATAGAAGAAGCTGTGAATGACATGGAAAATAGCATCCAAGAAGAGGAAATCAACATTGAGTTTCTGCTGAAACAAAATACACATTTACAAACAAAGCTGGATGACCGGGAAAATAGATCTAGGCGCAATAACATTAGGATTTTTGGACTGCCAGAAAATATTGAAGGTAGCAATATTACTTCTTTTTTAACAACATGGCTCCCTAAAACTTTAGACTTACCAGAAGCATTCTCTTTTGGTATCGAAAGAGCACATAGATCTATAGCTAATACTAACTCTAACAAAAACTATCCTAGATCAGTTATAGTTAGATTTCTATCATCTTTGATAAAGAGATGGTTCTTAAATCTGCTTGGGCTAAAGCTCCTGTTAAGATTAATGAGACAACTGTGTGTTTTGACAATGACTATTCTTCCTTGGTAATAGCTAAAATAAAAGTTTTTCTGCCACTAATAAGGGAGCTTAAAAAGCACAGTTTAAAACATACCTTCTGTTTCCTGCCAAGCTAAAAATCTTCCTTCCTGATGGTCCTAAAATTTTTGATGACTTAGACTCTGCTTTACTGTTTATCAAAAAAAAAGATTTTGGATAAAATAGAGGAAATGGAATGGGCTAGTCCTTCATTAAAGAGACTGGCAACTGAAACTTCATGGAAGACTTCAGAGAAGAAGAAGAGACTAAAAACAAATGATTTGTTCTATGTTTTTTTTTTTCTCTCTCATCATTTTTCTTCATTATTAATCTTTTTAAATATAGTTCCTGCATTTCCAGAAAGCCACAAATATTCTGATAAAGATTTAATCAAAGTTATTCTCTGTGTGCAAAGAAATGTTTTGTTTCATAACCAGTCAAAATATCTGAGGAACTAATAACAAGCTATTATTCAATTTGTTTCTCTTTCTGAAAAAGAGAAGTAAGGTCAGTAATTTGATACATTTTTTTCCTTTTTTCTCCTTTTCTTCTTTTCTTTGTTTAAACAATGACATTCTATTTAGATTATGTAGTGGGTAAAGGGTGGGGGGGGCAGGGAGAGAAGAGTAATGAAAATATGATAAATGGAATAATAACATATTTATTCCTTGTAAAAGTTTATATGTTCTTCAAATGCTATTCCTAATTATACTTTCTTGATTATACTGCTTATGCTTGTTTGTAAATAATCTGTCATGCTTTAACTAATAATAATTAGAACTAAATAATAGTAAATAATATGTTTTATTTTTAACTCTATTAATATAAACAGTAAGTAATATTCCATTGTATATACTTCTTATAGCTTTCTCTTACATTTTTTTATTTCTGCTTTACACTCTTTTATTTTCTACTCTCTTTTTCTTTTTTTTATTCTTTCTCTTTATTTTTTTCATATTAATATATAGAAATGCTTTTGATCATATAGACACAGTAAATAATAAGATTTGCATAAAAATTGAGTTGGGACAAAAATATTGAGTTTTATTACTTATTAATAACTTTGGGCTTAATTTCAATTACATAGAGGCTGTAATAACCTGTAAAATACATTGCGAAAGTTTTGTCATGTTTAGATGCATTTACACTGCTGAATGAATGTTTGTCACTAGTTTTTAACAAGTTTCCCGCCAAAATGTTAAGGGAGACAATCTGGGATGTGGGCTACCTCATGAACAGTGTCCTCGAGTTGTTTTAAAAGCTTCAACTCTCAGAATTCTCACAGAGAAGCTGAAAGCAGTCAATTTGACCTTTGACCCAGATATCACACTGACACATCACAGATTCAGGAAGAACACTCTTATCAGGAATTAGAACTGATGCAAATGCGACTATGTGAAGGAAAATGAACTCTTTAACATTTAAATGTGAGTTATTTTATATAATTACTTAAATATCTATGTTATAATTCATAAAATATGTCAGTTATAATGATTTTAAATGATGCAGTTTCTTGTAGTAAGTAAATGTCTTATTTTAGAAGGCATAGAAAATGAAACATTTATTCAAGTGTTTTTGAAAATCTACTTGACTGCAACATACTAATCTGTGTTAAAAACTTATGTTCCAAACATATACATTACTATAACTCATTTAATTCATCTGATTGACAAGCATAAATAACTTTATAACTCTGTTCTGGAAGAAATTGTCATGTGATATATTTTAAAGCAGTAGTATAGACATACAAACTACAGATGGCTTTTTTACAATAATGCAAGTGTTTCTGAGAATTTGCATAACTATGCAGTATGATTTATAACAATTTCTATAAATATAATATTTTATTCTATTGACAATAATGAGTATGAGTAAAATGCTCATATACAAGCAATTCAAGTTTTTTTTTGGAAGCTGTTGACTGCATTTACATGACAGAAAATAGATGCATCTTAATATATGTAATGTCTGAACCATATTAGCCAAAGTTTTTGATTTAAATGAATGTTAGAACTTATTTTTACATACTTTGAATAAATTAATATGTAAATATGTCTTCCTTTTTTTTTTTTTTTTTCTCTCTCTCTCTCTTTCACTCTCTCTCCCTCTTTCACGTCTTTTATTTCTCTCTATCCTCTTGGTTCCTAATATCAAGATTATTTGAATGCTATTTGAATACAAGTGTATTATATTACATAGATGTATATAGTAGTATGAATAGTTTTTTTAAAAAAAAAAGTTTATTTTAGTTTATATGATGCTGTTTTATCAAATGTGTAGACTTGTCTTGCTAGATAATTGAACTGAAAGCTATTAAGTTAAATATAACCAGTATTAAATTGATAAGGTGGTAGCTGAGGTACTGCTGCTTAGGGTAGAGGGTTAACTTGAGTGGTAAATACTACTCTAAGTTGGAGTTTTTAACTCCAGGCTGGATGCAAGGTTTAATCCTTACATTATTTTCACTTGTTCATTGTTATATGTATATAGTTTTGACATCCACAATATATTTTGTACACTCATTGTCACTACAAACAAAATTGAATCCTATACAAAATCCCATAAGAGAGTCAATAAATACAGCTATATTTAAAGGTACACCTAAAGAAGGAGATGCAACATTACTTATGTTGTTATTTGTTATTTTGATCATAAGATTCTTAAGTTTTAAAAATGCCAAATGACATCTTTAAAAGGAATTTCTTTAAACATTAATGGATTGAATAATCCGTGTAAAAGGGCAAGCCTAATAAGATACATTAATTTACATAAGGCCAACTTAGTCTTCCTGCAAGAAACCCATCTCTTGAAAAAATATATTAATAAACTAGCCACAAACAAATATACAGTATTGGTTAGTTCAGAGCACACTCAGAAAAAAAGAGGAGTGGCTATTTTATGGAATAAAAGTATGGCCATTCCTAAAACCATTAAGTCTTATCAGGATGACAAAGAAATGTTTTGTATGGTTACAATACAAATTAATGGGAAGACTTACACTTTAATTAATGTATATTGGATACCTGGAATTGGTATTAATACAGTGAAACATCATCTTGATAAGATCATATAATTCTCTATAGGAGATATTATTTTAGCTGGTGACTTTAATTGTATACTACATGAAAGTGATACTACCACTATAGGAAAAAGAAGAATTACATCTAATGCAAAACATTTAAATGATTTTGCTAATTCTTATCATTTGAATGATATTAATAATCTGATAGATTCAAAATCATTACCATACACCTTTTTTTCTAACAGATACAAAACTTATTCAAAAATAGATAGGGTCTTAATTTCTAACCAGATGGTAACAGATTTAATTAATTCCAAAATCATTTCATGTCCTATATCTGATCATAATTCAATTGTTTTGAATTCATGATAAAAATACTCATAATGTTCAGATCAAAAGGATACCAGCATACTTAACTCAACTAAAAGACTATAAAGAATATATACTTTCAGAAGTAAAACATTTTTAGACATAAATAATACTCCTGAAGTCTCCATTGTCTATGTTTGGGATGCCTTAAAATCATATCTATATGGACAAAGTATCAGATGGTATAATAATAAAAGGAAATCTTGGGATAAGGAATTGTTATATATTCAAAGTAAATTAGACTCTTATAAACATAATAGTAAAGAAAATATTATGGACAAGAAAGTTATTGAAGAAATAAACAAACTAAATGAGAAATACAAAGAAATTTTAACTCATAAAGTTAAAATAACTTTAGAGAAATACAAGTTTTTGTCTTATTCAATAACCCCAAATACTTACATAGACTTAAAAATAAAACAAAAAGGTGGAATAAACAAAACCATATCAAAGAAATCTTTTCTCTAAGGAAAAAGAAGAATGTTTCTAGTATACCAACAATACTAGATGAATTTAGAAATCACTTTCACAAAATTAACCATAATAACATTAACATGGAACCTAAAGATAAAATAAAGGAGTTTATAACCACAAACATGAATAAAAGCAATAAACAACAGATTAAACTATTGGACAAAAGTATTTCATATACAGAGGTTATTACACAAATAAATAAGCTTAAATCAAACAAAGCACCGGGTAATGATGGTATTATACCAGAGATATATAAAATCCTTTCTAAAAGTACATATTCATAAATACATAAGGTTTTTATTTTGGCCCAAACTGAGTTAATAACCCCCCCATCTTGGCAATATACATTTATTTCACCAATTTTAAAACCTAATAAAGATCCAACTAGATGTACTTCATATCGGCCCATCTCATTACTTAATGTTGATTATAAAATGTTTATGAGTATTTTGGCTGATAGATTGAAGACAATCATCCCCGGCATTATAGATATAGATCAGACAGGCTTCATTGTAAATAGAAATACTTTTGATAATATAAGAAGAACTTTAACATTAATTGATTTTGCAAATAGGAAAAGAAAGATTTAACACTTATTAGTCTTGATATAAGTTCAGCATTTGATTCAGTAAGTTGGGACTATCTGTTTACCTTACTGAAGTGCACAAACTTCTCAGATGCATTTGTAAATCTAATTGAGCATTTATACAAAGGAACATTGGCTTATATTAAGGTAGGAACATATGTTTCACAAAAATACCCATTTTTAAAGGTACAAAACAAGGATGTCCACTTTCTCCACTATTATTCACTTTAGTAATGGAGCCTTGGGCTAATTTGATCAGAAACAGTACTGACATAGAGGGTTTTGAAATAGATGAAAATACAACATCCAAAATTCAACTTTTTGCAGATGATGTTCTAATTACATCAGCAGGATCTAATTCTTCTATGCAGTCTCTATTTGATAAAATGATGAATTTTAAAAGTATTTCTGGTTTAATATTCAATGAAGAAAAAACTAAAATACTACCTATATATACACGAAAAAATATTCTCATTAGTGATTTTACTATATATGTACCCGATTCAGGTCAGATAACTTATTTAGGTATAATACTATCTAAAGATATTAAATCTATTATATATAATAATTATAATACCTGTTTTCTTAATATACAAAATCTTTTTAATACCTGGAATAATATGTTTTTTACTATGGAGGAGAGACTTACAATTATTAAAATGATAATATTCCCCAAGATTTTATACTTAATACAATCAATAATACTTCCACCTACAAAAATAATTATCAAAAAACTGAATACACTAATGTTAAATTTCCTATGGGCACCTAATAGACCTAGGATTGCATTAAAGAAACATACTAATAGCTGGTCTCAAGGGGTATTTCTTTTCCAGAGTTTAATTTATATACTGTCTCTTCTATTGTAAAAGTTATTACTTTATTAATAGATCAGTCACAAAATGGAAAGATTATTGGGAGCTAATTAGTATGCACTTCATGAAAATCTCCTTAACACATAAAAATATGATTGTAAATAACTCCATGTTATGGTTACTAAAGGAATTTTGTACTTCACCTATTACACCTAAACATATGGTTTGTTACCTATTAAATATTATTATTAGCTATCGTAACTTTATATTCATGCACCCTAAGTATAGGGAATGGAATTTTATTATATTCCCTATAATGTATACTCAGGGTATGCTTTTGTCATCTACTTCTGAAGGAACTCATTTAGCTATAGATAATGATCTAAAGTACTGGTATCAGTTGATATCTGATGATAAAGTTAAAAATCTAGATTTCTTAAAACAAGAATTTGATCTAAGAGAAACTTGCTGGTTAGAGGTTCAGACCTTTAGACAACATCTCATTAATAAAATAGATCTAATGTCTATAACAGTTAAAGAATCTATTCCAACACTGATTGATTACTTGATATTAAATTTACAACATAAAGTTTCTGATAAAGGTAAACTTTCATACATACATAAAATTATCAGACAAGAAACTTTTTACAGTGTAGATACATACCGGAATTATTTCACTTCTATTAATGGGGACCCACCAAATCAACAAAATAAACAATATATATTGGAATCTGCCTATAGAACTACGTCTTCCATTGTCTGTAGACTTTATACATGGAAATTTTTACATAGATCTTTTTATACACCTTTGATGATGAATAAAATAAATAATAAAGATAATCTATGTAAGAGATGTAATGTAGAAATTAATGCTGACTGGGCTCATATGTTTTATGACTGTATAAAATTGAAAGAATACTGGAAGTCAATTAATGAATTTTTGCAGGCTCTTTTTACAGATAATTTCATTATTTCTAAATCTCTTATATTATTCAACACACCTGTACCTCAAAGTGTTAAAAAGGTTAAGCTTCCCTTGTTATGGTCTATTCTAGCAGTGGCTAGGAAAATAATAACCAGAAATTGGATTTCAGATACACCTCCTTCGTTCAATTAATTTAAAAATGTTATGAATATAGTGTGCCATATGGAAATAAACACAATTAGGTCAAGAACAACTAGAAAAACATCTTATTATATTGTATGGGATAATTTACAAAATTTGTTAAAAAAATCCTTATTTCAATAGCATGGTATTTTAGTTTAATTAATTGATATGATTCTAGAGGATGTCTTTGTAAATACTTTAGTTGTTTTGTTGAATGTTATAATCATATCTATTTTTAATTACTTGTATAAAATTATGATATTTCTCTTGTATGTTAAAACAATAAACCTGTTTTGAAAAAAAAAAGATTTTGCATGCTTGTATCTGTTATGGTGGTGGTTTTATCCTTTGAACCTTGCCTAAAAAAGGCACTATAGGGGTGGCAAGAGCTTTAGCCAGTGCCATTAAGTTGAAATATTAAAAGAATCAGAGCATATGAATTAATCCACCTTTTCTGAAGTAAAAGAAGTGTCTAACTCTTAATTATTTTCATCATTCATTAAGTGTAATTCACCACCTTTCTGGTCAAAGTCAGTAGTTTTAGGAGGGATTCAGAGGACAGAGCTAAAATTTGTGTCAAAATCAGGGACATCTCTGAAAATTAGGGACAGTTGGGAGGTATGGCCTCTGCCCTAAGCAGATATGCCAGAGATTATCCTGCTGTGATACTGTGTGGGATTGTAAAGTGATGGTGTAACATTATTTCCTGATAGAATGGCTGCTTCTCTTATCACAGTCATGTAATGTAATCCCACAACAACTGTTGGTAAAGATCCACAGAACAAGTTGTGTGGTATGGCATAACTATTTTTCCTTTACATCAGTCATTCTGATGCATGATATATTGATTTCAGCACCAACTTATTGTATATCTACCATGGCTTAGTGGTACTTCATGTTGCGTAGTGTGTACAAGATCCGGGGTTCGAGAGTGACAGAGGTGTTTTATTTTGCTCCTGAGCAGAACAAGGGCCCTCACATACAGAGTGACTAAGGCACTTTTAAGCAGTTGTAAGTGGGTTTGCACAGGTTTGTGCAATGCTTAGCAATGCTTAGCTAAGCGCACACTTGCGCAAACCTAACTACTGCTTAATAGTGCTTACTCCCGATAACCTCCGCATACATTTCTTTGAAAGAAAAGAAAAATGGGGAGATAGGAAAGTGGTGAAAAAGGGGCACAAAGAGGGAAAGACAGTATGCAAAGTAGCTTGGGATGTGCAGGACGGGTGTAGGGAAGGTCCATAGCTGCCCATTTCTTTAACAGCAACAGCTGTGCATATGGAATAAATTTGGAGGTAGATATGAGATCTTCAACCCCTGAGAGAGGGGTGAGGACAACAAAGTATGTTGTAATGCCAGGTAAATTGCATTTTATGTGTCCAGTGGGCATGTGTGCAAAATGGGCAGCTATGTATGGGATGTATTTTTTTTTTTTGGGGAGCAGATTGCCCCTTTTTGTTTCAGGTGAGAGTGGAATGTGGGGTAGGGGAAGTAGGTATATTTGGGGAGGTAGGTTAGGAAGGTAAACAGACAAGACAAACAAGATGCATACAAGGGTGGTATATAACACAAGTGGTGGGTGAACACCTTTGACGGGGAGGGATGTTTGGAAATCCACAGATGGAAACAGTGGGACTGAGGTCCCCACCCATAGGCAGTCACCACTGCACCTTTGAAGCCCAGAGGGTGGCTGTGCTGGGGGCTGTGTAGGAGGGGCAGGCTGACCTGGGAGTTTCGCCACTCGTGTCTCAAGCTGGTGTAGAGGTTCTGCAACAGAACGTTCAATCTCTCTATGCACAACAGCCTGGACCGTTCGAAGGGTAATAGGTGGCCCTCATCCACCCACGCTTGCACGGGGGGGGCCGAGCCCCATCCCCTGCAGTGCTTCCACCCGAAGGTGGCAGGCCAATGGAGGAGGAAGTCCCAGGCTGGGCACCGGACCTGGTGCTAGATGCCATGGCCAGTTGAGGTGGGACAGGTGGGTCCGCTGGGACCGGCCTTCCCATATGAACTATGTTTTGGAGGGTTTATTAAAGATATGGGTTAGTAACAGTCAACAGCATTCCCAGTTAGTTATAACAGCATGCAGAAGTATTCCCATTAACCCAACACACCAGATTTTCAACATATGCATATATAGAACAATAGTGGACATTACAACAGCATGCAGGTTGAATTGATGGCAACAGGCCGCCAATATTGTGGTATCTTAACAGAGCAAATGCATAGAAATAAATGCAAATATTTATAAACCAATAGGACATATGTCCCAACAAATGTTTTGAGATTAGACATACCGATTGAGGTGTGGAATTGCATTTTTTATGCAAATACAGTAGGGTGGAAAAGGATAGCTCAATTAACAACTTATATATCCTTCTAATTTTCATTACATTCCTATTAACTGCAGTTATATGTCCCTTACATGTATTATTACACTACCCAATGTCCTTATATTGTGCAATTGGATTTTGCTAGATCATTATATACATGAGCTGTATCTTACATACAAACTGTCCAAGATGCAGATGTTACTGCTACATATTTTGAGAGTTGTTCATGCACACTACTGCTAAGATGGCACACTGACAGCTCGACTTTCATATAATTATCTTGATATGTTCAGGTGATAGTATCAGTTATATGTTAACAGCTCCCTACATTTCTGGCAGCATACTGGCATTTCTGGGGAACACAATACCAAGCTACTCATGTGCCAGATTAACCTGTACATAATGGGCATGAACCAACAGTTCAGGGCTGTAAATATGCATAAAAGCTACTGGCACTCCCTTCATCCATGTTATATGGGCCTACCCAAGTGTGGGTTAACACTGCTTAATACAACAGTACTATTTGTAAAATGCAACAGTACAACAACATATCAAAGAAATGACACAGAAGCACTCCAGGATTTATACATTTATTAAAGGATTATTACACCTTTATTTTATTGGGTTAAAACACTGTTTCAAGGTTCTCTCATTTATTTTATATAACAGTACATGCAGAATAATTACTAACCTGCCTGATAATGCAGCCTTTGCAACCTATCTTCATGGGCTTGCTGATTCATAGCTCAGACACTTGCAGCTGTGAAGTAAATGCAGTGATATTGAGACATACCTATCCATAGTATAGACAAGCATAGCAATTCTTAACTACTTAATACAATGGCTACTTACTCAGTACTGGGGCATTAGGAATCGCACAGGACCCCTGGATCCACTGGTCCAGTAGATCCTCCTTACATCGCTTCAGGTCAGAATAATGGTGCCTGACCTGCTCACCAGTCTGAGGAACACCAGTGGAACTGGTTGGATACTGAGCAAGACTGTTTCTGGCCTCCATTTTATATTGGATGCCCTGGTACTGTCCCTGCAGGAGTCCTTCCTCAAGATTGTGGACAAGGAGCCAAACCATTACTTTGGACTCCTCAATGCCCCAGCATTACGCTCAAAATCGAGTGCATTCTCCAACACCAGCCATACTGACTGCAGAAGGGAGCTACAACCAGTTATGGCAAGAATTCCCACTTGTGGAGCTTACATATGCCTCATTTCCCACACTTATTTGTGATTGGCAAGTTTTGAAAAACTCAGCTGTAGGCACACCTGCTTAGCTGATGTTGGCAATGTTTAATATTCCTTTGATAGATATGTCTGTTGAAAGTGCATGGCTATGAAATGCTGTTATGGTTTATTGGTTATGTACTGTGACTATAGTGCACAGTATCCTGAGCTTGAGCCCTGTCACTGCTTTTTATTTTCCTACTGGCCAGACCTGAATGGTTAAGGTACAGTAAAGGAGGTGTGGCCGTGTTTAGTTGACTTTGCTCAACTTTGCCCGACTTTGCCCAACGTTACTCGATGTTGCTCGACGTTGCCCATTGTTGCCTGGCGTTGCGCTGGTTAGCGTGGTGCACAAGTACAAGCAAATACGTTGTAGTTGCATTGGTTGACACGGTGCGCACCTACGTACAAAGACATTGTGCTTGTTAACGTGTTGCTCAGCTACAAGCAATTGGTTTTAAATATGCTAAATACTGCTAAAATGTGCATAGCAGTGCTTTATATTGCTTAAAATAAGTTACTCATGCCTCAGAATGCATAACCATTTCACCTATATATATATATATATATATATATATATATATATATATATATATATATAAAATTCGTTCACTACTACATATAACATTTGATAACTTATACATGATAAATGTCAGCAAATATTTTTGTATACAGATTTCCAACAGAAAATGGAACGTGCAGTAGTGGGACTCGAACCGGGAATGCCTCCTTTTTGCGCGAAGGCTTTAACCACTACGCTATCACTATTTTGCTTAATTTGCAAATATTTTTCTTATTATCCTCTTCGGTGTCTAAGCTGCTAACTGTAGCTAAGCAATGGACAAACCCGTGCAAACACACACAAATACGGGCAGCTATATCGGAAATAAAACAAAAACAAAAATTCTTTTAATTTTGAAATTTGTACGAGGTTTAACATATGGGGCAGTGTAGTGTTACAATGTACACATGAGAGCGGACTCGCTCATGTAACTCGACATTTCTCGAGTTTTGTCACTGCAGGGGCATGGATTTTTGGACTGCTCAGCAGTTCGACATGCCCCCTATACTCGTCCATGGTCCTTGTAAGCTTTAGAGTTGAGGCAGCCCTCCCTTATTAATATTAATATTACACGGAAGATTAGTAAATCCTGGGGACTGTCTTTACTCAAATACACATCTAAATAGGCAATTCTGTTGGCATCAAAATTATAAGTAAATGTCAGAAACTGGTTAGTAGAGGTAAAGTAAGTCACTAACTTTTCCGCTATAGATACATCACCTTTGAATAGAATAAAAATGTCATCCAAAAACCTAGTATAATGACATATTTTTTTCTTTTATTCCAGTTATTTTAAAAATATATTCCTGTTCTCAATAAGCCATAACTAGATTGGTGAAACTGGCCCCACAAGGGGAGCCCATAGCCACACCAATTTTTTTGCAGGAAATATCTGTTGTTAAAGGCGATGTAGTCATTGGACAAAATTATGTCCAATAACTCTTCTACAAGATTCACCTCAGTTCTTGGGGCTCCTCTATTCTGTAGTAAATAACTTACCCACTCAATCCCCTCTACAGGAGGGATAGAAGAGTACAAATCTTTGACGTCTACTGTCATAAAATTAAGATCGTTCTCATATGTCAAGTTGTAAATAACCTCCTGAAAGGACCACAAGTCTTTACAAATATGTTTTTCCATGACTACATACTTTTTTAAAAATTGGTCAACAACCTTAGCACAAGTATATGTAATGCTGTTCCTTGCATTAACGAGTGGCCTCATTGGTGGATCAGAAACCTATTTATGTATTTTAGGTTGGGAAAACAAAATGGGAATCTTAGGGGCAGGCATGGCTAAAAAATGAAATAACTCCATATCAATTTTTGCTTCGATAAATGAATCATTAAGCAATATTTTAATTCTAGAATACGCTATGTTCAGTTTGTTTCTTGAAACTTCCACATATGTATTACTAAGAAAAACCTGACATATGAGAACAATCTTATTTTTATGACAGTAGACGTCAGAGATTTGTACTCTTCTATCCCTCATCTAGGGGGGATTGAGTGGGTAAGTTGTTTACTATGAAACAGAAAGGCCCCAAGAACTGAGGTGAATCTTGTAGAAGAGTTATTGGACATAATTTTGTCCAATAACTACATCACCTTTAACAACAGATATTTCCTGCAAAAAATTGGCATGGCTATGGGCTCCCCTTGTAAGGCCAGCTTCGCCAATCTAGTTATGGCTTATTGGGAGCAGGAATATATCTTTAAAATAACTGGAATAAAAGAAAAAAATATGTCATTATACTAGGTTTTTGGATGACATTTTTATTCTATTCAAAGATGATGCATCTATAGCGGAAGAGTTAGTGACTTACTTTAACTCTACTACCCAGTTTCTGACATTTACTTACAAAGCTGATGCCAACAGAATTGCCTATTTAGATGTGTATTTGAGTAAAAACAGTATTAATAAATGCTTTATAGCTAAGATATTTAGAAAAGAAACTTACTCTAAATCATTACTACATTTCAGTAGCTGTCACCCACTTCACCAGAAAAAGTCAGTAATCAAGGGTCAATTTGCAAGGGCAGCACGCATGACATATTTAGAGGTTGACTTTGATTATGAATGTAAAAATTTACATGACATGTTTACTAAATGAGGATACCCCCAGAATTTAGTATCAGAAGTGATGTGGAAGGTACAACATAAAAGAATGACAGGTTTCTATTAACCTATGCTATCACAGAGGGAAATATTAGTTCGACTGAATAGTGATTTGACTGAATCTATGAATAATTCAGCAACATCATTCCATGGTACACACAATCTAGTCACGATGTATAGCATGAAAGCCCAAGAAATTTAGTCTATCCTGGTTAAAAACTGGGATATAGTTCAAAGTGACTGTATGTTGAGACAAAAACTACAAGAGCGCCCCCATATTACCTTCAAGCAGGGCCCCAACCTGAAAAGTATCTTGGAGAGGAAACCGAATCTCCTTACACATAGGACAAGAATGTGTAAATGCCTTATGTGTAATTTTTCTAAATATATAGATCTAGGTCAGAATTTTTACCATCAGGGGCAACATTTTAAGACAAAACACAAGCTAGATTGCCAGTCGAAGCTAGTGGTGTATGCAGCTTTGTGCCAAAGTTGCCCAGCCTTCTATATAGGCAAAGCAGAGAGAAGATTGAGAGGATGAGTCTACAAACATCAATATGCTATAAGTAAATTAAAATTGGAGAACGCCTTAACAAGACATATAAAAGAATACCCACAACATAATTTCAAATTCTGAGCAATAGATTGCATCATACCAGATTGAAGGGGTTGCTCAGAAACATTGTTGCTAGAAAGATTGGAACTGTTGTGGCAACTTCGTACTGATGCATATCATTACCCTGATCTGAGCGAAATGTGTTCCATGTTCTGTATTTTAAAGTTGAGAAGATTAAATAGATGAAGTTTAATGTGTGCTAATTTATAAATATTTTTATTATGAAGTATATTAAGTGTGAAAGTAAGTTTGTTATAAACTAGTATAAGTATGCATATATAAATTATAACAATTTTTTACAAAATTTGTATAATGTGAGCTGAGGGGTTAAATGTCAGATGGAATGTTATGGGAGGGTTATAGTGAAAAAAAATATGTGCTTTATTGCTTTTAAATTGATCATGTGATTAATTTAATGTGTATATAACTTGTAGTATTGAAAGCATCTGTTATCTGAAGAAGTCTTGCTAAAAGACAAGATGGAAAGCGCTTCATATTAACGTTTTTAGGAAGTACTTGGTCTGGTTCTTTGGCAAGTCATTTGATTCAGTTGTGTATTTTTCCTTATTTATGATGTGAGACATTTTAATAGCAAAGGTATAGAACAGGATTTTTCATATGGTTAGTTAGATGTGGAGTAGCTCAAGTGTGGCATATTGTTTCATGAGTCTTTAGGTGTGCCTATCCTTTATTTAGATGAATACATCTTCACCTTTTTTCCTTTAATGTGCAGTGGGTGGTCAGAATGTGTGAAAGGCATTATAGCCTTGCACTGCAGGAGTGATTTCCATGGTTTTGAACCATGCCTGTGTAACTGCATAGACATCAGCAATCTCCTGGGTGAGGGTTGCTTCCAGGGAGTGTAGTTTCTTGTTAAGAGTCAAAACATTGAGCAGTATTACCTGTAGCTTGTTATGAGTAGATTTTGATATGTTGGAAGTTTTATCTGCTTGCCAATGCCTATAAAAGGCACTAAAGGGGTGGATAATGTTTTGTCAAATATCCAAAAGCCTCACAATGATAGATGGATATCATCCATAACAATGTGGCTTGTCAATCATGTTCTCCCAGGCTGAAAAATACTGATACCCTTGGACTGACACCAGTAGTTAAGCTAATTATTAAAGTCAGTCATTTTTTTTTGGTGTTGTGGCATCATTCTCGGAGACAGTAGAGTGCTGCTCAATACTAGGCTCATACCTGCTTGTGACACATATTATGAGAGCTCAATAATGTTTCTCTTCATCTAGTCCAGGGACGTACATCTCATGTCACCCCATGGACTGTGACTGAGTCTTACTGGTACCTGGGGTTTGATGACCTTAGTGTTTGTGTGATCCACTGAATCCTGGCCCCTGACAGGCAACTAAATTTAGCCTTCTTCTAATTCAGCCTCATGAGAGGGACATGAGTGTGTCTCACAACGGAGTCCCCTATAACCATAACATTGGGTTGTATGGTGTAACTCCTTATGGGTTTTGGTAGTTGAGACACTATGATACATAGTTGTCTAAGGTGTGGTAGGACTTGTCTTGCTTGTATGCATGCAAAGTTTATGAGGGCTGGATTTGGGATGTCTTTGAGGTTTGGGTAAGTTACATGTGAGCACGTCTGCTTAAGTGGGTCTATATGACTGGTCCTTAGTAAGGGCAGTGAGTGTTGTGTTTATGTCACTGACAACCTGTTTGGCATTTTTTTGTGTTTGTATGTGAGAGTCTTCCCTCCAGTGACATTGTGCAACTACATCTCTCACGTACTTTATCCATCTGTTTCAGAATTATGTGGTCATCATCATAAATAAGGTAATTACTTTATCACCTCAGGATGCCAATCACGTTATGGTCGACCCTGCTTCCGCAAATACCAAACTGCGACTCTTCAAAACATTGAACACCAAATTTCCGAACAACAAAATATCCTCCCCTTTTTGACCCATGTTAGCATTGGTGTGGAGGTGTGGCGTGGTCGGAAATGTCAAAATTCAAAGTTTTTTCAACATTTGAATTATTTTGCGGTTCTGGTTTCGCAGAAATGGTTTTGTGATGTTGCCGGTCCTATATATATATATATATATATATATATATATATATATAGAGAGAGAGAGAGAGAGAGAGCATCACTAACATCTGCTGTGCTTTGCTCAGTGTCACAGAAATGCAAGTTTTATATAGTATCAGGAAAAAAGTAAATTTTAAGCTTGGTATGCCCAGAGGTCAATCAGATAAGCACACAATAAGCTTTACTCCATCAATCCTCAGCTCATGTAGGTGAAATTAGCACTCTCCTGTCACAAAAAGGCAGACACTCTTAATTTAAAAACAATGATGAGGTTGTAGCCCATGTGTTAGGGAACCACAAAATATATGGCTAAAAACACTGAAAACAGCAGATACAATGTATTTAGAACACTACAACTGCAAAACAGCAGGCATTACTACAGTGGAAACAATGCAACTTAAAACTTTAAACAAGTACAGGAAAACAATAAATAGCAAATAACTCTTTGAGGATGCAATGAAATCAAGTAATTGTAAAATAATACTTAATTTAATTTTTCTTGCAAAGGATAGCTTCAGATGCAAGCAAAATCTCTCAAACTCCCTGACATCACTGAGAAACGATAAACAGTTCTGAATAACCTAGCCTTAATAAATCTACTTGTTTTAAACTATTTACATATTTTAGAGGTTTTTAGGTAAGTATGAGGCTGGCTGCCCTTGTGAGATTAAAATGGCTTGCATAATGACATTGAGATTCAAAATGCGCTT